>NW_024581135.1:15201896-15323598 GCF_017639235.1 Corvus kubaryi
TTTTTTTTTTTTTTTTTTTTTTTTTTTTTTTTTTTTTTTTTTTTTTGAGGAGAGAGAGGAGAGGTACATAGGAGATAGCACTGAATCTTGGGATCAGGAGGGATGAGGGAAAAGAGATCAGAAAGGTCTTTCTTACCTGTTGTGAATACACATGCATGTGAGCACACTTGTGTGTGTTTCACACCTGCCCTCTCAGAGCGCTCTCCCAGCTGTCCAGCACTATCACAAAGTGCACACGTTTGTTGCCCTGACGCAGGCAGGAAAGCTCAGAGCAGAACCCCTTGTCACCACCACTAGAAAGAAATGCCATGCTAAAGGCACACAGCTGTCACAGTGTCATCAGGACAGAGGCACATTCCTCTGTGCTTTCACTCTAGCAGGCCCAGATGTGGAGAGGAGGGGAGTCTGGAATCCAAAAGGATAGCCCCCATTTTGAGACTAAACACTCTCTTCCCTGCCTTCAACTGGGAAATTTCTGCTGGGACCAGCTGTCATTAATGCTGACATGTTGATGCCCCAAGCCCCAGGTGATGTGATGTGTGAGGAAGGCTTGGTTTTGACTGGAAATGAACTTCATGCCTGTTTCTGCCTGAGCTCTATGTCAAGATGGGGGGGTTAAAGCAATGAAACAGGGCAAATTTGGGGTGGCAGCCAAGAGGCAAGAGGGTGTGACCATCAAGGCATGAAGAGGCAGAGGGCAGTTCCAAGAACATGTGGGTACAGCCAGCTAGAGGCCATCAGTGAGGTAGTTTGAAGAAGACACGAAGCAGAGCATGAGTGAGGTGATAAATGAAGAACTGAGCATGTTAGAAAAAACCCCTTGCCCTGTGCTGGGGCACAGAGGTTGTGAACAAGTTGCTTCACATCCCTTCATGACTCACATTGCTTTCTTTAGCCTGGCTGTAGCATGTTGGGACTGCCTGGACTCTTATTTATCACTACTTCATGTCTGCCTAAAACTGCCGACACAAGGGGCATCCAAGGAAGGACAATGACATAAAATCATAGAATCATTTTGGTTGGATCCTAAATGATCCTAAGACTGTAAAATCCTTAGATCATTGAGTCATTAACCCAGAACTGCCAAGTCCACCACATAACCATGTCCCTAAGTGCCACATCTACACGTCTTTTAAATATCTCACTGGGTGGTGACTCAACCGCTGCCATGGACTGCCTGTTCTAATGCCTGACCATCCTTTTGGTGAGGAAATTTCCAGTCCAACATCCAATCTAAACCTCCCCTGGTGCAACTTGAGGCCATTTTCTCTTGTCCTATCACTTGTAACTGGGGAGGAGACTGTTCCCCACCTGGCTACAGCCTCCTTTCAGGCAGTTGTAGAGAGTGATAAGGTCCTCCCTGAGCCTCCTTTTCTCCAGGATAAACAATCCCAGCTCCCTCAGCTGCTCCTCGTAGGACTTGTGCTCCAGATCTTTCACCAGCTTCATTGCCCTTCTCTGGGCATGTCATTGGACATGGTGAGCATCAACTAACCAGGGAGAATGGACCTGGCTAGTGCTACTTTGACTCATCTGAGCTTTTGAATTAGTCTGCCTGCCTGATTTGCTTGGACTACGTGGTCCTGTGGGAGCCAAGGCTGCATGGTACTGCTGTGGGGTGGTAAGAGTTGCTGGCACTGAAGCTCTGTACAGGGACATCTTTGGGCTGCACTCATGTGAAAGACAAGCAGGCTCTGGTAGAGGCTGTGCAAAGCACCCAAGTCTGGGACCAGCAGTGCTGGGAGTGCTCTGCACCCAGCTCAAGGTGCCCTGACTGCACTCGCATCCTGCAGCAACCGGGCTGGCTCCCAGCCCTCTTATCTCAGGAATGCACAAACCCAGCTGCCTCTGAGCATCTCTCCATCTCAGGACATCTCCTTATCTCACCTGTACAAACCCAGGTGTCCATTGCAGAGCAGCAGGAACACAATTCAGAGGTGTGCTCAGGAAAGAAGCCACAGAAGAAGCTGGCTGCAGGTGAGGAGACATCACCTCCTGCCCAGCCAGCATTGGGCACACAGCGGTCCAAGGCCTCCATCACTTGGAGACACATCCCTGTAGAGGGAGCCAGAACCTCACAAAGCAGAAGGACAGCCCAGTCCTACCCATCACCCTTCTCCAATAGCTCTGCTCTGAAGAGAGACTAGCTCAGCCCCTCTCCTCCCTCCCTCCCTCCCTCCCTTCCTTCTTTCTCTCCCTCCAACACATCCAGGGTTTTGTCTCCCCTCCCTCTCCAAATAAACATTCCGAAGTGTCACATTGTCCCTCTTTATTCCATATTTAACCCAAATTCCTTTCTGTTGTCTTTTCCTGTCCGCCACAGCCATGGAGAGTGGGTAATTCCTGCACCACAGGCTGCATGTTGATGCCCTTCTCTGAGCAGTAGCATCCTCCTGGGATGATGATGAAGTCCCCGGAGTCATTTCTGGGCTGTCTTTTCTTACCACCTTTTCTTATTATGGACTTTGCCAGGCCCTGTTGGTTTGGATGGCAGCACTCATCTCCTGGTGCTGCTCAACTCAGCTCCGGTCTGTGTGTCCGTAGGAACCCCAGACAGCTGGGCAAGGGGCTCTTTGCCTTTCCATCAGTGGGTCTCAATGTCCCCATTGCACCCAGTGGCTGAGCCACCCAGGGAAGCAGTAACTCAGCAGCAGCATCCTGGACACCACAGCAGGGTCTGCAGCCCACAAGGAGACACTTCTGTTCCCATAGGCATAGCATGAGCACAGGTAACACCAGCCCCAGGTGGCTTTTGCCCACATCAGGTCTGCTCCGCCCTTCCCACCCTGTGGAATTTGTCTGGTTCCTGGCCTTTGCTCAGACATGATCCTCAGGAAAAGCCATGTTGTATCATACTTGTTTCCCTTGGGGACACTTCTGAGCGGTACCCAGCACTGCTGAGAAGCCTGGGAAAGAGTAAAAGAAGTGAAGGGAGATGAAACTGCCCCATCCCCACCACCATGACCCTAGTTTTTCTCCAGATCTGAGGGTTGCTTATAGCTTAGTCAACCAAAAATAACGAGGTGAGAGGGGAGCAAACCCACCACCAGGGTTTCTCAACCCAGGGTTTCCTGACTGCCTGACAGCATACCCAGCCTTTCCTCCTGAAACAGCAGGCAGAGAGGAGAGAGAAACTTTGCTGCCTTTCACAGCCCCACAAGAAACACTCCCTGGATGGCCCTGGGTCCCCAGAGCTGTGGCTGAAATGAGAAACAAACACTGGTTTAGGAAGCTGAAGGTGAGGACTTGATAGACAAGGGGAGATGCAATGGGGGCAAGGTTTCCCAGCATAGAGCTGGTGGAACCTGCCTTTCCCAATGGTCACACCAGAACCACAAGCCTGGCTTGAGTACAGCAGCAAGCTGCAAAGAGAGAGCCCCTGAAAAGCCTGTGCTGTCAGAGCTGGCGAGGGGAAATGGGTGGCAGATAAGAACATGTTGAGGAAAAACACAAACCAGAAGTTCCGGAGGAATTTTGGAAAGGAAATAGGGAATTAACTGCAGAAAAGGCGGGGGGGAATGAAAGGCAGTTTATGGCTTGCAACAAATAGTCCGTGTGTGCCACCTCACCAGGCACTCACTGCCTCTCCTCCCTGCCCAGGGATACTCAGCAGTGGCCATCCCAGCCAGGCAGGAACAGCAGGACTGGGCAAGTGGCTGGTGCTGGGTCCTGGGGAGTTGATTCCAGCAGGAATCAGGGAAGAAACAAAACTAAGAGAAGCTGGCAAGAAAAGACCATCCCTGAAGTGTCAGGAAGGGCGAGGAGGCTGCAGGTCCCATCTTGCTTGCGGGTAGATGAGGGACAACTGAGGCCAAGGCTGGCAGATGACAGGTACTTCACAAGGTCCCGTGGTGCAGCCTGACTTGGAGGGCACTTGGTCGCTTGGGTGCCCACCCACAGCCTCACGGCTATTTCGGGAGGGCCAGAAACCATTCCATCTCCGCCCCTTTCTTTTTTTACCTCTCTTGCCTTTGCCTCCCAGCACAAGCCCCACAGCACGGGGTCTCGGCACGAGCAGTCCCCTCAATCCGCCCCTCGCCCTGCAGCTATTTTAGAGAGAGGCAGGAGGTATTTTTAGTGCTGCCGGCTCCCGGGAGAAACTCTGAGCCTCTGAGCCGCAGCAGTGCTGGCGCCAGAGAAACTGCCGCTGCTCTGGCTGATATTTCTTGTATAATTAAACTCAATCCATCCCGGGGGCTGGGTCTTGGCCACCAACTCAGCAAGGAGGGGAAGGAGTGGAGCCAGAGAGCCAGGGGCTGACTGTTCTGACAGATGCTGGGAATTGCTCTGCAAGTGCTGGAAAAGCCTGCCCTGAGACTTTGGGGGAAGTTTTGCCAGGCACAAGGGAGCAGGATGGCTCTGAAAGGCACAGAGAGTGGGATTTAACGGGAGCAGAGCCCAAACCACCACCTCAGCAAAGGCAAAGAACCCATACCAGCATCATCCTATCCAGTTCCCCTGCGGGAGATGGACTCAAAAGGGATGCCCAGGGCTGGACAAGACAGCACCTAAAGGCAACCTGGGAAAAAGCAACAGGACCTGAAAAGCAGCCAGTGGCTGCAGGGCAAGCCGGAGAGATCCCTGCTGGTAAACAAAAGCCCAGGCTGGAGCTGGAGCCATGTCGGAAGTTTGGGGGCTGTCTGGTTAGCCAGCATCTGGTGAACACAAGCTGCGGCTGGAGGCTGACAAGCAGCAGCCCAACCCCTCCTTCTTCCCACACCCACCACCCGGCGTCTGTCCGGGGGGCCCCGATCTGCCATCGAGGAACAGGGGGAACGACAGCCTGGAGAAAACACAGCACCCGCCAGCTTTTGATTTGGGTTTGGGTTTTTTTTTCCCCCTGTGCAAAAAAAACAAGAGCATTTATTCCTATGCTCCCTTAAATTTCAAGATACATTTCCAGCAATCCAAACACCAAGCTGGCATTCCAAGCAACAGTATATTTTATATAACTGGTTCTTTTTTTGTTGTTTTTTATCACTTTATAAAGCCATACAATGAACTGCAAAGAATCCAACATCTGTACAATGGGAAGACAACAGCGGAGTGACATTCACACACGGACATGGTGCGACCGAAGTCATCCTTACACGCACGACAACATTATGGGCATAAAGATACAAAATATAATGTATTTTTTTTTCCATCTATATAAATACACAGAAATGGGCAAGTCTAAAAGTTTGAAACTGTTTGTTAACACTGATTAGCAAATAAATCTGTAACATTCCCAAAGTAACAAAGACAACAACAACAACAAAAAAAAAACCCCACGCATAACACGGCGGCACAGGATCCGCCAACAGAAACGTCATATTGCTTCCTTTTTTTTTTTTTTTTTCCTTTTTAAGGAAAAGAAAAAAAAAATTAGTAACCCCAAACCAACCTCGCAATTTGCAAAACAAACGAACGAAATGAAACAAGCCCCTGCGGGCTCCTTTGCTGTCTGATCATCCTGCCTGCTCCAACGGGAAGGGTTGCCTTTTGTTGATGCTGTTGTCTGGAGTTTTCGGGGCAACTGGTTTCTTTACCTGCCCGACCTGCTGGGTGGGGATTTACTTTGCGCTTTGGTTCAGGTGGTTGAATTCACTGAAAAATCAATGCCCAGAGGCTGGGTTGGGTTTTTCTCCCTACCTGGTTTGTTTTCCGTGTGTAATTTGACCAGGAGGCAGCCAGCAAATGTTGCATTCAGAGCAACCCCAAACTCTGCTCAAAACCATGAGCTCCGCTGTCTCCACCAGTGATGAGGGGCTGGTGAAGACCATTCAGTGGTGCATCCCATCAGCAGTTGATGACATGGATCATCTCCCAAAATAGTTCCCAGGGGCAGAGCCAGAGGCAGCCCCATTGAATGGGAACCCCATATTTCGTGCATTGCAGGTGCCACTGAGTGGGACAGACAGCAAATTACCTCCCCAGGGAGCATTTCCCAATAGACAGCAATAATGACAGCAAAGGCAGGACGGGCTTCTCCAAAGAACAAACACAAAAAGGGCACGTACAATAAATTTACACACACACAAAAAAATAATATATATCTATCTATATATATGTGGGGAAAAGTGCGTTTTTAAGGATATCTTTGGCAAGAATATATGCAGTTCTTTGTGCAGGAAGGAGGGATGTGTTTGTGTGTGTGTTTGTGTGTGAGCGAGAGAGAGATACCATCCGGCTGCTGACAACGGCAGTGTGATTACAACGAAACATATGCTGGGCTTAACTCGTGCAAGCTCGAATCTCAAATAGCATGACTGCACTTAAAAAAAAAAGAAAGAAAAAGAAAAAAACCCGAAAGAGTATTTTCTGTCCCTTTCATAAGGAAAAAATATCAACACTAGGTCCCCATCAGCCCCAGGACCTGGGCAATCCTAAATGCTGCTGATGGTCTCTCCCGGGGACAGAAAGGGTTGTTACACCTTAAAACCTTATTTTAAAAAGGAGCTAAAGGGAAACAAAGTGCCTTTAAAGGGAGCTGATAAACACCCGGCTACATCATTGGAAGGTGATTCGCTGTGTGTTAAAAAAATAATACAATTATCAGATGATTTTGTTAGTGTTTGAGATCTGGATACGGTCTAAATTTTCAGCTAGTGGGTTAGTGGGGAAGCCATGAGAGGCTCAGGGCCCGAAGCAGGCGTGATGCTATTGGCAGGTATCTGCTGGGGTCGGCTTCTACGCAACATCTCTGGGGTGCTTAGATCTGCTTCGTTTGTATGGGGAGAAAAAGAGGAATGGGAGTTCCAAGCACCAGTTTCCAAGGCAGCAGATTAAAATAAAATTACATTATTATCATCTCTTTTCTTAGCAGTGAGAAAACCAAGTCTGAAAAATAGAGGCTTTCAAAAATATATATATCTATAAACACAGTGTTTTCTCTGATGGGTGAATGGCAGGGTGAGGAGATTACGGGTGAGATCGTCTCTTGTCTCGCTTGAATTTCGCAGAAGGAGGGAATCACTTTTTGGAAATATCAAAAATTAAAAGGTCTCTGCATCTGTGCGGCCAGGGAGCCGGGGAGGGGGAAAGCCCCCCCGGAACCTCCTGTCCCACCACCATCTCACAACCAACTCCTCGTTACCCATCCTGTCACACTTCAGTACATCAGTACAGCCTCTGGCCCTGGCAGCCCTGTCCGGCCGCCCACGCCGCTCACTCCCCCTCACACACACACGCGCGCACACCGCACACACGCACCGGTCACACACGGCCACCCCGACACAGGGGCCCCCGCCTCTTCCCCCATCTGTATTTTGCCTTGCTCTGGATTTTCTTTTAACATGCAGGTGTTTCCCCAGGGCAGGGGAAGGGGGGGATATAGTGGGGGAGATATGATGCACAGAAAGCAATATGGCAAAAATAAATATTTTTGGAGTGTAAATTTAACCTTTTTTTTCCTCCTTAAAATTCCATTAGCTTACAGTATTTTGTCAGTATAGCTTGCATATATACTATAGCTATCAAGGCAAGGGTGGTCCACAGGAGACAAGCTCTCCGGGGGACTGCAGTGCTACGTTTCTAATTTTTGTCCCCAAAAGACTATCTGGGCTACTTTGCACTGAAAACTTCACCCAAAAAAGCCCTCAGGGGGAATATTTGCAGCAGAGGGCTCAGTAATGACCCCACAGCTCCAGCTGGACCATTCCCCCTACCCTAAACCTGCACATGTGACCGAAGCATCCTCTGCCCCCTGCCCAGCACCATAGAGCTGGGACCTCCACCTGCTGCACCCTCACCATGATCTCTCCCCCTGCAGTGGCACAGGGGCCCTCTGCCCCTCTCTCCACCCAACTTGCCCTCCTCACCTACCAAAGCTAAGGGAAAAGCTGACAGCACTGAAATCACTGCAAAACTATGGTGCATTTTGAGGGGCATGAGCCTCCAGCCAGATGGTTTTGGGGGTACGCATGCGTCAACTGGGATGGCTCTCAGAGGACCTGTTACCTCCCCACTGAGCCAAAGCTGCCCAACCACTGCAGGTCCCTTCCTTTTTTCTTAGTTTTCTTCCTTCTTTTTCTTTATTTTTTTTAACGTGGCCTCCAAAACAAAAGGAGAAAAAAGCGCCTGAGTTACTTGTAGTCATTCGCCTTTCGTGCAACTTGAATGTCCATGCAATTTAAAAACCGCTTGCGTGTCTCCGAAGAGCTAGATAGGGGTAGCCACGGGTCTGCTGCTTCGCACAGGGAACCCACCCGTGCCAGCATCCGCTATTATTATAATCATTATTATTATTATTACAATTATTCCTTTCTTTTCTGTTTTGCTTTTTTTGTGTTAAGAGTATGTGACAGGCCGCAGGAGAAAACTGCCCAAGAGGACTAGTGATGGGAGGGAAAAGGGGAAGATGGGAGAGGAGGTGACTTTCTGCATCCTCCGGGTTCCTGGGGAGTATCCACCTTCCCCAGGCGCAGGGCGGCAGGAACCCCCACACCTCCTCGCATGCTGGGGGGCACAAGAACCCCTGGGGAAATGGAGAAACAGCGCGACCCCCTCTCTGGGTGGACTCACAGCCTCTCACCTGTGACTGATGCTGGGCTGTGGGTCAGCAAAGGTCAGCCCATGGCCAAGCTCCCCACGGATGGGAAGGTTCAGGACCAATTTCCCCATGTCCCCAGCAAGCTGCCAGGTCACGAGCAGGTTTTGGGGGAAGCGCAGGGACCAGTGAGGACCCTCCTCTGCAGCTGGACAAGGAAAGGTTTCTGAGAGCATCTCCTCTGGTGTCCCATAGACCCAGCCCATGTTATTATCTCCTACAGGTCAGTTCAAACACACAGCAGATGGGGCTGCTGGGATGAAGCTTCTTCCATGGGTTTTGCCAGTTGCCTCTTTTTTTTCCAGATGGAAAACACCAGTCATGGTCCCGCATTCAGTCCCAAATGGAAGTCACCACTTGAGGCCGTGATGCTGAAAGCTAGGAACACGCCTCTCACTGCCGCCTTTGCTTTGGTCACCTTCCCCGCGATGGGACATGCATCCTGTCTGGCGTGACTTTTGTGGCTCTCTTTTGTGGGTGCGTGGTTTTGGTTCCTCTACGTGTGTGTTTAGCTTGTGTTGAGTTTTTACGGGTTTTGTTGGGGTTTTTTTGTTGTTTGCTGTTTTCCTCCAAAATTCCAACCCTTTTCCCCCCCCGATTCACTTCCCTCTCCCACAATGCACTTCCTCACACTCCTTCTCGGATCAGCTCCAAGTCCTTCTCCAAAATTCAAGAATCACCCGCAAGTGCCAGCTCATCTCTTCTGGCCGGAGCCAAGCATGACCCTGGAGACAAAGTTGACGATGGCTGCAGCTGGCTGGTCTGGGTCCAGCTCAGCAAAGAGGTGGCAGATGTTGTCTGTGGTGCTCCCTTGCTTCCTGGCCACAAAGCCAAAGAGCCTGTGTGGGGAAAAGGCAAGAGCCTCAACAAGGTTTGCTAATACTGCTCTCACAAGGATTACCACCACCCTCTTCCAACATGGTCTTGGCCCTCTTCCCCTCTTTCACATGCCCCTCTCACAACACAGAGGGATACATCCCAAACCAGCCTGCATGAAGGCCCACCTCCTCTTCCCTTTGCTGCAGTTTCTTTGAAGGCCAGGTTTCAATCATTTCTTGACCAAACCACCCTTGCTCTGAACACTTCTGCCACCCTTCCCAAGTTCGTCCCCAGGAAGGGGCCTTCCAGATGATCACAGCACTGCCTTGGTTTGGCCTCTTGAAGCTAGAAGTGTGATGGGCTGGGCATTGGGGTAGACCCTCTTGGAGATGAAGGCCGTGCAAGGACACAGGAAGCTAAGTGAGACCATCTGGTTATTTCTGTCTGTCTCCCCCCTGATGAATAAAATGTCCCTTCTTTTTTTTTAATTAGAATGTGCAAACTCAAGTTATAAATACAGGGGGAACAGAATGTGAGACAGGCCCAGGCTACGGCATTTCTAATTGGGGAGGGGAAATACCACAGCAGCTGGACATCCTAATAAAAACCCCTTTGCTAACACAATGGCTAAAATTAGTGGGAGCTGGCCCCTGGAAATGGGTTCAGTCAACAGCTCTGTGTTCCCATGGGTCAGGACAGGAAGGACAGGAAGAAGAGGAAGAGATGACCAGCAGCTCACAGGCCATCAGCATAATCCCAGCTCTGCTCCGTAAGCTGGTTCCCAGTGGCTCTGTCAGGAGAGCTTCCAGTTTGGTCAGTTCAGCAAGACACATGCCTGCTCTGACCAGCAATTTGGGGCTGAAAGATGCATCCAGAGTCCCCAAGACCATACTCTCGTGCTTGGGTGAAACACTCCTGCAGTGAGGAGCTGAGCCCATCTCACACACAGCCAGGATGCCCTGCACAGGGCATCTCCCAGCCAATGCCCAAACAGGCAGAAGCCACCTCGACAGCAGCTGGGAGGAATCTGCTGGAAGCACAGAAAGTACTTACTTGGCTGGGCCACTGCCATCAGTTTTAGTCCACCTGCAAGGAAAAGAGAAGGTGTGAGGGATGGTCCCTCCTGCACCCCACAGAGAGACAGGGCCAAGATGGGGACCACCACACCAATGGTGGAAGGACAGTCTGGCTTTGCATAGGCTTGGCTTTATGGAAAAATGATGCACTTCTCCTTCAGCATGAAGGTGCTTGAGACACCAAAAAGTCACCAGAAGAAGCTGGCAGTCCCCCACAGTATCCAAGGCGACCTAGCATTGCTGCTCTCCGCAAGAGCAGGGGAGAGAGCAAGCAAAGACCCTGCTCCAAGCATCCCAGGAGGCTACAGGAGTGAAAGGGGCAAGGGTCACGTGCTCCCCCCAGGTTAGGGCACTCACTTTCGTTCCTGGGGATCCAAGTCACAGAAGGTGACAGTATTGAGGGGGTAGTGTCTTCGGAAGAACAATCTGAAACACAAAGCAGGGAATGTCAGGGCCAGGGAGGCTCCACCACTCTCCCACCACAACCCAGCTCCACCAGCCCAGGGAACACTGCCATAGGTCTCCTACAGGATGTTCCAAGAGTCAAGGACAAATCCCAGCCATGTCCATGACCAGGCTGATGCCATCCCAGGGACATCCTTCACCAACACACTTCCTGAATCACAGCCCTGTTGGCTTTGGGAACAAGCCAACATTGGCTTTTGGCCAGATATGTGACCATGGAGGCTCTTACTTCCTCTGGTTATCCGTTAAGGTGATGCCTTGTGCGGAGACTTTGAAGTGAACAATGGTAGCTGTGGGCGTGGGGTCAGCCACCAGTGTCTCAGCAACAGCCTTCGAGATGGCCTGGGGGCCTGTCAGAGACTCCATCTCCACTGAATTGATGAAGAGGACGTTGCAGGCTGGAAAGGGAGACAACAGGCATGGGGTCAGCCACTACTCCAAGCCATGTTCACCCCACGACTGCCCCTCTCAACTCACCTGCACCCTGTTTGAGGAGGTCCGTGGCTGAGTTGGTGGCTGACATAGTGTCTTTCTTTTCCTCCATTGGATCTAGAAGACATGGGATGGTTACTGGTGCTCCCTGCTTGGAAACCTACCCCCTCCCTGCAGGTTGTGGGGACAGATGCAATGCCTTCTGCTCCTTGCTCTTACCTCGGTCAGGAATGACCAGCTTGCAGGGCAGGGCCAAGGGCGTGATGGAGTGCTGGTACACCAGTGCCGAGAGACAGCCTGGGGAGAGAGGGAAGATGGTCAGCATAGGGCCAGTGTTGCCAGATGAAGAATTGTTTGCACCTGCTGGGTTAATACAATGATCCTTTTGAAAAATCATTAGGCTGTGGAACTGCACAATCCAAAGTACGATTAACCATTAACCAAGGAAAGGAATAAGAAACTCCAGCTTTCCCTGATTAGGTCAGCATTGCCCTGGGTGGATGGAAACAGGCTTTTAGGTGGGTTTCTTCATTAATGGTCCTAATGCCACATGTGGCAATTCCTCTCACTGAAACCACCATGTAGCTCTCCACAGAGGGCTCAGGGAGGGGACAGAGATGCCAGGGCCACTTTAGGAACAACAAATGAGACAAAGGTCTTCGTGCTGCTCCTCAGACAACATTAGCCATGAGATAAATGAAAGAAGGGGAGCCCCCGCCCTCCACCCTGCCCAGCAGCATCATTTGTCCTACATGTGTGTGTAGACAGGTATGTACCTATGCATACAGGTACATTTGTGTGTTCTCATGAGTGTGTATGAACTTAGAGGCTCCAAATGCCCACAAGATGCAGTTACACAGGAACAAGAGGCAGTAACAGGCTCTCCCAGACACCCAACAGTTCTGCTTTGACAGTCTGGCAAAGGCAAGGCTCTCCCAACCCAACCCCGCATGTGGGAAGCACACTGGGGGCACTTACCAAAATTAGGCTCATTGGGACATCCTTTTAGTTTCACACCTCGTGAGCTAGTCTCGATGAGGAAGTGCCTCACCAGCTCATTAGTCAAATCTCCTGGGAAGAGATGAGATGTTTTCACACCAGAGCCACCCTCCTATTACTATGCAGTCCCATTAGGAAACCAGTGCTCCAGCTCAAGGGAGGGGTCCCTAACACGACACACACCCTCCTCAAACCTGCCCCTTTGCACAGGGTCAACCCCAAGCCAAGCTCCCCCACAGTGTTGGTGGGCTGGAGAGGCTGTGCCCATTTCATTACACCAAAGCCCAAGACATAGGTGCTCCTGCGCCCTCCACAGCTCAGGGCAGAGGGTGTCTGGTGCCTCCCTGTGCCCTGGGAGACAAGGATCCTGCCACATCGGCACATACCCAAGGGCATGACTGGCTCAGCAGCCCCAGCTGCCCGCTCGCCCCGGCTGAACGATGGAAAGCATCTCGGCGTGGGAAGGAGAAGGGCACACAATACCTTTCTTGTTCTGCTGCATGACCGTGGGAGGCGGAGAAGCGACTTTCATGGCGAGGCCATAGGCTCCCCGGAAGGAGTGGCTGTCTCGGATGATGAAAGCCCCCGGCTCCCTGTCCTTCAGCAGGGCAATGGCTGCAGGAGAGAACGGCAGAGCTCAGAGATGGCATGGTGAGAACCAACACACCCTCAAGACACCAGCAGGTGTGGGTTGGGATGGTGTGCCCCAGCTCCACACCTCATAGCCAGGCACCACAATGTTACCGCCCCCCCTGCATGCCTGAGTGGGTTGCCAGGCACAGGCTCATCTCCCCCCACCCCCATCGCCCTTGTGTGCACATCTCCTTGCCTATCTCTGAGCAACCAAGTACTGGAGAGCAAGCAGGAGCCAAGGGCCAAATGCTGGGACCATGCTCCTGAAGGCATCCTGCTGCCTCCTCGTTCTCCCTGCTTATTTTAGCCATGTTTCCAAGATGCCTCTGAGCATTATCAACTCAAGATTTGGGTGTTTTGCACCCCAAACTGCAAACATAGACCCACTGCACACTCCAGGGACTGGAGCTCCTCTCCAAGAGGAGGTCTGACGAGCCCACATCACACAAACCTGCAGATGAATGGGGCTTCAATCCCCATCTGCAACGGCCTGAGCAGCCATTATTCACCCTCACTCTCAACCCAGTCCATAAGGGAAATCCTTGCTAATCCCTGCGATCCCAGACACACCCCAACTCCCGACCCTCTGTCATCTACCTACCCTGCTCCCTGGAGATGTCTGGTTTGTACCAGTACTTAGAAGTATCCTGCACAAACTTGACATTGGCACGAGTCTCAGGACTGATGTCTGCAGGAAAGGGAAGAAAAGACAAGAAAAAAGTTAAAAGATGCTGTATCTGAAACCCTACATCCAGCCAAAGCATTAATACATCCACCTCCTTTCAGACCTGCCACATTGCACTAACCTCAACCCAGTTCCCCATACCCAGACAGGCCGATAATCCCCTGGAGCTTATGGGGCTGCTGGGCATCTAAAGCTAAATCCAAGCTCAAGGGCCCTCGAAGGGCTGTGCATCAGGTGAGCCTCTTTGGCCCACAGCCACAGACAAAATGGGAATTCTTCATTTTAAAGGAAGCTGGCCAGGTGAAATAAAAACTGTTGGAGGAAAGAGGTATGTCTGGAGGTGCTGGGGAGATCCTCTGACTTCAGAGGACCTTCACTGCTCTCTAATGTTAAAGATTTGGCTCACACTTCATAAAAATAAATTTCTTCCCTTATCTTTGCTCTGTGCAGAAGAACTGGACGGGTCAATCCACCCTGGGCAAAGCAGCCCCAGCCCCAGCCTGACTGTGCCTTCTTCAGTGCCCACCAGTGGCACAGCCTCAACCGGAGCTGGTCCTCTGGCCATGAAGCTGTCATTTACTCAGGCAACATTTACAACCACCTGCTTTCCAAAAACAACCAGGCATACAACCGAGAGGACTGGATAGCATCTCTGCTGGAGACATGTTATCAGCCCTCTGCAGTCTGGTCACCTTCGGAGAGGCAGGGGGCTCGCTCCCCTCTCCAAGCTGCTTGTTAATTGTTACAGGTTTTAATTACTCATGCTTCCCCACTGGGAAAGGTCCCTGGCCACAGGAATCACGGGGCCAGGACGAGTGCCAGCGTCCCCACAAAGGGCTGCCCGCTCAGCAGAGGAACTGGCCCAGAAGCTGGAGCCACCACTGCCCCACAGCTTTATTCCCCTGGTCCTATCAGCCCGATCTTGGCGTCACCAAGGTGTCTGTAACAGGAGCTGGCAAAAGTGTTCCAGGCAGGACGGCACCCAGGGCACGGCACCATTTGAAATGAGGAGGCAGCACCGCAGTGGGGTCTCAGTGGGGTAAAGTCCACTGGGAATGAGGCCAAGAGGTCAGTGCATCCCCACGGCAGAGAAAAGTCGTCTCCAGGAGCTTTGATCTCCCCATACACATCTCTGAGCACTGTTTATGCCAGAGATGCTGGTCGGTGTTTTTCCTGTTTGGATTTGTCAGAAAGCGCAGGAAATGGCCCAAGCCCCAGCGGTGCCTTTGGTTTGCGGATGGACAGGAGGGGTAAATCAGGACATGGCTGCAATCCCTTTCCTGACGGCCAGCAAGGAGGAGGAGGGGAGAGCCTTGAGCAGGGCAGGGGGACACAGGGACCTCCAAGAGCATCCCTTACCTGGCATGGAGAACTTGGAGAAGTCCGGCAGAGTGTGGGAGAAGGCAACGGCGCTCCCACCGCTGGGGCTGGACATGCCGCTGGAGAGGGGTGAGGACATCTTGCCGTTGACAGTGGCGTAGTTGGGGAGGCTGTTGGAGCGGTCCCCAGCTGACATCCGCCGCTTCTCAAGCAGCGCAGGCTGCGACGTGGGGCTGCCCTGGCGGTAGGCAGCCGAGTCTGGGGAGGAGGAGTGCGGCGTGCTCGTGCCGGGGTAGTATGCTGGGGAGACAGGGAAGGACGGCGTGGAGGGAGGCTGGTAGCCAGAGGAGCTGCTCTGCCGAGACAGCGTCAGGTGCCTTTCCTCCGGGCTGGAGTAGCCATACAGGGGGCTGCCAGGGGATGTGGCTGCTGCTGATTGGTGCCTGGACAGGCTGGGGCTCCCTGGTGGGGCCACCAGGTTGCCATGGGCCACCACAGCATGCCTGCTCAGCCCAGGGCTGCCAGGAGCACCACTCAGGTTGGGGTTGATGGCTCTTCGCCCGAAGCCAGGGCTGGGCGGTGTATTCGTAGCCACTGTCCGGTGCAGGCTGCGGGGGCTCCCTGGCAGGGTGTGCACCCCCACCACATTGACCTGTGGCTGTGGCCGAGCTTGGGGTTCTGGCTGGAGGCCAGCTCGGCCATCAGCGTAGTCGGGGCTGCTGTATGCAGAGCCCGGGACCCCTCCTTGGACCATTGCAAAGGAAGATGGAGACGAGTTTTGGTAGCTGCTGTGAGCAGAGGGCATCTGCAAGCCAACAGGTGACCGGTACAGGGGCTCAGCAGAGGCATGGGGAGGCGTAACCGTGCCATGGGGGCTGCCTTCTGATGGGTAGCTGCGGAGGGAGGCCCTGAGGAGAGACGAAGAAAAGTAGAATTCAGCTCCACCACTTGTTCCTGCTGCTGACTGGTACTGGCACCCTCCTGCATGTGGCGCACAGGGAAACTGAGGCACGGAGCCCGGCAGCTACTTGGTTGTCCAGAGGCAACCATGGGATGGGTCCTGCCAGTTGCATGAAAGCAACCAGAGGCAGCTTTAGTCCCACCATGAAACCCAGTTCCATCTCAAAGTATGACCTTCTATGGAACAGAGCCTTTTCCCAGCTCTGCTCCCAGCAAACACCTGATTTATTCTGCCCTGCCAGCCTGTGTGGGTGCAGAACACCTCGTGGGCAGGGCGGACAGGGGACAGGGACAATGGCTCCATCTCACCCTGGAGGACTCAGGCTCAGCCTAACCCAGGGCTAGGAATTAACACAACCCATCCCTCCTCCCACTCCAGGGGACACCTTCCCAGTGAGAGGCTTCTGAGGTCCAGTAACCACCAACCAACCAGCAGTGACCCAGATTTGTGTTCTCAGGGCACTGAGGTGCACAGCTGGCCGGGATACCCAAACCCTGCATGGAGAGATGCGGGTCTTTGCAAAGGCAGTTAAAATGTGGGAGCAAGCACCATCCCTGGAGATATTCAAGAAACAGCTGGACATGGCACTTAGTGCTCTGGCGTAGTTGGCTTGGTGGTGTTCAGTCAAAGGCTGGACGCGATGATCTTGGATGTCTTTTCCAGCCTTAATGATTCTGTGATTCTAAACCTGTGCACCAGGCAGGGTTCAGCCCCAGCCCCATCAGTCCCTGGGACCTGCACCCACTGCCTTACCCATCCATGCTGTGAATAGGGCTGCTGGTGGAGACAGGGCTGGGGGCGATGAAGGAGTTGGAGAAAGTGCCATTCCTCGTGGGCACCTCTGGGCCTCCGGGCTGGGCAGCGGGCTGAGCAGTGGGCTGGGCAGCAGGCTGGGCAGCGGGTAGTGTCCCTCCCCTGCCCGTTGTGGCCGTGCGGGCCACTGACTCAACATAGCTCCTGGGCTCTGTGGCAAAGAGAAGCAGAAACAGATGAGCCTACAGCTTGCATGGGAAGAGGACCACACCCTTCTCCCTGGATCCACATTTCATGCCAGTGAAGGTGCCTGAGCTGACCTCCTCCAGCTGAACATTTCCCCCTACCTCTTCCACCACAAGTTGTGCAAAAACATATCTGGCTCATTCAGGATCCTTAAGTTGCTTCAAGAATGCTGAAGATCCCAGCCAGGGCACAGGAAACAGGGTCACCGCTTTCCCTGAGGGGACTGGAACACGGGACTACGATCCCTTTGCATGCCACAGCCCCTTCACTCTGCTCTGAGTCAGCGTCCCTCCCACCCAGGATGCCACAGGGAACACGTCCTGCTCCCTGCTCATCCACAGCCCCTAAAAATAGAGCCAGTGACTCTGCCCAGCCCGCACTGACTCACATGGGACTGATGACGATGCCCCGTGGTCCCTGCCCTCTGTGGCCCACCTCTGCCAGCCATCTCCAGCAGCAGACCAGAGGGCAACTCCAGCTATTTCCACTGCAGCATCCAACACTTTCACTCCCAGCCCAGCTTGAAACCGGAGCCCATGAGCACGACCAAGAAAAGCAATTTTCCTTTAGAGCCGCCAAGCTGTTCCGTGCCAGGAGCAGCAGTCTGGGCTGGCCATTACCAGCCATGCCAGACACCAGACCCAGTCCTCTCTCATACCTTTCCCCCTACCTCCTGTTCCACCCAGGCTGGTCCCCATCCCTATGACAGCCCCCACAGCCCCCACCAAAGGCTGCACCAGAGGAACAGGCTGCAGCTTCAGTCCCATTCCCCCAAGCCCTGCAGCCGTGTCACACCTCAGCTTGCCCTATGCAAGACCCACTGGCATCAAATGCTATGGGCTGGGCAGCCTTGCAGGTCCCTGGCTCCAGGCTGGCCATGCCCAAAGCAGCTCTGCAGTAGTAATTAGCATGACAAACATTATTATTGTTATTATTAGTCATAACAGCTGGGCTCTGGCTCAGCCTGCTGGCAAGCTGGCCTGCTCACAGTCAGCAACGCCAATGCACAGCTCCACGTTCAGAGCTGGAGCAGAGACATGCAAGGAAAAAGACTGTCATAGGTCCCACTCCTTCCCCCGCAGCATCTCTGTGCCCCATCTGTGTGTGGAGAGGGGAGGAGGAATCCCTCCCTTAGGCTGATGTCCCTGCCCAACCCCAGGAAAGATCCGGGCCAAAACCAGATGATGGACCTCTACACAGGCTGGGTACCAGCATCTAAGGCAGGACATCCTGAGTGACAGGGATGAGGCACTGCCCAGGGCAGCTGCAAGAAATTCATCGCAGCTTAGGTAATTCAATTAATTTCACAGCTACTCACTTTTCCCCTTCCCAGCTCCCCAGCCCAGACTAAAATTAGCCAGACAGTACATATGAGTCAGCCTGCAAGAGGTTAAGACCACAGGGCTGTGAAAATGCCAGCCCCTCCTGAAAAGGCAGCAGCAGGGGGCTTGGGGGCTGTGCCAGTGAGGTGTGTGGCCATGGGCACAGGTTCCAGTACTTTGATTCAATTCAGGACAAGAGAAATGAAAAGAAAAGTTAGGAAGTTTCAGGCAGGATTTTTTTAGGCTGAAAAATCTGACCTTGCCTCCTTGTGTTTTCTTGTAAGGGACTCTGGAGATGGGAAAATGGGTGGAAGAACAGAGAAGTTCTGAGTCACCAGGGAGATGGGCATTTGTTTGGGAATCCCAGATCTGAGCAGGGCTGCGCTGTGGCCAGAAATCCCCAGTGCTGCATCTGTGTCAGGCTGTTTTAAAGCCTCCTCAGAGCTGACAGCCACATCCTGAGCTCCCACACTGCCAAAGCATCTTCCAGCCCCATACACAGGCCAGCCATTCCAGCTGGGATCTGCTAGGCAGAGCACGGAGGGGCAGGGACCCTCCTAGAGTGTGTGGCTGAGTGCAGAGGGTCCCAAGCCAGCAGTGTTAAGCCAAAATATCAGTCCCTTCTCAGAACCATAGATTTAATCCCCAAAAATATCATTTTATCAGAGAGGATGAAGCAGGGCAAGAGGCTCATGGTGGCCACTCAGCCTGGGCAGTGCAGGGTCACTGGACATCCTTGCTTGGGAGTCAACCATCATGCAAGCAGACAGAGAAGCAGCACAGCTTGAGCTCCTGAGGGTTTAGTGGGAAGGAGAGGACAGGCAATGTATGAGTCTCTGGAGGCTTAAAGCTGGACAGAAATGGTAAAGCTTGGGGGAACTTATGAGGGAAAAGCCTGATTTTATCCCAGCTTTGCTTCCTTTAATGTGTCCAAAAAGCCATCATTGAAAAATCAGTTCTGAAAGCAGAATGCTTCTTTTCAAGGAAACACTTTTTCCAGTACTACACAATGTTCAGGTTTGGGTTATGTGCATTTTGAGAAACTTCCAAGGAGAAATGCTGACAGCTGCTAGGGCAAGAGGAAGCACCGCACCCACCAAGAAGAGACACCCTTTCCCCAAAACCCATCCTGAACACACAGTTCCTCATCCCAGCTCTGAGGGCCCAAAAATTCATTAAAGGAGGAAGCAAAACCACCCAACAACCGTTACATAGCAGGCAGTACTCCAAGGAATCACAGCCACTCCCAAAGCCTCTGTCTCCACACAAGATGTGCCATCCCAGAGCCCGCAGTGCCTGCACCATCAGCACAGCCACTCTTGAATTGACGTCCCAGCTCAGCCCCATCCTTGGCATCCCCAAAGTGGCACAACCCAGAGACAGGAGAGGTGGGAGGACTTTGGGCAGCTGCCTGGCTGGAGGAAGATGTGCACCAGCTGCCGGTGCTGCACCACTGCCCAGCCGGCTGAGCCGGCAACACATTGGTGGCCTCTGCGCCCGCTGACCTTTTGTGCTGCACTCTGGTTTATTTTTCACTCTGAATGACAACAGCAAAGCCAAAAGGGGAGGGCAGGAGACTAAAACTGGGGCTGCTGCTCCCAGATGCCCGCCAGGCTCTTCCAAAGCTGGCCGTAGCATGCCAGCATCCCCAGCGTGCTACCAGTAAGGATGCCACTCACTGACAAAGAGCCCTCAGTCCCCACAGATGACTGCCACACAAAATACAGACCTTCAGGTCCAACTTGGACACTGAGAAATCCTATCACGACACAAGGCATGATGTGCCCCTCCTCTAAAGGGAGCAGGACAGGCAAGACTCAGGCTCCTACATCCCTGAGGGACAGCGCAAGGGAAGGCTGCTGGAACAGACACCAGGGCTTGCTCTGAGTCACAGTCCCAACAGTGAGGTTGCATGAGGAAGAGAGAGACAGAGAAAGAAAAGCCTTT
This sequence comes from Corvus kubaryi, assembly GCF_017639235.1. NCBI lineage: Eukaryota > Metazoa > Chordata > Aves > Passeriformes > Corvidae > Corvus > Corvus kubaryi. The sequence goes on from NW_024581135.1 coordinate 15,222,085, forward strand.
CTTACCTTCTTCAGAGTCACCGCCTGCTTCCCCTTCTAGTTCTGAGGGACGGAGGGGCAGGGGAGTGATGGGAGTGGGAAGAGGAGGAAGGGAGGTGCGAGACAGAAAGAGAAATCAGAGTTAAGCAGCTCTGCCTTTCTCAGGCAGGGGCACATAGAGCACAAAGGAGCGCCCCACACCTCCTGACACTGTGCTCCAAACTGAAACCCAGCCTCAGAAACCCCCACAGTTCACATCAACATCCCAGAAATTATGTCCAAAACCCAGGAGGCTGGTTTCAGATGAGAAAGAGGGAACAGTGCAGCAGAGAGTGACCAAAGGGCTGCTCCAAGAAGCCCAGCAAGCACCAAATAAGCATCAGCTCGCCCTTAAAGGCAGAGGGAGAAGGGTCTTGCAGTGTGAGCTCAATCAGCCTGTTGCCCCCAGGCTCAGATGGATTTGGGGAGGTCACACTCAGCCCTGAGCTGGTTCAGGAAGGGGCCCTGGGTGCTGGGAAGCAGTGAGGTCTGGCTTGGCAGGCTACTTCAGGACACATCCCCAGGACGGTAGGGCCTTTGCACTCAGGGACTGCTGTCCAGGATGGAAAGAGCTCTGGATATTGTTCTGGCTGACAGGCTCAGCTCCCAGAGAGCAAACTGTCTCCAGCTGTCCTAGAGAGGAGAAGGAATGTAGGGGGTGGGAGAGGGAAGAATATGGGGCTGGGCAGGAAACAGGGCCACAGGGTTATCTAGCCTTCACTGCTGAAGACCTTACTGTGCTGAGCCCCCCAGGGCAGCACCAGCATCCCCCACGCTTACACAGTCCCAGAGTCCCCACAAAAGGTGACAAGGACCCCCATGGCCACCTGGCGCCAAAAGGGAGGTGGAAGTGCCTTCTCCAAACTAGGGACCCTTCCGGGGTATCCTCACAGATGCCCCCACAAAAAAATCTGCGTGCAGTCCCCGTGCCCACACTCACCTCCCACTGGATGCAGCAGGATCTCAGCCGGGTTGTGGGGTTTCAGCCCCAGTGCTGAGAGCGGGGTCTTGGCCAGGCCAGGGGGAGAACGCACTGTCGGCACAGTGGACACAAGTGGAGTGTTAGTGGAGGGGTGGGAGGTGACGCTTCAGAAAGGCTGGAGCTGCCCACAGGTTCCGATGTTCCCATAGCCCATCCCACCCACTGGCTGCAAGGGAGGGCTGCTGAGAACACAAGATGCCCTAGTATGAAGCAACACCCTGCAGAAGGATACTGATCCCCCTCTTCATTTGGGAGAGGACACAGGGCAGGAGGTGACTGGGAACAAGCACCCTGCCCTATTGCAAAGCTAGCAGGATGGAGAAAGGGGACAACTCCCACCAGGACAGGCCCGGACCCCATCTCCTTCACCATCCCCACAAAGTCCCAGCATAAAGGCATGAAGCCCCTTTCATTTCCCCTATGTGAGCAGCCATCCCAACCCAGCTCTCCCACACCTGAACTCCTTTCTGCCAATCCCCACGTCTGGCCAAGCTGGAATCCAGCTGTCCCAAAGCAGCCCATCACCCCCATAAACGGGAAAGAAGGACTGCCAAAAAAACCCTGCCCTCCAGACCAGCTCAATGGGTGGGCAAGGATGTTAACACAGAGGGGTGGCAATGTACATGTGAGGTCTGCACCCCTGTGCCCAGACAAACACACCAGGAGCAGCTGCATGTTTGTATGGCTATGGTATGGATGGTGGTAGGGTTTCACAGGGCAGGGCAGACCACCCCACGCAGATTGCACCTCTTCTCCCCTCCTACCCACTGGGTTTGCCTCATCTCCCTGACACTGTATTTTCCCATACCAGGGGAAACCTCAGGGCATCATCTTCAGCAAGAGGGACCAAAGGGCACGAGCCTCCAGCAGTGTTTGAACATCTCTGACTGGCAGCACAGGCACAGGGCCTGTGGCGAGGCTGGGAGGCGGTGGGTGGTGGGAGCTCCAGAGGAAAGCCAGACCCTTGCCCTGAGGCCAGGTCCGCCCAGCAGCCTGGGGCTGGAGCAGCCGAGCAGCCAAGTCCCTGGGAAACTAAGATGGCAGCACCTTCCCCAGTGGGTGTCTGATTTCCTCAAATCCAGCTGACCCCAAGGCACAATGTCAGCTCACACCTCAGCTGGCTGATGAGCATCAGGATCCTCACAGGGCCAGGAATTCTCCCAGGACCATCATCCCCCAACAGAGAGGAATTGCTCCTGTATCCCCCAGGGCCACTTTGGCAAAGCCTGAAAGCTGCAGCTTCAAGCTTCCCAGGCTTCTCTGGCTGACACTGAATAAGCAGCACGGCCTTGGGGCCACAACCCCAGCCAGGCTGTTGCCATCACCTCTGCAAGTGACTCATCCCCCAAAGCCACTGACCCACTGACAAAGGAGCTGCTGCTGCCCCAGGGCCAAGCTCTCAGTCCCCAGGAACAACAGGGCCATTTCTGAGCTGCCAAGCACCCCTATGATGCTCCCACACTCGTCTCCTCCTCCCAAGAGACAGGGCTCAAACATCAGAGGAGTGCCGGGAAGGAAGAGCAACAGTACAGAAGGGAACAACCCCAAGCCCCACAGGCTGAGCTGTGGGGGGGGCAGGTGGCTTCATTGCAACCAGGACATGGCACCAGAGGGGGCTGCACTCAGCCCAAGCATCCCCAACCCTAGAGTATCCCTCAGCCTTCAGCCTACAGAAGCGTTTTAGAGGATATGGGGGGGCTGCCATCTTTTGAATGGGTTTCCCAGTTGACCGGCTGCTCCACTGCACTGCTCTGGCCTGAGTCAGGCTGTGCCGACGTGTGGCTGCTCCTCAGGGTTCATCGCTCAAGCTGGTCACACAAACCCAGTCCACACAAACCCACCGTGAGTGCGTCAGGGTTAGTCAGAACAGAGACGCTGCACCGGAGGAGCGGAGACAAGCTGCACACAAAGGGCATGCATCCCAGCCTTTTTCCCCTCCTGCCTTTGAAACTGTGAGCAAGAAGTGACATGGTGTGTGAGTCTGCCCTCCTGATCTTCACTCCCTCCTGGCTCCCTCCCACTCACCCGCCACAGCAGTCTTGCTTCTCTTCATGCCATGCCGGCAGGAAAGATGGGGAGATGCAGGACCCTGATGGGGTGAAAGCATGCCTCTCTCCTCATCCCACCTTTAGATCCCATCCAAAAACACCCCAGTGAGTGGAGGGTGGGAAAAAGCCAAGATGAGGGTGCCAAGCATGGGATGCTGAAGTAAGCGGGATACTGACAGCAGCACGGAGTGGCAGGATGTGGAGGAGAAAGGAGGATGGAGATGAGGAGTGGTTAAGGTGGCGGTGGGTGTCTGGAACCTGGAGCTGTCTGACCCCTGGCAAATTTCTGGCTCGCCCAGAGCCACCCACCGAGCCCCTCTGCCTCCCAGAGCCATGGCACTTACAGCTGTTGGAGTAAGGGGTTTGTGGTGACACAGGGAAGGCTGGGGTGGGGGGAGAAATCTCACCGCCGCTGGAGGGTGGGCTGGTGGGGGAGGCACCCTCCATCTCCTCGAAGGCTTCCTTGTAGCTGTGGAGGTGAGGCTGGGGAGAGCAGAAGAAAGGGTCAGTCCCGTCCCTATGATGGGCACAAACCTCTAGGACACCCCAAGGAGAGGGGGCAAAGAGAAGGGTTTCACCTCCTCCCTGCTAACTACCACCACCACCACAAGAAGCATCATTGATCCCCAATGCAACAGATGCTGTGAATGCTGACCAAGCCATCCCCCTCCCTGGAGGCATTTGTCCCCAGTCAGCCACCCCCCAACCCCAGCACTCCTCTACTCCAGCCCACCTCCTTGGGCCTCCCTCCAGGGTTGGCCGCGATGGTGCTGACCACCTCAGGTGAGAGGACGGTGGGGCTGCGGGGCGAGCTGGGCTCTGGTGAGCTCTTCTCATAGTGGCTGTCACTGGGGGTCCGCTTGCGGGCAGGGACAGTGCTCTCCTCCAGAGGCTTCTCCCGGGACTGCACCCCTGCAGGGCAAGCACAGGGTGGTAGAGGGGTGAGGAGCTGCCAGCTGAGATGGGGACGAGCAGGAGATGCTCCAGGTCTGACCTGAGAGGTCTCAGCTTCAGAACTCAACTGCATCAAACCCCCAGACCAGCATGGGTAGCTGGAGCAGATACACCCTACAGCAGCGACCCCAGACCAGGTAATAAAGCAAGGCAGGGTTGTGGCTAGTGGCTGAATTGCTGCACTAGCCCTCCCAAGCACCATTAGACTTCCAGGGACAACCTCCAGCAGTAGGTGTAAGGGGCAAGAGCATCCTGAGATTAGCCCAGACAGCCCAGCCCTGCAGAGCAGGGAAGTAACAGGGCCTCCTGACAGCATCATAATGGGAAAGGACCAGATCACCCAGCACAAGGACAGCTGGATTCAACTGCCTCCCTGCTCCCACAGCCAGATGTGGCTTCAACCACAGCAGTGGAAAAAGTCTGGTTTTGTGAGTGCCCAAGGCAGAGGGAGCACTGGATCAAGAAGAAAGAACCCAACAGAGGAATGGTGCAGGGAACCCTAAAAAACCACTGCTGCTCTGTCCCCAGTGCAAAGCCGTTCTAAAAGGAGAGATCAGCGTCTCCCCTCCATCTCCCCCCAAACCTCCTTCCCAGGTCCCAGCAGTATGAGCCACCAATGTCCACAGCCTGGGGGGAAGAACAGAGTGAGCAAGTCATCACAGGAGAATGGTTTTCTTGGGCTGTGGAGATCCCCATGGGCTGGGATAAAGCCCAAGAACACAGACAAAGTTGGCACAGGGCAGGGGAGCTCGACTCTCCCAGCACCTGACAGTGCCCAAACACACTTTCCATCCCACCTCGCCTGATGAAGAGGTTAATCCGGGCTCATGGATGATGGTGCCAGGTTCAGTGCACAGCAACCCCACAGAATATCAGGGGCACAGTGCAGAGCCCCGTGGGACTCACTCCTACCCACTAGCAGAGGTGACAACACTGTCCCCTCTACTTTTCCCACAGAATCATTGAGCACTCATGCTCCCCTTGGTCAGCATATTAGGGAAGAAAAAAAGAGAAAAAGGAGAAGAAAAAAAAAAGGAGAAAGGCCAGCATCACGCTCCAGGAAGTGCACTTTTAAAACACCAACTCCTTTCCCACGGGCTGGCGGAGGAAAACCAGCCATCAGCTGCTTCCCCTCACTCCCCGGGGCTCCGCATGGGACCCACGCCTCACACCCGCTGACCTCCCCTCTTCACTGCTCGACACACGCATCTGAGCTTTCCCGGCTCGGGGAAAAGGCTGGGAGCGGGGAAAGGGCTGGGAGAGCAGGAGGGAAGGAGGTGGCCTGGGTGCATTTCTAAATAATCAGCCCAGTGAATGGCAACAACAATAAAATCGCGGCTCGGGGGGAGAGGCGGCCAGGCTGCGAGGCGGGGGACGCAAGCCAACGGGGCTGGCTCCAGCCGCGGAGGCGGCCTGGAAAATTCCACTAAGAGCAGCTTTGAAACACAACTCCCGATCCCTTCTGCAGGTGCTCACCGGCACGGGAGATGGCCATTAAAAAGAAAGAAGAGGGGCACAGAGAGGGTGCCTGGGAAGCTGCCTTGCAGGCATGGGCAGTATTCCATAGGGCCACCCCATATCTTTTGTCCTGCTCTTCACTTTAAGGAACTGAAGCCTGCAGTTGTGAGCACAGGGAGAAACAAGATACTGGGAAAAAACAAAGCAAACTCTAATGTTTTCTTTTTTTTCCTTCCATTTTGTGCACTATGGGTTCTCCTGAACACTGCAGGAGCATCACCAGGAGCATCCCTTGGCCCATTCCAAAGTGAGCTGCAGGGCCCGAGCACTTCAGAGAGGCAGGGACTGGCTCCTCGAGCTGCACATGCCTGTCTTGCTTTGAATTTTCCATTTGGGAAGCACTAACCATGGCAGATTGATGGAGCCTGGCTATCAGTGCACATCACACATGTGCAGCGTGGGACCCCCTGCTCCATCCCCAGGGCTTCACATCACCTAACCACAGGGTGCTGGATCTGGCCCATTTGGACACCCAGGAGCTCAGCAAGCTCTGGCTGCTCCACTCCCCAGACACGGAAAGCGGCCGGGGCCACAGGGAGGGGAGGGAGGAGAAGGGAAAAAAGGGACTCATTGTTCAGGAGCGAAGAGTGGGAAACTTCACAGGCCACCCGGAGCAAAGCCTGGAGGAAACCCAGGCTCTGAGCATGGCTCCCCCAACCCCCTGGGTGATTTATGGGATGGAAACTATGCTTGAAAAACAAACTCTCCTTTCCCTAGCTTGCTTTGCCCCCTCAGCAGACATACAGCCTCCCTTAGCCATGGTACTGTCACTGGACTCCCAAGGACTCCCTGGCCGAATGCAGGATGGCAGATTCCTGTTCTCAAAGGGGGAGCAGCAGCCTGCACCCCACTCCTCACCCTCACACCCAACACCTGTGGCACTGTCACTCCTCTTGTTGCTCATTTAAGTACTTAACCTAGTACCAACCACTGCCCTCAGACTCAGCACAGCTCTAGGGCTGGGGAAGGGCAGGGAGCACAACAGCTGGGGTGGCAGGGAGCACAACAGGAGGGGTGGCAAACCCAGGTAATTTTGCAGCTGGGGAGACAGGTTTTTAGGCCAAATCAGGAGGCATCTGCTTTTAGGCCATGAGATGCTAGAACTACTGCCAGGCAGGAGCCAGGTGATATCCCCATGGTGGACAGGAGAGAACAAAGACGCGTCCCAAGGCTCTTGGGATCTGCACTCAGCAAATAAAGCCAGACAGGGACACACAACACCCAGGGAAGAGAGATACAAACTCACTCCCTGCCTGCATGAGGAACAGACATTATCCTGTGCTGCTCCGCACCAGAGCCCAGCTCACCCAGTCCCGGCACAGACTACTCCCCACCTCCCACCTGATTACCCCAAATGGGCACGATAAAATACCTTACTCTGTGCTGAGGGCTCAGAGGGTTCAAACCTCTTTGGTCCTCCTGGGGAGAAACCCACAGCGCCAGTGGGGAGAGAAAGGTCACACAGAAAGCTGGTGACTCCCCAGCCCCACTCCATCTACCACCTTCTCCTTGCCCTGGGACAAGTGGGTGCACAACAAGCACCAAGCAGGCCACCAGCACGCATCACCCAGGGCAGACTCACCTCCAAGGAGCAAAGTCACACTGCATAAAATGTAGTCTCAGCAGCCCACACCCTCCAGCTGCAGACCAACCCAGGGGGATCCCTAAACTGATGTAGGAGAGACCCTGCTGGGCTGACAGCTGGTTAAATCTGGGTTCTGTGGAGCTGCACCCCAGCCCTTCCTTCCCAAAGGGGTGAGGCCATGGTCAGGGCAAAGCCTGGAGGGGATTTAGGAAGGGTCCAGAACTGGCCCAGCAATGAAAACCCCAGGCTTGGATGAGATGCAAAACCGAGCGTGGGCAGGGGAGTCTATATCCAGGGCCAGGGGCTCCCCCATCACTGGAGGAGCTCAGTGGGAGCTCTGACCATCACTCTGCTGAGGAAAGGGATCAATCCTGCATGGAGATGATCTCCTGAGTCTCCCCCCATCCCACATCCATGCAACACACAGATCACTCAGCATGCAGTGATAGAGGAGGAAGGAAGGATGAAAGGGAAGGAGAGAGAGAAGATGGGTAAAGGAAGGAAGGATGAGAGTGAAGGATGCAGGAGAGGGAAGAAGGATGGATGGGAAGGTTGGAGAACAAGGAAGGAGGGGAAAGGAAGGAGGTGGAATGAACAAACCAGAGAAGGACCGTTGCTGGTTCAGAGGAGGACGGGGGACTTTGGTGCTCTTGTTGAGTTCCCTGAGCTTGGCGTTGTACTCTGCCAGCATACCAGGACAGGGAGTGCAAGGAGGGTGGGAGGTCACAGAGGACAGACACAGTCCCCCCACAGAGAGAGGAAGGGGCACACAGGACAAATGCCACAAGATACAACAGGGAGAGAGAGAGAGAGAGAAAAGAAGAGAAAATATTAGCTGGGGTCCAGCAGATGAGTCTGGGGTCATTTGGGGTCTCAGGGAGCTCGGCCTCTGCTTGGAGCTGCTTTTCCATCAGCCAACTTGCCTGGCTCCAGGCACCACATAAACCCACATGGGAAATCAATGGTGCCTCCTAGCCATATATAGCCTTGTGCAACACTACAAATGCCCCATCACCATCCCCTCAGAGATTGCACCATGCAGATCCCCTCCACCACAGAATGCTCAGGGCCGGGACAAGAAGGGGTGACCCCAGATGCCTTGCTAGGAGATGAGAGGGACTTAAAGGATGACAGGACCACCTCCTCCCTGTGGAGAGGTGCTGGGCATGCCAGTGCTGCCCTGTGCCATCTCTTCCCCTCCATCATCAGCGGGAAGAAGGAATGGGAGCATTTCCCCACCAAGAACAGAGGAGGTGTGAGATGCTCCTCATCTCTACGCCAGACATGCAGGCAATTTATAGCAGCAGGGAATGTAAACAAACACGTCCATGCCCCACTGTCCCTGCTGGCCGTCCCCTCCCAATGCTGGCTTCAGGACACCTTGTTCCTGCCAGAGGTCAGGCCACCCGCCTGCGCTGTCCCCACCTCAGCACAGACAGCCCAGCTCCAGCAGAGACAGGTGGCCACAGGCTGGGCACCATTCCCCAGATGCCTCTCTCCTCCCTGAGAAGCCCAGTAGCTGCAGGGGCATGACAGTGACCCCAGCCCAGCCCTGAGGACCTGACCCCAGGGTTGGGGGAATGGATTTTTCTGGTAGACACCATCAAAAATCCATTTCCCACACACTGCAAATACTCTTCCTCCTCTCCTTAGAGCTGTCCTCTTTTGCAGCCCATTTTAATACTTCATATGGGGCAGCAGGGGAGGGCAGGCATGTGCTGCTTATAATATTAAGTCCAGACATACAGCATAGTTTGGGCATCCGTGTCTCCTTATGTTTGTTTAAATTCTTTGCAGAAGCCCCACAACCCTTTGTGAATCTGATCTGGATCACTGAGGTCAGGTTCAGATGGATGCAAACTTCCTCCAACGACTCTATGACCCTCCTTATTTCCATTCCTGCCACGGGCACCCCTCCTGCCCCCCACCCTGTGACTCAGTCCCCACTCCTGGGAGGTTGATGCTGTTGGATTTTTCCAGCCAAGCCTTTTCCCCCTCCCTCTAATGCCGGGCGAGTTTCTGGACTGAGCACAGAGTTGGAAGGGACGGAGCTGCCAAGCCCCAGCATCACGAGCTGGCCCACAGCCCCAAACCTTTCCCAATAGTCGCTCCACAATTGAACAACTGCAACCAAAGCAGTGGGGAAGGAGGGCACCAAGCTGCCACAGTGCCATGGCACCTTCTTCCAGGGCGGCTGGGACACTCTTGTGTCCCCTAAGCCCCTGAGCTAGAGCTGCAGGAAGGCAGGGCATTGGTGGATGCAGCTTCCCCTCCACAGCAGAGTTAATGCCTTCATCCAGCCACAGCACTGACACTCGGCAGTGCACCCAGCCAAGCACCAAACCCCTCTGGCAGGGAAATGTCTTCTGAGCCCCTGAGCACTGCCCCATGGCTAGGTCCAGATTCAAACCGCCCTGAGCAAAGCTGCACAGAATTACAGCTTACAGGCAACAGCCTAGTCCCCACTCCAGCAGCATCACAGCTGCCCAGGGAGGAGGTCCAAGCACTGAACTCAGCAATCCAGGGGGGAAAGCAGAGACTGAAATCAGGGATGAGAGCAGCTACATCAAACACAAGGCAAGTTCTCTGCTGGGACCCTACACCAGATCACGCTCTGGGCAGGGAGAGCACCATGCCCAAGTGGGGTACAGGCAGGATAACCTCAGCCAGAGATGAAAATATTTTCTCAAACTCTGCATATTCTCCCCAAAAGAAAGAAATCCCCCCAGTGACTGGCCCTGCCACCAGGGATGGACCAGCCCTGTTACCCCAATGGGGTGAGGATGGGGGAGATCTGACGCTCTCAGCCACCCCTTCCCACCTCTGGGCAATGCTGCTGCAGACAGCAAGCTGCAAAGGAGGATCTCAGCAAAGAAGAGCAGCCCAGGCTGCTCCCCTGCCCTGCACATCTCCATGGCAGGTGGCTCAGTCCCAAGCCCAGATCCAGCACGAACAAGGAGTCTCTGCATCACTTATCCCCAGCTCCACCATGTATGCCACCCCCACATGCTCCAGCACCTCGGGACATGCGATCCTCCCCATCCCCCCAAGGAATCAAAGAATCCTACCTGCCACCCTGTGGGCCACCAGGCCCTCCAGATTCAAGGGCTCTTCTGCCGACCTCGACAGGTCTTCATAGCTCTCCGGTCCCTTGAGGGGCGTCTGGTTTTGTGCTGGGACAGTGGGGGAAGGTGGGGAGGAGGTGAGTTGCTGCTGAGACCCCAGAGGGCTGTAGCACGAGGTGCTGAGTGAGACAGTGCCCATCTGTGTTCCACCCGGGGCATGGCTATAGCTCCTGGGCTCCGGCAGCGGTGCCAGCTGGTAGCTGTAGGGCGAATAGGTTTCCCGATACTCATGCACCCCATAGTCCAGCTCTCCAGGAGAATAGGCTTTGGCCCCGGGCTCGGAGACCACGGGGCTCACAGACGTGCCAAAGGACCTCGGCTGGGCCACCTGCGGAGCTGGCCGGGAGTAGAGACCAGCAATGGGCTGGGTCGAAAGGGAGGAAGGCAGGGATCCGGCTGGCTTGTCCTGACGGGATGTGGCAGGCACACTCTGCGACTTGTGGACAGCAGGTGCGAGGTCCAGCATGAGGACATCCAGTGCTTCGATGGACTGCTCAATCTCCCGGCGAGAAGGTGCCCGGGGGAATTCAGGCATGCTGTGGCTGTGAGGGGGCACCGTCTGCAGCGGGCTGGGCTGGGGGCTGCAGCTAGAGATGCTGGGGCTGTGGCTCTCCATGCCGCCCTCCTGCAGCCGGGAAGGTGGCCGGCTTCCTCCTTGCTGTTGCCAGGAATTCAAGCCCCTCTGCACAGCCTCCCGGCTGCTGGTGCTGCGAGCCGGGGCCTGGGGCAGCGCCGGGTTCACATCGTACTTGGCAGTGTCCACTGCCGGGAAGGACCGGGAGCGGTAGGTTCCGGGGTGGTCGTAGGCATACAGGTAGGGCTGGGAGCTGGGCAGTGGCTGAGGCTGGAGCCACCCCGGGGCATGGGAGCCTGGCAGGCGCTGTGGGTAGCCAGCCAGGTGCTCCTGAGTGGATGCCGAGGGCCGCAAGGAAGGCAGCGTGTCATGGAGGTGGTGGCCCATCAGGGTGTTCTGGTTGTTGTAGGGGTAGCCACCATTGGAGAGCGGCTCAGCATCGTACAGCCCCTCCTTCAGCAGCTTCTCAGCCCCATTGCAGCTCGAGGGGCCATTGGGCAGCGACGACAGGCTGCCCACCCGGGGTGCTTCCTGGTAGCCGGTCTCACTGGCAGTGGTTGTGCCATCCAAGGAGGAGAGCGTGCCCAGGCTGCCCACGCTGTGCCCGTCCTGGTTGGGCAGCTCATCATCCAAGATATCCGTCTCCCGCTCGGCCACCAGTGCCGCGGCATTCCCATTGACGTGCACCTGAGCCGGCACCACGTGGCGGCCCGGCATGGCGGGCAGGCGTGCCGGCACAGGGCCGGGCATGTGGTTGTGCATGGGCGGCGCACTCTCCAAGCCAAAGCCAACAAGGAGACGATCCAGCTCCTGCTTCTCCTCAGGGCTCAACACCGCCTGGCCACTGGGTGCCCCGGTCACCCCCGGCTCATCAGTCCGGTCGGTCTTGGTGGAGGCGGTGGAATTGCCCGAGTCGCTGCTCACTGAGAGTGTGTGCTCGACGTGGTTGGGTGCTGCCGAGAGCGGGAGTCGGGCAGCGTTGACGGCACCGGTGCTGCCGTGAAGGGAGTCTTTCTTCTTCACTTTAGCGTAGAGGCTCCCATCCAGGGGCCCTTGCGTGTGCCCAACTTCTGCAAGGGGAGAAACGAACACGAGACCCCAGATCAATTGCTGGCTCTCTGCACGGAGCTAATGGGTCCCATTAGCTGGTGATTTCGATTTCTTCCGTGTGCCAGAACACTTAACGACCAGCATCGATGTCTCCTCGGCACCCTCCACACTCCCACCGGCGCCACCATGCAGAGACATCGGAGCCAGATCCTCCCCATCCCCATGCCCCCCCAGCCCCCCGATTTGCACGCAAGCACTGCCTGCTCCCCTGGGATCCACCAAATATCCCCTGCCCTACTTCCAGGCATCATTCCTGGCAATTCTTCTTCATGGTTGGCAAGGGCCGGGGCTACCCACACAGTCAGCCATCGCTGCTCCGCAGGGCTCATCCAGCCCCAAAGGGCCACGTGGCACCAGGGAGGCAAACAGGGAGGGTGAAGGAGATGCACCACAGGCCGTAGGAGGACGGGTGGAGGCAGTCAAGATGTGGCCTTGCAGCTCTTTGTGTCTCCAGCCGGATGGATGTACTCATCCCATGGGTGAAGGACAGATGAACCACAGACCCACCTTCCCTCTCCCTGCCCACTCTCTTCCCAGATGATGCATGGATCCAGCCAGACAGACATCCTTGACTTTTTCTTCCCTGGCTACAGACAGGCTCCCATCCTTTCTGTTCTTTCCCTTCCCTCTCTCAGGCCAGGTCAGTCTGCCCCAGAGCTTCTGCACCAGCAGTGCCACTGCCCAACCCTGAACATGCAGCAGCTCCTCCCCAGGAAGGTCCCGGCACCATGATTCAAGTCCAGTGCAGGCAGTTGGCTCTGCTCCGCAGCCCCAAAAGGCTGGGGGGTAGCCAGGGCATGGGAGCATCACCACCAGTAATCCTGCACTCCAGTTCTGAGCCCCCAGCTCCCATCACATCCGTCAGCACCGACACCACAACCAGCTGCACACTTTAAACCTTTCCAAGTGGAGCAGACAGATTTTGGGGATAGAGAGGGACCTCGACCACTGACAGCAATGGGAATCATTCCCAAGCTGCATCCCCCCCCGCCAGAGCAAGCGCAGCACCGACTAGGCTGCAAACTCTTGTTTTTCCAGCTCCCTGACGAGGTTTCCTGGAAGGTCCCGCAAGCAGTGTTAAACACTTTCTTTTGGAGGAAAAAATGACTCTTCCCTGGCAGGGGGCCAGGCAGCTGACTCAGGGACGGAAGACGGCCCTAACACGATAGTGTGAAATCAGAGCGGTCCTATCTGCAAGCAAAACACTTCCGAGCCGGGACAGCTTAACCAGTCCCACGCCGCCGCACCCGCATTCCAGCAGCTCCCACGCCAACAACCCCCTCACCATACAGCAGAGGGGGGCAATAACACCGAGCCCAAGTCCTACCAAGGCATGGCCCTCTCCTTGTCGCTGATTTTCCACTCCTGAACCCCCACTGGCAGTATCCCAAGGAGGCAGTTGAGCCCCCAAAGCCTCCCGTTGGCTTGAAGATGTCTCAGGACCACGCAGCAAGGTCCTCTCTGGGCACTCAGTATGGGAAAGGATGAGAATTTCTCCCAGAGACTCAGAGCTTCTTCATCCAGCCAGTAAAGCCAGAAGCCAGTAGCATTTAACTCCACAACACCTCCCTTACTAGGGAAAAGGGGAAGAGAGAGAGGAAAACCCTTTCCATGGAGGGAAAAAGAAAAAAGCAGCATATCCAAGGGCAGTGTCAATGCTGGACAGGCTGAGACATTGCTTGGAGACGGGAGGAAAGGCACAGCCCTCCTGTCTGATGGCAGCAATGGGTGCTGGCTGGTCTCGGGAAACAGGGCAAAAGCCAGGATGGGGGCTGGGATAAAAAGGGCAAAGGAAAGGAAAGCAAAAGGGAATAAATAAATATAAATGTAAGCACATGGTGCCTAGGGAGAAAATAAACGGGAAAGGCTTTAATTACTCTTTGGGCTGGGTACTGCCCCACAGCTGGGAGAAATGTCTCCAAGAGAGGTCAGGATGGGACACAATGCAGTTCATGGCAGAGCCAGAAAGCTCCGAGTGTTATGTCCCACCTTCCCCAAAACCTCTGGCTAGGAGGGGACATAGGGGGGCTGGTGACTGCCCCTCAAGAGCAGTACCAGGGTAGTAAGCAAGAGCCTGTGACAGCTCAGCCATCAGCCAAGCCCTCGTCCTATGGCTGCTCTGACCCACACCTGATTGCTCATCCTGTCCTCAGCCCCATGGACCTCCTGGGCTCTGATGCCATGGGACAAATCCTGCTATTCACTGCCACTCTGAAGCCTCCTCCACTAACCCTGGGCCACACTATCACTCATATGACTATCTATTGCTTATCACCTGAGAAGATAAAATAAAATAAAACTTTAAAAAATAAAATAAAATAAAATAAAATAAAATAAAATAAAATAAAATAAAAACTAAGGGATAATGGGACAGAACGCCTTAGCCAAACCAGCCACCCTCAAAGCAGCAGGCTCTCAGGACCCCATTTGCAAAGTGTCTGCAGCTCCCAGCAAGGTCAGATTCCATCCCTGAAGGTCAGAGCAGCTCCAGCCTGGCAGACTGTGCCATCCCATCGTGGGCTGGGTTCGCCGTGGGCTCAGCCCCGGACGCAGCTCTGTTCTGGCTCTATCTGCTCCAGCTGTATGGAGGCAGCTGCAAGAAGCTCTGAACCGGGTCCCAGCCCTGTTGCCAGGCTCACTGCCCCAGAGAAGAAATGCTCTGCCCTCTCCCTCCCCAGCACCCTGTGGCTACACCCAGTAAAAAAACTGGTCCAGGAAAGTGTGACAACGCTTGAGGGGGTCAGCTTGCATCCCCAAAATCCCAGGCATCTGCCTCACACGCAGTGGGGTGCAGCACACAGCATCATGCACCAGCATAAATCCTGTCCACAGCTATGCACCAGTGCAGAAGATAAGGCTGAGGCATCACCGTGTCTCCCCCCGTCCCGCACCCAGGAACATCCCACCTGCTGCCTCCACTCCCCATCACCCAGAGCCCTGGCCCCAATGCATCTCTACGTTCCTGCAGGGAAGACCCTGGGATCCCGGGACCCTTTGCAGGATCTGGGGTGTGAGCTGAATCTCACAGGGAAGAGTTCAGCCTCCTCATCGCTGGTTTCATCCTGTAACCAGATATGATGGCACGGAGCAACCCCATCCCCTGAGCCGTGGGTCACCACAGCCATGAATTCCCCACCCAGCCCCCAGACCAAAGAAAAGCAAAGTCAGGACTTACCAAAAGGGACGGGAATGAAAAGATCCCAGGCCAAGGGACGGAGCAGGAAGCAAAATCCCTTTCCTTCACCCCTTCCAGCACCAGAGCCTTCCAGGGGCACCTGGTGTGGCGGCAGCTCGAACGGCGTCCGCAGCCAGCTCCGTGTGTCCGTCCAGGACAGGAGCCGACGGCCTGGAGCTGGCTTGGGTTGGCGTTTGTCCCTTTGGCTTTGCTTTCCCTCTCGCGGAGGGAGCTACTCCCTTCCCAGCGCCGTGTCCCGCGGGGCCGCGAGAGGGGCACCCGGCCGGCGGCGGGGCGCCGGAAGGGGTGGGATACGGGGAACCCCAGGACACGGGGAGCTGGAGGGGAGGATGGAAGAGCCGAAGGTGGCGGAGATGGGATGGAGGCGAGGAGGTGCGGCCGTGCTCCCCTCCGCCCCAGACCACACAGGGACCACAGGGAGGAGCGGGAGGGGAAGGGGAGCGGCGCGGGGAGGGCGGCGGGGCCGCCCAAGCTCCAGCCCCAGCCCGAGTTAACCTCAGTGAGGTGCGGAGAGGGTGGGGGCCATGGAGGGAGGACAGCCAGACAGACAGCTTCCAGCTATGAATATTAACTACTTCCTCCACAGGCAGGGCTCCGCCGCGTTAACTGTTTCCTAGGCAGGACAGACAGCCGGACAGCTGGACAGCCTGCCCGCCTCGCACCGTGCACTGAGCATCACCCCGCTGGGCGACCCCCTCATTTAAGACACCTAGCCCTGCCCGGCTCCTGTGTGCATGCGTCACACCTGTCCCCAAAGAGCAGCGACACATTCAGGGTGGGGATGTACTTCCAAGCCACACATGATGCTGAAATCCAGACGGGTCTGCAAATTCAAATGTCTTGCTGGAGACTTGGGTTTCCATCTGAAATAACTACACAGCTAAAGAGGGGTGGAAACCAGCCATGGACAAACCACCGACTCTGCCAACCCATTTTCACAATCCCCTTGCCTGCCCTGCCAGCACCACGGGCACAGCGTGGACACGCCAGCACTGTTTTCGGGATGCACACACGGCCCTGCTCTGTGACAGGAGTTACGGCACGATCCCATTCAGTCCAGAGCTGTCTGAGACTGAACTGCTCCACTCCAAGCAAAATCCATGCTAGGATGGCACTGACGATTTGCTGGTCCAGGTGACAGCAAGCCCACCCCACGTCCAGGCCCCCGCCTGAACCCATGCTCAGGACTCCACACCTCAACGGATCCAACATCCTCGGCAAAACGTGAGGCTCTTCCACTCTAATCCCCCAAACTGCACGTTTCCCACACCCCCATGGATGACGGCAGGGGATGAGAGCAGTGTTTCCAGCCGGCCCCCTGACTCACAGCCCTGTTTGCTCCCAGATAATACCACATGCCAAGCCAGCGTCCTTCCAAAACCTCCAAAGTTTGCTTGCTTCTCTGCCTTACTTTTTGTCCCGGCCGTGTCGGCTGCGGGAGCGCAGAGACAGAGCTCCCCACTCCTGCCAGGGGACAGCCCCAGCCCTAAGCACAGGAACTGCTACAAGTTTTGACTTTAAGGACAGTTTAACGGGGGAAGAGAAGGGGCTGAGCTTCCACCAGCTGGGCTCTCTCTCCCTGCATCCCAGCCCTGCCTGGTTCCTGGTCCCAGTGGGAACAAACCCCATCACCACCCCACATGACAACCCCAAATACCAGGTCAGAGGACAGATCCTGCCCTGGGAATAGCCACACTCCAGCTGAAATGTCTCGCCAAGCCCACAGATGCTCCAGCATTTCTCCAATGAGGAATAACCAGAAGCAAAGGGGACACTCCCTGTGAATTCCCATCCAGCCCACACAGATCCCCAATCCCCTCCAAAATGCCCACCTCAGCTCACCCTTACCTTGCAGGAGATGGAGCAGAGAGCAGCAGAGAGGGGCAGAATAAGGAATGGGAAGTGGATTCCTTCAGCTTTAGTCAGCTGGTGAAGGCAAGAGGAGAGCCAGTGGCCCCCCTCCTCATCAAGCCTGGCCTAGGGACAGATCCAGCCGCAGGGGGAGAGCAGCAGCCTGCCAGCAGCTCCGGCAATGGATTTAACAGCTCTGGCCTGGCCCATTTGGCTCTCCATCTCTGCACAGCCTGGCCTACCCTCCTGGGCAGCCTCAGCCCCTCCTGATAAGTGGGACAGGATTTGACCCCACTAGGAAAGGTGTGCCCCATGAGATCCCACTCCTGGGGGACAAACAGATGACAGCAACCCCATGGAGGGGCTTTCTCCTCCATGGAAAAGGGTAGGATCAGCATCCAGCTCCACTTGTGGGGTTCCAGCACCCCCTGACCTTTGCCACACGCAGTTCAGGCTCTGCTGTGACCTCCCCTCACTGGAAGGGTGGGATGCTCCTCCCAGTCTCCACACCGGCCAGCCCTGCCCTGTGAGTGGGGATGAGCTGCAGGGGAGCCCTATGCCAGAACCATGACTCAGGTGGGGATTTAGGAACTCTCTCGCAGATGTTGGATTTGGCCAGGCCCTGGCCACTCTCTTCCAGGCCCGGTAAAAAGATGGGGGAGGCAGGACCAGCCCAGGGTGGGTCCAAGGACCAGTGGTTACAGGGAACTGCTGGGCTGGGGACACATGCCCAGCCCTTTCACATTTTCTCACACCACCCTGGGATGGCAGAGCAATCACACATGCAGACCTCGAGGACAACCCCTCCACTGACTCCATGCCAGCCCCAGCACCCTGTTCTCCATCAGCAGTGGTTTTCTCAGCAAAACCAAACCAGGCCATTAACGATCTCCTCCCAGAGTTACCCACCAGCATCTGCAGTACCCCAAACATTTCTCTGCAGCTATCCTCCAACCTGCTGCACACCCAGCAATGCCACATCCAGCTTCTAGCCTCCTCCTGCCTCCCCGGAGCCAGCTTGGCACCCCAAGGAGAGCTACCACAGTGCTGGCAACCGCAAAAACAGCCAGAAGAAGAAGCATGCCATCACCTCCCTTCGGCCTTCAAACACCCTCAGCCAACCAATGGCCATGGGGACTGCAGCAGGAACCTCTCATGCAGCCACCACTGACCCCAAAGCCCTTTCGAGGAAGAGGAAGGAGCGCCCGCAGAGCCACTTGCCTTCCCCAGGCTGTGCGGACATGGATGAGGGGCAGAAGGACAGGCTGTGGGGGAATCCCAGCATACCCCACTCTCCCTAAGGACCATGGGGCAGCCCAAACACAGTGGGCAGCAGAGACCTTGCTGAGCAAAGAAAGAGGGCGAGTTCACTGATGGGGCCAGCATGTCCCATGGAAGTGGCTCACAGAGAGCTTGTTGAATCCAGCTGTGTCCCCTCAGCCAGAGAGGAAGATGTGGGGGTACAGATCATGCCTCCTGCTCTGGAAGAGCTTAGCCAACTGATGACCCCACTGCAAATGAGTTTCCCCTTCTCCAAGTCCCCACAGATAAGCACAGCAGAGGCGAGGGGAACACCAGGACAGGCACCATCCCCAGCCACCCACCTGCCTCTCCAGCTTTGGGGTCCCACAGGACCATCCCACCCTGCCAGGCACCCCCCAGCCCTTATGGGTGCTCCATGCTGAGACAAAGCTGCTGGAGAAAGGGCATCCACTGCCACTGAGAGCGGCTGTGGCCAGCAGAGAGGCGGCATGGGGTAACCCACCGTTTGGCAGGCGATCCCGATCCCGTTGGCCCAGGCTGCAGCGACGGTCTGTGGGGAGCCTTCGCCGAATGGCAGGACGGGCAGTGGCAGGGACAAGGAGCAGCGGCTGATCCCAGCTCAGCGTGGGTCCCGGTGCCAACCTCACCCCCCTCCACCCCCGGACGCCGCTTGCTCACGCCTGGTGGTGCCAAAAATGTGGCGTGCAATTCCCTGACCAAATAAGGCAAGAACGACCATAAACAGGGACCCCCCCTGCACAGCCGGACACCAGAGCCCCCATCCTGGCTCGGGACAGGCTGGAAAAGAGGAAAAGTGACAACAGAGAGGGAAGAAGATGGGAGCCCCTTGAGCCCTCACCAACTCCCACCACCACTGCTCAAAGTAGCCCATGGGACAGCTGGGGAAAGACCCCTTACAGATGGGCTTCTTGCAGCTACTTGTGCTGGCAGGGGTCAGAGGGCAGCCTTCTGCCTGTGGCTTCAACCTTCCACAGTCCCGGCTCATCTCCAAACTGGGGCAATGTTTAAAAATTCAAGGTGCCCTCACTCCCTATTGCCACCCTCCCAGCACAGAGGACAGCCAAGTCGGCGCATGAAGGCACCTCCACAGCCCTGACGTCTGCTAAGACCCCCCAAGGGGGAATGGAAAGGAGCCCTGGGGCACTTCTGCAGCCCCAATATTCACCAAGACCCCCATGAGAGGACAGAGATGAATCCAGGGGTACCCCTGCAGCCCTGTGAGGGGCTAGGGGTGCAGAAACTTTGGCCCAGGGTTCAGAGGGGAACACATGCAATGAGGCACTCAGGTCTCTGCAGGCAGGAGGGGGCTGCCAGGCAGTCTTGCCAGCTTGAGGCTGGACCCACAGCTCCCCAGCTCCTACCGCATAGCTGAGCCTGCACATCACGAGTTGCCTGTTTACTGCCCTGTGCCAAGGCAAGTGCCCGTGCCAGCTCCACAGAGCCGTCTCAGGTCCGGTTCCATGTGACCACCATAGCAGAGACACTCTGGCCCGCCCCAGGCACCCAGAGCCCCCACCCTCCTCTGCAAGCATGGCATCCACAGCTCCCACTCGAAGCAGCCGGTGACCTTCAGGGACATCACGGACTGCAGCTGTCCCTGCTCCAGGGACGCCTCTCCAGAACTGGCCAGGAAAGTCCAGGCATCTGCTTGGCCACGGGTGGCCTTGCCTCCAGGACAGGGGCCCCACACCTTTCGACATACAAGTCCTGCCCGTTCCTGCCAAGTGGGTAACAGCAGTCAACTTGCTGCAACAAAATGGGTGCTCAAGGGGCTTTTCCCAGCTCTGAGAGTGCAGCAGACTCTCCAAGGCCAGTATGACATCCTCACCCTCAGGGAAACTAAGGCACAGCTACATCCTGCTGTGCTTGCAGCATGAGGAAGTAGCTGGGATACCTAATGGTCCTGCAGACATGGGGTTTGGATTTCCAAAAGCTCTGGGTCATAAACTACGGCTGGACTCTGCTTGTGCAAACAGGGACTTTGACAGCAAAGTGCTGAAAAAAAGAGCCTAAGCTCCCTGGCACAGTGGCAGAAGGCAAAGTCCACAAGATCTTCCTCTCCCATCCCATGGCCACACTGCTCCCACCAGCTGCCACCTGTCCCCAGCTCTGCTGCCCACCAGTGTCCACTTTCCTGGGGTAGGGGGTATTTCCATGTGGACACTTTGGCCACTGACCACCTTGTGAGCCCTAACCTTTCTCCAGGTGCTTGCTGGGCAGTGGTGGCTCAGCCCAGGCCCCCTCTGCACTGTCCTCACGCTGGATGTTGAAGTTCTCGTAGGAGTCCCAGCGGATGAGTGGGTCGGACGTGTTGTAGTCCACAGAAACACTGGGCCCGTTCTCCAGGTGCTCCATGCCTGGAAAGAGGCAGGATGGTCAGACAGGATGACAATGGAACCAGCAAGGGTGGAATGGGAGAACAGGTGGAAAAAAGTGCATGCAAGGAAAATAGAATAGGAGCCATAGGACAAGGCAGGAGATTCCTGTAGGAAGGGCAGCATCAAGACATGGATGAGCACAGGATGTACACTGAGACTCACAAACAAGGTGTACAAGACTGCCTGGGGCTTTTGGGGTTGCCTAGAGACCGGCACACAGACTGACAGTGAGTGTGCATGGGTCTGGACTTTCTGAGCAAGGGAGTCCTTCATTGCCAAACATTCCTTCCATCTCTCCCGGGCCAGCAAGGGCTTTGGAGAGCAGCCTCCTGGGGAAGAGAGCGAGAGAGATAGGGCATCCATGGGTGCTCCTAGATCAGCCTTACTGCCTGGATGCCTCATCCCACCCTGGTGACAAAGGGACTGCAATGGGGCAGGTGGAGGTCACAAGGGAGGGAGCAGGGGATACAGCTGAGGACAGGGAAAGGAGACAGCATCCAGCTCCAAATCCCCATGGCACTGAGCCAGCCATACCTTGGATCTTCTCAGGGCCATAGGAGAACACAAACTCCACCTTCCCATACTCGGGGAAGCGGTCATCTGGCAAGGAGAGAGCAGAATAAAGGGACTAACTCCATCCATACCTCCAGTAGTAGCCAGTCACCCCAAACACGCCTACAGACCAGCTTAAGGCTGGGAGCTGCTAGGGGATATCCCTGCATGGGGCAGTGCATCTTAGCCCCCAAAACAACCCTGAGGCAGCCCCTCTGCATCAGTAATGGTTTTGGACACAAAAGGGATGATGGTGCCACCACTTCCTGAGCAGCACCACACCCTGCAGACAGAGCAGGGGGTGCCCTGTTTCAGCAGGGGTGGATCTGGGATGGGTGCCCAGACGTCCCCATGATGACACCAGAGTTACAGGGGCAGGAGGATGAGGGAGTCTGGAGCAGGAAAGTGCCAGGGCAGTTACCTCTGAAGGCCTCATCCAGGTCCTCCTTGCCAAAGACGACATCAAGATCATGCACAGCACACGTGTGGAACTGCACACGGAAAATCACGTCACGGGTAGGGCTGCGAAACTTCTTGTGGTAGCACTTCAGCTGCAGAGGGGAACGGGGATGGGCCATCAGAACAAGCCCCCAGACCCAGACAAGGGGAACTCTGGGGGTCCTGAGGCACCCAACCCCTGGCTGCTTGCTACACCAGGAGCTGAGCTGAGGATCCTTACCAAGATATCACCCTTGAGCAGCAAGCCAGGCTCAATGGTGATGCAGATGCCCGTCTGGCTGTCTCCTTGCACATTGCTGCAGAGAGGAATGGTGGAGGGATGTGAGCTGCGGTACAGAGCCCCCCAAGAATTCCTAGCACCACCTCAACCAGCCCTTCCACCCAAAACCAGCCAGGAAAAAGCACAGAGCTGGCCCTCCCTGTGACTGAGAGGGGTCCTGTCCACCACCTCAAGGGGCACCCATTCCCAGTGGAAGAAGGATGGGAAGGGGAAACTGAGGCACAGCTCAGCAAGGGTGCAAAAACTGCTGGGTGGGAGGGTTTGCCCAGGTTCCAAGTGCTGGGGCTGGGCAAACCCTCCACCATCCACCTGGCTCCCACGGCTCAAGTGGAGCTTAGGACACAGAGGGGGAAATCTCAGGGAAGATTCTTCTCCCTGCCTCAGTTTCCCTGCGGGAAGCCCTCCCTCCCAGAGCACGGCCGACAGGCTGCCGACGGGCGGTGGCGTCAGCAGCCAGGGACAAGGGAAGAAAGGAGTTGGATTTCACAGGCAAGATAAACCTGGAGTTTATTACAGGCATCCCATAAACAGTCTATTAAAAGCTGAAAGGCAAGGCTGGGATGGCAGTAAATCTCAGCTAACAGGGACCCATGGCTACATGGAAGTGAGATCCTGGTCCTGGGGGTTGAGATGGGAATAGCCCGGAGGTGAAGTGCTCTGGTCCCTCCAGGGAGACCAGGAGCCAAGGGTCCCACCCAGACTGGGATGTGGTGCTGGCAGAGTGTCTGGGAGGCTGGAGAAATCAACTCCTGCTTTGCCTTCATCAGTGCCTGCTCCCAGGATCAGCATCAGAAAAAAAAGTGGGGAGATTAGAACAGGGGGAAAATCTTTTTTGGGGGAGAAAAAAAAAAGGATATTAGCCCAGCTGGTCAGAGCATGGTGCTAATTACACCAAGGTTGTGGGTTCAATCCCCATACAGGCCATTTACTTAAGAGTTGGACTCAATGATCCTTCTGGGTCCCTTCCAACTAAGAATATTCTGTGATCTGTGAGGACTAATCCAGGCAGGAGGAGCAGTTCTTTGGGCAGAGAGAGAAGAACTGCTGTCATCTCCCAGGGAGATGTCCCCATCCCTGTCCCGACTCCCTCCGGGGACACCCAGCCCCAGGCTCCGTGCAGCCCCAGGCTCCCTCTGCTGATACGTGGAGTCACTACAGCCCTCTCAGCAGAAGGGTCCAGTATGGCCCAGTACGCCCAGCATGGCCAGTTACCACCTCCAAAAAAAAAGGAAGCCCCTTTTTTTCAGTTCCCTGGACCTCAAACAGACTAAGCACAGAGCACAAGACCACATGGGACTTGTCCTTGACCCTCTCCATCTTCCCCCGCTTGCCACTCCCCCCCCCACGCTGGGCAGGAGGAAAGCCCCGTGGTGAGGAGATAGTTACTAGATCCCCGAGGTGTAGACGGGCTGCATGGCCTGGTAGATTTTCAGGAAGGGCCGACAACCTGGAAGACATCAAGGCGGGGAGAAAAGGCACACTGCTGTTAGCCGGCTGGGCGGAGAGGCCAGGGCAGGGATTAGTCACGGGGGAGAAATCCAAACAGGGAGGGAGCCAAGGCAAACAGCCACTCCCCGCCCCAGCCAGCCCGCACCGACTGAGAGAAACATCTGCAATGGGCAGAAAGGATGCTGTGCATGAGCTGAGAAAGGGCAAAGCCCTCACAGTTCGGGTCCTGTAGGACCTAGGGCAAGTGCTGGGCTGGGGATAGGGTGAGATGATGACCTGGGTGAGTTACCAGCACCAGACAGGATACTGCATCCCAAACCCCAATCCCAGTCTGGTACCATCCTTCCAAAAGCTGTCAGAAAAGGTGTCATGTCACCTCACAGCTCAGGTTAGTGCCCAGCATTAGGAGGGCATCCCCTGAGGGCATCTCTGCCAGGAGAGAGTAGCACCCTGCTAATACAAGTGAACAGTCTCTGAGAGGGAAAGGGAAATTCAAATTGCCAAGGAAATGGCAGAAAATATCCCCCAAGGAGGACAAGCCTGGCCAGGCAGTGTGGGGTGGTGGTGTGGGAGGAAGCAGGCTGGGGAAGCAGCTGGGGGCACCTACCTCCTTTCGACTCAAAGTTGGGGATGCCGTGCATGATGACATGGTGGAGGAAGAGGGGCTTGTTGTTCATCTTGATGCTGCCAGAGAGGAGCCCACTGAAGTAATGGATGTACCTGGAGGGCAGACAGGCAGCTCAGGGGCAGAACCCACAGAGGAACATCCACCTTGGACCCCTGCATCCAACCACCCTATGGGGAAAAAGCCAGCCTAGAAAGGCGTGCCAGCACCCACCTCTTCTGGGATGGCTGTCCCACCGGCACCACCTTGTCCTCGTAGAAGCGCTTCATGGCAAACCTGTCTAGAGCCTGGTCAGCACTGTGGGGATGAAAGGGCAGATGAGGTTGAAGGAAAGTATTGGCACCAGCACCACTGGGATGGAGGTCACCAGTGGGCCCCAGGGCCAACCCAAGACCTCACGTCTCTCTCACCTGGCTGAGATGTTGCTGTAGTGCATGTAGGCAGCGACTACCACCCCCAGCCGGCCACGGTTCCCCTGCAGACACACAGCAGAAGGGGTGTCACAGGGGCAGCAGGGCCTGTGAGCACCTGGGCACAGCCACCCCACACAGAGGCACACACTGATCCCTATATGCACACGCCAGCCCACAGATGCCCCAGCCCTTATTAGACACACACCAATCTACACATATGTGCTGACACCTACCCACACCCCAAGCCACAAACCACCACCTTCCCTACATCTCTCAGCCTCTGAGGCTGCTCAGCCCGATCCCTGCAGCCCCACAGACCCCCAGTGCCTCCATCGCTGTGCCCCGGTGACGGGTCCTGCCCACCTTGTTGTGCAGCACCACCACGTTGTGTGTCGCCGCGTTGAGCCACGTGTCCATGGCTTTGCAAATGCTGCAGATCTTCTCCAGCGCAGGTGTGTGCATGTCAGGCCACCCAAAATCCAGCACCTGAACAGGGGGAACAGCCTGGGCTCACATCCACATGCACTCCCATGCAGAGTCCACAGCCTGCCAGTGTGCAAAGCCCAGGCCACGTATCCAGGGTAGGCATTAACTGTGTTGCTCTGACGTGCACCTCCCAGCCCCAACCCTACACCCCACTGCCCAGATCCCTGGCCCAGGGAGGCCATCGTGGTCCCACATCTCAGGCCCCTCATCCCAGGTTACTTGGGTCAGCTCCTGAGGGCTCCCCCGTTGTCACAGGGATGAGGACAATGCCTTAGGGAGGTCTCCAGGAGATTCCAAACAGCCCGTTTTCAGCTGAGAATGGGGGGCTGGGAGGGCAATGGGAGTCAGGCTGAGATACCACAAATACAGTGTGAAGTCTCAGTGCTTTTCTCAGGGTTTTTCCCAGCTGGGTAGAATAGGTTCCTCCCCCAGACATCTTGTAGCAGGGAGCAGGTCCTGCAGACAGGCCTGCCCTGAGGCCCCTGAGAAGCCCGCTGCTTCTCACAGCTGTGACCCACCTTGGGGTGAAGTTTGTTGACATCACGTCTCCGCTCAGAGAGGTTGAAAAGCTTTAGGGAAGACGAAAAACAGAGTGAGAGGACATCTTCCTCCCTTGCTGCCGCCTCACCTCTTCCTCACCCCAAAGCCTTCCCAAATCCTGCTGTGAGAGGCTTCCCTGGACACATTACCCTGGGTAACACCTTGCCACAGGGCAATACAATGACCAAAAACTCCCAGGGGGTCTGAAAGGCACTGGTGACCTTCAACGAGAAAATATCCCCCATAATGCAAAGACCCTCCCTCAACGGAGCCCAGATGGAGACAAGGGTGCAGCATCCATCCCCTGCAAGCACCCATCCCCAGCGGCTGAGCACCCCAGCCCCTTCCCCAGCCTGACAGGGACCTGGCTGTGCCCCTCACCACATAGTTGTTCCCATGCTTGGACTTGAGCATGTGGGCCACTTCACGGAGGTTGCTGGAGTAACTCTGCTCCTCGGCCGCGCTGGGGTAGGAGACGGCGATGATCCGCTCCGTGATGTACACCAGGTCCAGCTCACAGCTGCTCTCCATGGCTGCAGTCAGGCTCATGCTCCTGGGCAAGGGACGGGACCACTGTCAAGACATGGCACGGGGAGGGGACATAGGGACCCTTCCCCACCCTGCAAGACAGGCTGGCACACATGAGGACACAGCTGCCTGCAGCCTTTCCCCTGCTCCCAGTCCTCTTGGAGTGTCTTGGGGACCCAGCTTGGGAGTGGTGGGTCATAACCCCTGTGTCTTCTCCGCTGGGAGCATCTCCCAGGTGTAGCACCTCTGGAGAAGCAGGTGTTGGTGAGAGGGAGCTTCAAGCACAGCAAAGATGGTCATCAGAAGGGGAAACTGAGGCAGCTACCTGGATGTTTTGCAGCGTGACTGCCCACTCCTGGGGGATTTTGTGGCATCCTAAAGAACCAGAGAGGAAAAGCAAGTTACTGCCATGACCCAGCCACAGCCAGCACAGGGATCCTGCTAGACCTGGGTGTGATGGTGCTGCCAAAGCATCCCACCCCCACCACACCACCACACTGCACTGAGTACTCTCACAACCCCAAAATATCGCTGTCTCCAAATCCCACCAAGCATCCCAGTGGCACAAGCAGCTTGAGACTGATCCCACAGGCAAAACCCAACTCTCACAACTCCAGTGCAGCTGGGACCAGCTGCCATGGGCACTGTGGGGCAGGTGCTTTGCCAAAGGGTCCCACAGGACCTTTTGGGAAGATGCTGAGCTGGTAGAGACAGTTTCAGGCATGTCACAAATCCCTCTTCTTCCCTCTCCATCAGGCTGCAGGCACACACCTGGTGGGACAGAGCTGCCTTGGCCCTGCCCAGAGCAGGGGCAGGTTTGCTGCCCAAGCAGCATCGAGGAGCCAGCCAGGCACAACAGTTTGCTTTGGCCCCAGCTCCACCGAGCCAAACGCCTGGAGGAAATGTTTGAGCTCTTGGAGCAGGAAACTTCTATTTATGCATGTTCTCCGGCCTCGAAAATTTCATCTGCAGCCGGCTTGCTCTGTGACTTTGTGACCTCAGCCGAAAAACAAAGCAGGGTTTCCAAAAAAAACCGCTGAGGAAAAACACACTTGCACCTCATTAGTTTTAGTATCTCCAGCTAATAAGCAGAAGTCATTTAAAGACTCATCTCACACAGGCAACATGCCTGGAAGGATCAGAAATAAGAGATGCATCCTGCAGCTGATTCCTGGGATGCCCCATTGGTCCCCAGAGCTGCAGGACTGCTGCCACTCTCCTCGGGGCTGCGGCACCCCACAGCCAGCACACCCAAGACAATGGGAGGAGGTGGGAGAGAGGTTTCCCTGACATCCTTTGCCTGCCACGTTCTGCCCACCCAGCACAGTCCCAGAGCTGCTCCCATGGACAGCCAGCGTCACCCTCCACCAGCCTTGCGTGCCCCTTTCAAGGTCAGGTTGCCCTGCAGAGCAGGAGTTGGGCTCAGCAGCCCTGGGGCCTGGGGACAATGTCTCCCCTCCCAGCCAAAGCCAGAAGGCAGCAGCTTCGCCTCAGTGCCTAGAGGTGCTTGGACAGTAGTGACAATTCCCCCTCCAGTTTTTCTTCCTGGTGTCCCAAATTGCCTGCTTACCCCAGAAACCCCCCAGCATTGCTGAGGGCAAATAAGGTGTTAAAATGCAGCAAAAAGAGAGGTAAAACCTCTCCTGGGAGAGCCAGGGTGCATGGAACAAGCCTGAACCTGAATGTGGGCTCGTCCCTGCATCACCCACCAGTGATCAGGATGGATCCCCACCGTGGCTTGTGCAGTGCCCCAAACGTTCATAATGGAGATTTCCAGGGTCCCACACCCACACCCACTGGCCAGGGGAGCCCCATCAGTCCATATCACCCCATCCAGCTGCAACAACTTCCCAAAACCACTGCCTTTCCCAACAGAGAGCTGACATGGGGAAACCAGGACTCACCCCCAGCTCCCGCATGGGTAAACTGAGGCACAGGAGGGCAAGCAAGCTGGGGACACCAGAGCCCCTCTCCCTCCCCATACCTGGATAGCAGTGAGCCCCTTGCTAATCCATTTCCACGCCATGGCGGGCCCACTCCTGGCACCCTCCAGACCCGGGCAAGAGGGTGCCCAGAGCCAGGGCGCTTGAGCTCCGCCTGCTCCCCAGGCTCTGCCCTGCTCCCCTCTTCCCAACAGCGGCCACGCCACATCTCTGCCGCCAGCCCCTGCACGAGGAAGAGTCAGCCTGCGATCAGCTGATAGGAGCCAGCGCTCCTGTTATTAAACATTCCTGCCCGCCGCCGCACTGGGAGAGACCTTGCAAACGTCCCCTGTGGAGAGAGACTCCAGCCAAGCCAGTACAACCCAGTCCAGCCCAGCACAGGACAGGCTGGTCCCAGTCACTTTGGGTTGAAGATCCCTCAGCCAACCCCATCAAGAATACACCTTTCAGTCCCAAGCTAGCTTGGCATGTCCCCAAGCTCCTGGCAGCATCCAAAACCTGCAGGTCCCTTCTGCTTGGAGAAGGTGATGAAAGGCATGAGAAAGGCTTCAGAAATACCAGGACACATCCCTGAAAGACAGCAAAGCCAGCAAAGGAGGTTTCTGACTGAATTTTTTCTAGCTAAGGATGCTCTTTCTCACGGTTGGAAACATCTCCTGGACAACCAAAGGGATGAGGCAAAGCCAGATCTCAGGTGAGGAAGGCTTTCATCCTCCTTCTCATGGGAACCATCATGCCTCCATCCCTTGGGTCCCAGCCCCAACATGCAGGGAGGCCGGCAAGCTGGATGCAGGCGGGGGGAAGCTGTCCGCGTTGACTTTGGCAGTGCATTTGTCTACACTGTCTTAGCAATTTCATGTCCACAGATTAAATAACAGATACCCAGCTCTGAGACAGGAAAGCCAGCTTTGCAGCAAAAGCCTCGGCCCCCAATATGCTCGGCTCCACCACCGCCTCTGCCACCAAACCTGGGCATCTCGCTTGGCCTTTGGCATGGCCATCATCACCTTGGCTGGCAGGGAGAGAGGACTTCAGGGTCCCAGGTACATTGGGAAACTACAGGAGCATTCCAGGCTGAGGGATTTTGGCTGCAGGGGGTGCTTGCAGCAATGGGACAGGTACAAGTGACCCCCCAGGAGGTCTTGAGGCAGAGATCAGCCTCTGTGACTGGTTGCACTTACCAGGACTTCTACCTGCTTGGTGATGCTCTCCCCCGGGGATGGCTGCAGGCAGGAGCAAGGAGAGGGTGAGAAAAAGGCAAGCAAGAGAGGAGAGATTGAGAGAGAGAAACACACAGAGCGGGGCCAGGGTCAAAAGTTCCCCCTGGCTATTTCTGGTGCTTCCTAGGAAACACACCACGGTCCCATTTCCTTCCCTGCCTGCCAACATGTGTGCTCTTCCCGAAGGTTGGGAATCCCCCAAAACCCAGGTGCAGAGCTGGGATACTCAGGTACCGAGGACGCTGCCATCCTGCCTCTCAGCCACCGCCGCTGGCACGGGGCCACCACTGCCAATGGGAAGCACTTGGCTGAACTCTGAGCCTGCTCCCTGATGGGCACCCAGTGCCCCCACATCCCTGGGATTCCAGATGGATCCTCCATGGTCAGACCCTACAGCTAGGAAGTAAGCAACAGGGCAAGCCCAGTGCAGTCCCACACCCAGCCTGGCCACTGGCCACCAGCAAGACCAGCTCCCCAAGATAAGCCTGATCCCACAGGGCCAGTGAAGGACCCCAGTGGGAGCAGAGCCGGGGTCTGAGATGCTCAAAACGGGAAAATTTGGCAACATGCCACTGGAGAGAGCTCTGAAAGGAGGCTGGGGACAGGAATTAACTTCCTGGGGTGGGGGAAAGTGTCTGGACCCCAAATATATGAAGCAGGAGACAGATACCTCTGTCTGGGAATGGTGGTTATGGTGCCTGGGGATGGCACAGCAAAAGTACCCAGATGGGTGGGTCCCCAGATGGGAGTCTTGGGACCAGGAGGATGGAGGTCACCCCCAAAACCAGGCTGTTCTACTCTTGACAGCAGGGCCAGAGCAGACATTTCCATCCACGAGACAGGGCAAACCCCTTTCGATTTCCTCCCAAAGCCACAGTAACGGTCCCAGGTCGAAGCCAACATATTTTTGCTGTTGATAAGTGCCCAAGGAGGTTGGCAGGGATGGGGGGTGCGGGCAGAGATTAAACCGGGGGCAGATAACCACCGTGGGGCCCCAGGGCAGGGAGCATGCTCCACTCCTACCCCATGCCCTCGCTCATTTGGGCTCTTGCACTGCCCTCATGAGCTTGCAGGTGAGACCTACATCCCCTACACTCACTTTCCAGGTGAGACCCCTGCCCAGCTATGGGGTGCCCAGCCCAGGGCCCTGTGTGAGGCACGGATATTGCGGCACTGCCAGGCTGCCGAGCCCCAGCTGAAATCGTGCCAGGGCCTCCTCTCCCCAGCGCCTGCCCCAGCAAGCCTTGGCACACGTCTGGAGCAAATAGGAAGGGCTGCCACACTGGCCCCAGGCTATGCCAGTCTCCCCACTGCCCGTGCCTGCTCCGCCTGCTGCCACGGGCATGGCTAGGCTGGGGACTGGGCAGGGGAGCTGCTCAGCTGGCCGGACACTGCCTGGTAGGCACCATCATGTCATGCTTCCCAAACCTCTTGCTGGGCATGGCCTGGTTCCAGGTGACATCCCAGTGCCCCGTTACCCCCAGAGCCCAGTTATGGCCTGGAGCAGTGTGACAAAGGACTGTGGCTGTCTGCCCAGTACCCCCACACCCACCCTCCCCAGGACAGGGTGAACGGAGATGATGCATCCAGCTGTTCTCCTGGTGTCCAGAGAGGACAGGGTGGGAACGGCCATGCGACGTGCGACGCCATGGCCCCAGCAGATCATTAAAGACTCCCAGGAGAGACAATAGTAAAGGGTGACAATAACAAGAGCTGCAAATGTACGGCCTTGGGCGCCCGAGCCAAAGGCACATCTGGTACAGTCATCTCCATGTGTGTAAGAAACCGCCCCAGATCTGGCCAGGGAGAGAAGGCCCTCTGCGCCAGGGGACCCCGGAGCCCTGGATGGTCACGTCCTATCTGCCTGTCCCTCTCTGCAACCCTGCAAGCCCCTCTTCCCTGAAAGCTCCAGCTGCAGGAGTCCCATGATAGCTGGGCTGCTCCAACCTGTGCTGCTCACCTGTGGGATGCCCTTCAGCCAGCAATGGTGGGGGGCACAGCACCAAAATGGGGGTGACCTTACCCCCAGCTCAGGACCCCTGTGGCTTTGAGGGTGGAAGACACATCCTGAAGCCCCAGGACAGAGAAAGCCCCCTACCCAGAGCAGGATGCTTTAGCATCCCCAGAGCCCTGGCTGTCACCTAGGATTCACAGTGGAGGTGTCACTTACCAGCTCATAGTTGACAGTGGGGGAGCAGGGGGTCACAGCCTGCAAGGAAGCAGAAAAGAGCCAGGATTAGTCCCTGAAGACCACTGTCCAATATATGGCATGGGAAGAGGTTGGAATGCAGCATTCACCCCCACCCACCCCACAGGGAAAACAGCACCCACCCAAGCAAGTGACAGGGGCACTGCTGCCACCCCCGGCAGGGGCACTCCTGCCACCCCAGGCAGGAGCATAGGCAGCATTCCAAGGTCAAGGCTGGCTTCCTGGGAATGGGAGCAGGCTCAGGGCCATGGCAGCTGTGCCATTCGTCCTTGGCCAGGAAGCCAGGACAGCCCCAGCCCCAGTCCCAGCCCCAGCCCCAGCCCGGGTGGGCACGGCGGGCACAGCACAGTGCGGCGCAGGGCGGACGCCTGATGCCAAGAGCAGCTCCTGGAACAAACCCCAGCCCAGCCTCGTGAGCTGCTGCAGCCGCCAGCTGAACAGCCCATCTACTGTTACCTTAATTACCAGCGGCAATTACTGACAATTAACCTTGGGTTTTGTGTGCACCCCAGTCCCTCGGGAAGCAGCAGCATGCCAGGGTGGGAGAGGCAGCGCCTCGCCGGTGCTGGGACAGCAGGCACAGGCGCTCCAGCCCTGTGTTGGCCCTGAGATGCCAACAGTAGTGGGAGGGTGTGATTCGGCACTTTGTCCTCTACAAACCCCACCAGGAGCAGTGACCCCAGTCAGCCATCCCCTGCCCCATCCCAGGAGGGAGCCAAGACGGCAAACACCACTCAGGGGCTGGTCCTCTATGGCAGCATGGGGACCCACTGCACCCCACTCTGCCTCTCCTGCCCTGGGCCATAGAAAGAAGGATTTGCCCCAAGCACCTCACTTGGAGCACCCCTATCCCATCCCACGCTGGTCCCAGAGGGTGATGCCTAGCGCCTGCTCCCCTCCCTGGCTGCTAGCCTGCTCCCATCCCGTCTCACTGTTTTCTTCAGGGGTTCCTCCTCCTCCCGCTCCCTTCCCCTGCGCATTATTATTATGATTTTATTCTAATGCAGAAACGCTTCCATAAAAGGCCCCTTTCCCTGCCCCGCGGCGCTGGCCCCACGCCAGCCTCCCTGGAATGTTCTCCGGCAGCGAGCCGCTGCTGCGGACGGAGCCGACGAGGGCTGTGCTGTACCCTGCACCGTGCCCCGCACACTGCCGTGCTCTTCCGCTGGGGATGCTCAACAAGCGCCCCTGACCCCCGCCCAGCCCCAGCTACAGGGCCAGAGATGGGGGCAGATGTGCAGCTCCCCCACCATGGGACACACTGGTCCCACAGCCAGGTAGAGTCCATGCCCAGCCCTCCTCTGCTGTCGGCATGAGGAAGTTTGCAGGCTACAAATGCACCTCTGGCTGGAAAAGGGAAAAAACTGGGGTGCCTGTGGTTGTATTTCCCTGCCCCTGAGGATTCTCTGATGTCTATTATGGGCTTGTGCTCACCCTACACCACTCTTCCCATCCACAGGAGACAGCAACCCAGGCTGTATGGCACTCTCGCATCCCAGAAAGGCAGTTTTACAAGGACTGCAGGAACGTAAAGCTGTTTCCAGCTTCCATCCCTCTCTCAAGTTTGGCTCAAACATGCCCTCAGATCAAGAGTAAGAAGGAAGACCCTGCCCATTCCCTTCCCTCCCTAGGGAAGACCAATTCCTGACCTAGAATTGGTCTCTCGCCCCACGGGACCCATGAGAGTATCACTCCATACAGGACTGCAGCGACCCCCAGAAGAGCCACCATCTCTGTCCTCAGGGATCCCTGCATCCCTCGGTGCAGGGAGGGGTGGGACAGGCAGGGGGACCCGCACAGCCCTGGTCCAGGCTTCGCTTTGCCGTGGCAGACACAGCGGCCTTTCTTCTCCCCCTCACCGGTGTTTGCATTCCTGCCGGCTGGCCCCCGCCGCCGACCCCGCCGCCCAGCAGCCCTGCCCAGGAATGCGAGGAACGAGGCGCAGCAGGGCTGCCGCCCACCCCACCAGCCCCCCATGGCCCCCCACCCATCCACTCGGCCCCCCAGGTCGCAGCCCCATCCATCCCAGCAGTCACATCCCACGAGCTGCTGCCTTGAGACCCGAGTTTTGCCAAGCAGAAAAATCAGTTTCCCAGCAAACGAGGCCCCGTGGCCACGAGTGATAGGACTCTCTGATGTCTCATAAAGGGTTGGGCACACCCTGCAGCCTTCCGCTGGAAAGCAATGATCGGCTCCCTCGCTCATCACCAGCTGTCGCTATACCTAGAGAAACTCGATACCCTTGACACTACCAAGCCCAGAAATAAACACCTGGCTGGCAAAACCCTGACAGTCCCAGGCCACACCGCCACAACGCAGAGTAGCTCATGAGATCCCTCTTCCACCTAACCCTTCCAGCTGCAGCTCAGGGACTGACCTCTGCACCACAGATCCCGACGGGACTTCGGCACCATTTCACAAGAACTGAGAGAGGCTGGAGGAATGCAGACATCCACCTCGTACCCAGGGATAAGACACCTCAGAGACTTCTCCATGCTGCAACCACTGCTCACACCTCCCTCCCTCAGCACCTCCTTCCTCTCCCTCCTCCTCCCTCAGTAAAACAGCCCTTACAACCGTGGAGGTGCCCAGGGCCGCTGCCAGGTGCTGCTCCAGCGGGGCATCCCTGTGGGTTGTAGCCCCAACCTGCAAGATGCCAGCAGGGCTGGGGGAAAACAAACCTCCATGGAGGGGCCCTGCGATTCAGGAACGGGCTGGATCAGAGCAGTACTGGGCGTGCTGGGGTCTCCCCAGCTGGGCTGCTGGAGCCGGGCAAGCACTGGCCCACAGCCCACAGCATGGCCCGTCCAGCTGCCGGTGGGTGATCCAGGCCCATCTCTGACGCATATCCCTTCCTTTGGGTGGCGGTTTTTGTTTTTCCCTTCCCCAGGAGCTCCGATAAACATTCCGGAGCCGGACGATATCCGGGCTGGTGCTGACCCTTACTATGCCAGGAGCAGATGCAGCACCAGCCAGCCTAGCCCTCACACAGTGCCCAGCACACCAGAGATGCTTCCCATGGCCAGGCACTGAGATGCTGGCAAGCCAGCCCAGCTGGTGTGGTTGGAGCTGGAGACGTGCTGTCAAAAGGGACACTCTGACATCCCGGACCCTCTCAAAGCAAGGCAGCATCAGGCAGACCTTCATGGCCCCACTACTCAGAAAGGATGTGGACCCCAGGAGAGAGAAGCAAGGCACCCTACTCCCTGCGGTCTGGAAATGCAGTTGTCAAAGAGAAATGTGACTCAGTGGCCACATTGGCGTCCCACAGGACAATGCTAGGGCAGCATAAACGCCAGCTCAGCCCATGTGAGTCCCACATCACCCCATGAGGGACCACTTCCTCCCAAGCAAGTTCATCTCAGCTTTGTGCCACCTACATCCCAGCTGGGCTGCAAATCACTTCCCCATGCACCCCACGATTCTCTGCTCACCCCGAGATCCTGCCTCAAGCAAAGGGAGTCCCAGGAACAGCCACAGGCCACAGCAACTTCCCCAGCCATCCTCAGAGCCCTTCCCCTACTCACCAGTCCCTCCAGACCAGCCACAGCCAAGCTGTGCCAAGCCCTCTCTCAGCCACAGTGTGGGGCCAAATGTGAGCTGCCATCGGGCACTTCACAGCAGAAGACACTTTTAGGGGATGGGTCGGGACCACCAAATTGGGGATGTTGGGGAAGGTTTTTCCCTCTCCAGCACCCCTGCCCTCCCATTCCTAATGTGACCAGCTGCAGCATCCTTCTCCCCTGCCTGGCATAAGGGACTATGGGGTCTGTGCTCTGGTCAGCCCCCTGCCCTGCACAGGGGTCAGGTACCCTCTGCCCACACCACGTGCTGGCTGCTCCTGCCCTCACATCTTTTGCAGCTCTGGCAAAACTCCCGTTTATGCAACATGTCCCCGGCGGGAGGACGGCATGTTTCCATGCACACCCGCTCCCCCCACCCCAGCTCCACCCTGCCCAGCACAACCCCAGTGTGCGAGGCCCAGGGCAGCCACACAGAGCCCCAGACTGCCAGCATGGGGGTCCCTGGGAGGGGGCAGCACCCCGTGCACCACACAGGTCCTCTCTGCCCCCACCAGTACCCCGGGGTGCTGCTTTTGGGACTTCTCCGATCGGGTGGGAGTAACTGTCAGATGCGCCAAAGGGCAGGGGAGCGGCTTGGCCAGCAGCTCAGGGTGAGTCAGACTGGGCTGATGCTGGGGCACGGAGGTCTCACCGCTCCCAGGCTTCCCTCCAAGCATCCCCAGCCCACCCTGCAGCTGGGTCAGGGACTGTCACTGTGCCATCCCCTCCATGCCTGGATGCCTGAACAGCACCCATGCCAGGGCAGAGGCCACCAAGTCTGCCCCACCCCTGCATTTGCCAAGAGATGCCGGTGGCACCAGGGAGGGTACCACAGGGCATCCAGGGATGTCCCCCACGCTGGAACAAGCGCTATCTCCTCTGTCTCTCCCTTGGTATGTTGATGAGGAGCCGCCCTGTGGCCCATCCCCGCCAGGAAGGCGGCAGCAGGACCAGGACAGAGGTTACCCGGTACACACAGCCCTGCAAATCAGGGATGAAATGCCTCAGGGGACACGAGCCATTCCACCTCATAGTGGCCATGGGGGCCACCACTGGTACCCCAAGATACCCTGGGACACACGGCACACTGGGAGGGTGATGGTCCCCAGCAGCCCATGGCTGGCCTGGCCGGCAGCCCTGGCACAGGGATACGGGACAGGACAGGAAAAACAATGTACAGAGAAGTTTCAAGGGGTTGCAATGGAGGCAGCTGCACCAAAATAGCCCTGGTTTCAACCCAAATAAGGGCAGGTCCCGGCTCCGGGGCGGTTTGAGCAATCAGCCTCAGTGCTGCCAAGTGCAGATGAGGGGAAGGGAGAGAAGGTAGCATCCCTGACCCTGTTTGGGGGGAGAAGGGTGTTTTTGGGGGTCAGAAGGGGGACAGAGATGCCTCCACATGACCAGGACAGGGACTGTCCCTACTTTGGTTGCAGGCGCTGGCTCGGCACAGGGCCGGCCACAGGCAGGGATGTGCTGTGCTCCAGTGCCTAAAAAGGCAACATCTGGAGGCAGCAGGTCTGGATCCAGCCCCACGGGCCAGCACGTGCCTGCCTGGCTCTGGCCCCACAGCCCCAGCCCTGCCCTGCCCTGCTCTGCTCTGCTGCCAGCACCACACACGTGTGCTGCCACCCCACTGTGGGGACACCCCTAAGCCCAGTCCCATGGGGATCCCACAACCAGCCTAAGGGAGAGCACGGGGTCACTGCCCCCCTCTGCACCAGCCTTCCCCAAGAAAAAGCACCAGGACCCCCCCACCCCCTCACCAACTCCCCAGAGTCAAACCAGACACCAGGATTGGCCAGGGAGCAGCTCCCGCACTGGGAATAGGCCGGGAACAGAGTCACACCAGGACTGGCTGGGACAGACTCTGCTGCAGGGGGTTCCACCAGGACTGCTCCATGAACAGGTTCTTACACTGGATTGGTCAATGCATGATTCTTACATGGGATTGGGCAGCAACTGGATTCTCATGTGGGGTTGGTCTGTGCATGGATTCTCACCTGAGATTAGTAAATGCATGGATTCTCACACAGGATTGGCCAGCACATGTGTTCTGACATGGGATTAATCACTCCACAGACTGTCCCAGAGGACTGGTCAATCCATGGATTCGGACAGGTGATTGGTCAGAGCACTGATTCTCATGCAGGATTGGTCAGAGCAGTGATTCCCACACAGGACTGGCCAGCACATGGATTCTCACATGGAACTGATCGACAAATGGATTCTGGCATGGGACTGGCTGGAGCACGGGCACTTCTGTGGGACTGGTCAGCACACCAGCCTGTGAGCAGTCTGCACCCCACCCTGAGCCCAGTGCAATGGATCCTTCCCACAGATCCCCTCTGGTGGAGCATCAGGCAAACCCCTTTCTGTGCACTCAGATCCCGCTGCATGCTTTGGGCTGCCTCCCAGCATCAGGGGCACCTGACAGCGCCCATGGGTCTGTGATCCACCTCAAGGGGTGGTTAAGGTGCCAAAATAAGCCCTGGCTGCCCCAAGGGGTCTTAGCTCCCCGGTACTGAGCCCAGGGGCTCTAATTGTGAGGGAAAGGCCCAAGGCAGATGGAGACTGGAGTCAGTGCTGTGTCCTCACCCTGCAGGATAGAGCTGAAAACTCTGCAGTGAAACTGAAATGCTGAGCAGCACCTCCAAAAGTGGTGTCCCCCCATCTGCCGTTTTGAGGAGATGAGGGAATAGGAGGGAAAAGTGGAGACAAAGATACTCCCCCCCAACCAGGAGCTGTGCTGTAGGACTGCTCTTCTCTCTTGTGTCCCAAAACCCATCAGGGAAGCTCCAATGCTGACCAGGGACTGCTGGCACTGTGTCCAGATACCCTGGAGATACCCTGCACAAAGCCAGGGACCAGACAGTAGCAAAGCAGGAAGAAGGGTGGCCAAGGGCAGAGGCAAATGGACCCCCCAACTCGGGACCCCACAAGGGGGGTCAGGGAGCACAGCTCCAAGGCCCAGCACCCTGCCCGGGGCCAGCAGGATCATTAACAAAGTGGCTTCATTAGAGAGGGTGAGAGCTGGAGGCTCGTTTTCTACCGATCCACTTTCCCTGGGGGTGGTTTCGGACCCCAGACAGGACACACGTTGTCTTCCCAGTGCCAACGCGCTGTAGGGACAAGAGGTGCCTGCTTGGTTGCCCCTCAGAACCCCCAGACTCAAGTGCCATGAGCACGCAGGGGGCGCAGCCACTGCCACCCCACTGTCCCTGCCAGCTGTCCCCCAGCACACACACTGGGGTCACCGGTCCCGCACCAAGGCTGACGCCAGCGCCGAGCGGGCTCAGGCGCCCGGGAACGGAGCACTTCTCGTTTTTTCCTTGTTTTCCCCCTAAACCCAAGCGGGCTGATGCCTCCCTCGCTCGGCCGTTTCCTCTCCCAGAAGCACAGCCCAAAAACATCTGCGCCGGGACCTGCCCTGACGGAGTTAACCCTCTGCGGGCCCAGCGGCGCCGAGGGGCCGGGGATCCCTGTCCGGGGGGGCGGCGGGGGGGGCTGGCACCCGCCGGGGCTGCCTCGCCACTCATTAACCCGGAGTTTAACCATTGACGGTGCCGCCGGGGAGGGGGGGTTAACCCGTGGGCTGCCAGGGTGTCCCGGCCCAGGGGCAGCCCCCCAACGTGTCCCCCCCGCGGCGGTGACAGGCGGCCGGCATCGCCCCCCGGCTGCGGGGCGGGAGCGGGGTGCCGGGGGCGGACCCCGCTTTCCCGCGCAGTCCTCGCTCCACGGGGACGTGTCCTAACGCACTTCGGAGAAGGGGGGGGGGACGCAAACCGCAGCGCCTGTGTGTCCCGCTCCGGGGCACCCCGAGAGTCACCGGCCCTGGCGAGGCGGCGAGAGGGGCACGGGGGGCACGGCCCCCGGAGCCGCTCACAGGTCCCAGCCGGCAGCAAACCGGCCCTCACCCCCTGCCCAAGTCGTCCTCCCTGCGATCACCGCATCGCCCTCTTCGAGCCCCCCCGCACCCCGAGATCCCCTCTGGCGACCGACAACTGCGGGACCCCCCCCCCAACACGGGGGGGCAGCAGCCCCATCCACGCACCACCCCATCACCGCTCGGATATCACGCGTGGCCCCCGCCCCCTGGAGAGATGACACCCCCTCCAGCACCCCCCCAGTCCCGGGGGGCCTGGAGACCCCTGTGCCCTCACCGCCCGCCCGTACCTGGTTCATGACGCTCCCGAAATCCATCCGGGGTCTCGCCTGCCTACATCCGAGAGGGACGGCACCGCAGCCTCACCTGGCCCGGGGGGCGCGGGGGGCGGCCGGAGGGGCCGCGGGGGGCAGGCGGGAGCCCGGCGTCGCCCGGGCGGGCAGGCGTGAAGGCAGACTGCAGGCAGAGCCCCCCTCCCTCCCCGGGCCAAGCCTGGAGAAGGAAGGAAGGAAGGAGGGAGGGAGGAGGGAGGGGAGGGAAGGAGGGGGAGAGCCGAAGGGTTTCGCTCCCCACAAGCGGGACCCCGGCGATGGAGGGGCGCAGGGAGGTCCCGCCGGCTCCCCGCTCCCCTCCGCACCCCCGGGGCGGCCGGGGGCTGAGGACCCCGGGGGCGCCGGCCCCGGCCCTGGGGAGGAGTGGGGTCCCGGGCGACTTTTTCCACCGCTCCCCTCCCTTCCCTCGCTTCTTCTCCCTCTTTCTTCTCTTCCCTCTCCCCAGCTGCACGGCGCGCTCCAAGTCCGGCCCCGCTCCGCTCCCCTCGCCTCCCCCAAAAACGCCCTTAAAGGCAACCAGGAGCCTGACTCGAGCAGCTGGCCCGGGGGTAGGGGTGCCGGCAGGTGAGCAGACCCCCCCCCCCCAAAAAAAATTTACCCCCCACCACACCTCCACCACCTCCCCCTTCAAAACTCCTCGCAGCCGGTGCCGAGGGGCCGCGGCGGGCGGCGGGGTGCAGCGGGGTCGGGGCCTTATCGCCCCGCGTGACGCCACCGGCGTCCCTGTGCCCTTGGCGGGGGGGTGGCAGGGACCGGTGTGTGGGGCCCTGCTTGGGGCCTGCCTGGCACCCCCTGGCACAACTTGGTGCCCCCCTGCCATATGCGGGACCAAGTGCCCGACTAATGGTCCTTGGGTGTCCCACACCCCCAGTGTTGGGGAGGATGTGAACATTTATCAGCCCACCTCTCAACTAAAAATCAAAGCCAAAATGCTGGAAAAGCCCCGTCTGTCCCTCAGCATGTGAAGTCATGCCAGTCCCCCTTTGCCTGTCCCAAACCTGGAGTGTGCCCAGCATCCCCCTGGCCTTCCTCCTGCCTCCCTTCCTCCTCTTTCCTCCTCCTCCTCAGGGGGCTGCATGTCGATGGATGGAGCCCTGGTCTCCCTGGCTGCCCCTGGGGCAATCCAGCCCCAGCCCTCCTGTACAAGCAAGTGCTCAGTGCCAGGAGACCCCACAGCAAAGAGGGGAAGCCCACCAGCAGCGGCCCAGAGAGTGGCGAGCTGGCCAGGGAGGCGGCAAGCCAGGCACCCGGCCCAGCGCTGTTGACATTTTCTCACCCAACGCCTCCCCGTTCCTGTTTGCATTTCCGTCCTGAAGCCGTGGG
The DNA here is from genome assembly GCF_017639235.1 of Corvus kubaryi. NCBI lineage: Eukaryota > Metazoa > Chordata > Aves > Passeriformes > Corvidae > Corvus > Corvus kubaryi. The sequence continues at coordinate 15,262,512 of NW_024581135.1, forward strand.
CTCAGCCAAAAGGCTGGAACTGGCTCTGCTGGAGCGGTACAGGACCCCAACACCCTTCCTATGTCACCGGTGCCTCAAAAGTCACCAGGGAAGGGTCTGTGGTAAGGGGTTCTCCCTTTGCCCTCCTCCAAGTCCCCCTAGGGAACACCACTCCTGTGAGTACACTCCAGTTCCAGGAGATCTTTCCCAGCCCCTCTATGCCTCAGTTTCCACAGCAACCCAACAGTGCCATGGCATGGGAGCACCAAAAGGCACTGTAGACCCTTCCTGCTGCGACAGACAAAGCGCCAGAGCCAAACATCTCTGGAGGGCATCTCCTCACTCCTGTCCCAAGCAAGCACCAGCCAGCCCCTCTGCCCTCCCCAGCACCCAACAGCACAGGGTCAGATCCCAACAGCCACCACTCTAGGGACAAAACCCCATGGCCAGGATCCATTGACACCCCTAAACAAGTCCCACCATCACCACAGCCCACAAAAACCAGTCATCCCAAAAACATGGGAGTGCTGCAACAAGGATGGAGGGGCAAGGAACATCCTGCACCAGCAGAGCACAGCGTGGACCCCAGCTCAGCTCCAGCACGGACCCCTGCACAGGCCCCAGAACCCAAACTCCTCGGAAGGAGGACACAGGATGGCTCCCAGGCCCTGGGAAACATCAGCAGAGGAAGAGCTGAAGCCAGATGGGAAAGTATCAGCAACTGAATGGGATGAGTGGGTGAGTGAAGGGCACTGAAAGCATGTCCCTGTCCTGGTCCCCGGGGCAGTGACAGGAACTGTCCCCTGGGAACATGACGTGTCCCTTTCACAGGACACAGCCAGAGAAGTCCTGACAACATCCTTGAACTACAGCCGCCAAAGTATCTCCCGGAGCCATAGGGTCAAAGGGCCAGTGGGAGCAAGTCCAGCAGTCTGCAAAGTGGCTCCAGTGACTCTCAGCCCCCCCCAAACAAACCACCCCTCACATGAAACAGCTCCTCTCTGACCCTAAACAAACACCCTTGAGCATCATTACTCCAGATGTCAGTGGAAGAAAGGAGACCTGGGGACCAGGCACCCAGGTGTGGTTCATCTCCAGAGATGAAAGCACACAGGAGATAAGCCCCAGTGCAGGGTCTGTAGAGCCCCTCTTGAGCCAGACCTTTCAGCTGTTTTGGGATCAGTGCCACCTCTTGGAGCACCCTTCCCAGGGCAGGTCTCAGGAGGGGTGGCCATGGGGGATGCAAACTGGTTTGGGAAGAGAGAAAATCAGTGGGAAATGAGGAAGACGTGGACCCTGCTTCCCACCACGGCAGGGCTCTGGGAAGAAGGATGCAGCCCCGGGAGCTGCCAAGGAAGGAGGCTGGTGGTCCCTGCTGCCTCATGTGACACCTCCCAGGCCTGTCCTGGCCAGTGCTCACCAGTGCGGCGAGCATGGCCAGTCTCAGCATCCCCTCTGCCCTGCCCACCCTCTCTGTGCAGCACCCCGAGGGTGCAGAGGAGGGCCCCAAGTCCTCCAAGCAGCCGAGCTGGCCCCCCACTGGAGCTGAGAGGCCGAATATTTGGGCAGTGACGTAAAGAAGGGGAAAAAGGAAAGAGGCAGGGAAAAAAAAAACAAAACCCCCTCCAGGACCTGCTGCACAAACACAACCTGGCACAGCACCGGGGCAGGGCTGAGCCCCCACAGCCCCTCATCCCTCCACCCCAGCTGGGCCCATCCCAGGGTCAAGGACATATTCCTGCACTATTCCTTCCCCCCCCCGCCCACTCTGTTGTGGAGACCAGGGGTGTTGCTAATTACCTGTGCCAAAGCACGGGGGTGTGGCTTTGAACAGGAGCACTGGGGACAGGGACCTGACCGGCAGCTCCCGCGTGACCAGTACATTATCCCCTCGACAGCACGGGAGGAGGCAGAGCGGCTGGGGCAGGGAGCAGGGACCGGACGGCCACATGTCCCATGGACAGAGCCTGCCACAGCTGGGACATGGGTGTCCCCTCCTTGCAGCCCCTCTTCCTGGCACAGCCACTGGGAACCTGCAATACACTGCCTGGCCATGCCCCCCAACACTGCCTGGGCCCCTGCTGATCACCAGGAGTCAAGCCTGCCCAGAAGTGTCCAACCACTCCTTGCCTCAGTTTCCCTTCCTAGTTCTGACTTGTTTTACAAGCAGGGGGTATCCCCAGCACCAGTTGAGGGGTGGCACATCCCCTTCACCACCACCACACACCCTGCCCTGGGTCCTACAGTGTTCCTCCGCCACCAAGGGCCCGTCAACACCACGGGCACTGGGACCGATTGCTCTGGCCGGGACATGCCTCGCTGCCCGGCCCTGGCCCTGCTCCAGTCCCGGTTTAATGATGGACAAACCCACCCCCCTGGAGTCCCATCGCAGGGGGCACTTGAAAAACAACCCAGGCCTGGCGTGAGGCCAGCGGGGATAGATGGCAGTGAACTGGGAGCACATGCATGTGACCACCCGCTTGTGTGCGCGCGTGCTCATGCACACAGATGGATGTTCTCGCACACACGTGCATTTCCCTGCAGCTCATGCACTCATGCATGCGTCTGTGAGCACACACGGTCATGCGCTCACACGTGCTCACATACACAGCACACACATACACACGTGGCCCAGCAGCCTGGCATGGCTCCAGTGCGCACTTTCAGCTCCCCAGGAAGAAACACTGGGGGACAACCCCCTAGGCCCCTTGGCCCCATGCTAAGTGATGTGCCTCAGTTTCCCCTCTTGGCACAGCCCAGCACCCCCACTCCCCCAGCACCAGTGGGCCCCTGTGTGGCAGGGGCGAGCAGGGCAGGCTGGAGCCTTGCCAGGCCCAGGGGCTGGCACAGGCGCCATTTCCCAGAACCAAGCACCAGCAATCGCCAGCTGATTCGGCAGCCAAACACCACAGCGCTCCCTGTCCCCCAGCCAAACCATCCATCACAGGGCCAGCTCTCACTACAGGAAACAGCATCATCCCCCATCTTTTCTCAGCCTCTCCAACCAGCATCATGGCAAGATCCAACCACAGTCAGAGTGAAGGCATCCCGGGGGACAGGGACACTCCCAGGATATCCCTTGATTTGGGACATGCCTGCGTGGCCCCACTGCTCGGAGCATCTTCGGTCAGGAGAGCAATGTCACCACCAGATCCTGGCTGTGCCACTACTGGCACGTGCCAACACACAGGCTCACCCACGCCTGAATGCAGACACAGAAGTACTGCACCCCACACCACGTTCCCTGCCTCCTGCTGGCCCCAGGCAGGGCTCTGTGACTCAGTTTCCCCACTTTCCAAAGGAAGATACACCCCCGCAGCTTTGGGCAGGCAGTTTTGGTGCAGGGAAGGAGGGAGGGGATAGGCTGTGTGTGTCACATACATACCAGTGTCCATCCATCCAACCATCCCTCTTGGAGAGAGGGAGGGAGGTTTGCTAAGCAAGGAAAAATCCCTGAGTGGAGGCGCAGGGCGCAAGAAGGGCCTTACATGGGCATGGGAACACTGTTGTTCTTCCCTGCTGATGTGTGTGCAGCTGCCCTGGCCACTCCACAGCCACTCACAGGCACTGGGCATCCCACCAGCATCACTGGCACCACAGGGCAGTGGGTTCCACCACTGTTCCCCCGCCGTCTTTCAGGCAGGATGGAAACTCGAGGGGTGCAGGTCACCGTCAGGGCACAGGTCCTGCCCTCCCTCGTACAGCTCTGCCTGCTCACTGCCTTCTCATGGAGGTGGCGCTCACCAGCACCCCAAAAGCTCCCAGGTATTCCCCACATACACTCCAGTGCCCCCCTCCCCATATCCCCATCACACCTATGGTACCCCCCAGCACCCCACACTGATTACTAGCAGTAAACTCTTTACACCCCACCCACAACCCCATCTCTCCCCCCTCCCCTATACCCAGTCCATTTGAGGTTTTTAAGTGGGGGCTTTCCCCTGGCTGGGCCAGGATGCAGCAGGCTGGGAGCTGGCCATGCTGGGAGGTAGAACAAGGAGGTGGAGGAAGTCCCAGGGGGGTGAATATGAGGACCAAGGAGAAGACACTGCCAACAGCATGGTGGGGCAGACTCCAGGGCCAGAAAACACCAGAGCCAGGGGACACCAGGACCTTGGCAGCATATCCAGGGCAGGAAGAGGAAGCATTGCGGGGTGCAGCTGCCAGCACTTTGGGGGTGAGTCCTTCTTCCCTCTCCAAAGTATCCTGGAGGTGCAGGGGTTAAACATGAGGGACTTCAGGTATACAAGAGGCCATTTTTGCTCCATGCCAAGCCCCCTCCCCACACGCACCCTCCCCGGAGACCCCACAATAACAAGCCGGTGTGTGAGTCAGCTGGCCATTTGCCCGACCGGAGGAGCCCCTCCCTGGGCGCTGGCCCAAAGGAGCTCCGCGGAAGGCCCCTGGCCCTGGCCCCATGCACGCTCCCCCCCAGCAGCACACCCCTCGGCTAGCTGGCCCCACCGAGGGGGCTCCAGCTTCCAGCGAGCGTGGGAAGGGTGATGGAGGCTAATGAAATGCAGTCGGCCGCGAGAGCGAGCCACAGGCTGCCCCTGCGCACAGTCTATCCAGATGCTGGGACCCTGGTATGAACCCCCTCTTGGTGTACAACCCCCTATCAGACATCGGAGAATCCCCACCGGGTTCACAGCCAGACCCACATGCTTCCTGACACTCCCTCCTGCCTGGAAACCACTGGCAGATGCTCCCTGCCACCGCCTGCCGTACCGCGGGCATCCCCTCACCGCACGCCCCTCTCAGCTCTCCCCGGCAAGGCCACCTTCTCTGGCCTCAGCCTTCCTGGCATCTTTGGCACAGGCTTCCCGGGGTGACACGGGGTCCTGGGGTGGCCCAGAGTTGACACAGGGTCCTGGAGCTGGCACAGATCCACTAAGCCTCCCAGCCACCTTTGCTTGGCCCGCTCAAGGCCCAGGATACCCCACGGCCCCCACTTCCCCCAAAAGCCCAGCCAGGACTCAGTGCCAGGGCTGCTGCCAGTGCCTGCCCTGCACCACCACCCATACCGTGGCACCCTGCAAAGCCCAACGTGTGCCCGGCCCCCGGCACAGCACCCCCCCTTTCCTCTCCTCCCTGCCCAGCTGGGCACAGGCATGGGCACGGGAACAGGCATGTCCCAGCCTACGCTGTCTGCCTGGGGCATGCCAGCCTCTTCCCGCCCAGGATGCCAGCCCCAGAGACAGCTGGCACACACGCCTCCCCAGGGATTGAGAACACAAAGCCTCCCCTGCCCCGGCAGTGCAGTGGTGGGCACCGTGCCCACCTCCAGCTCCTCGGAGAACCTGGGTTGCTGTAGGGTCCCCCTCTGCCGGAGCAGCAGCTGGATCGGCAGACACCACCGGGCATCCTCAGCTCCACTGTCTCCTGCCAGCAAGATCCGCCCCCGGCTGGGTATCAGCAGAGGTGCTCAGCCTGTGTGCGTGCAGCTGGCAGCGCTCGGCTGCGGCGCATGGCACCCACGTGCGGCAGCACTCACCCTGGCAAAGGGCACCTCGCTCCAGGTACTGGAGAACAGATGCCTGCTGGTCCTCTCTGAGAAGGGCTGCACCCCAAAACCCAGCCTCATACACAAACAGGCACGTGCTGTCAGGGACCAGGCAGCAGGATGGCACTGTCAGCCTCACCCAGCAGTGACACCAGTGCCACCATGACCAGCCCAGTGCCACCAGCCCATCTGGGTGCCCATCCAGTGGGGTCAGCTGGCATGGGCCATGGCACTCCCCCTCTGAATCTCCAGTGCCCCCAGGCAGGGTTGGGCACACCTCAGGGCACTGTCCTTACCTTGGCCTGGCACTTGGTGTGGCAGGAGAGCTTGCAGCCTGTGGGAGAGAGAGGGGAGAGAGGGTTAGTGGAGGCAAGAGGGGGAGCAGTGCTGGGGGCAGTCTGCTGGCACCCCACGTGAGGGCAGGAAGGGGGCACTGCAGGCACAGAGCACCTTGGCACTGGGCCCTGGCTGCCGGGACGTGCACACATGCGCAGGGACACCCACACCTTGCACCGCTGCGCACACATTCCAGGTGGAACCAGCAGGGCACAGCAGCAGGCGCACAAAATGTGGCTCTGGGGCACACACTGTGCCAACATGCCAGCGAGTGTGCACATGTGCAAGCCCCAGTGCACAGGGTGAACAGCACGAAGAGAGGCATGGACAGCTCTCACAGGGCCTCGCATGGACACTGGAATGGATGAGAGCACTACAGGGATGCTACCAGTGCCCTCCTTCCCTCCTTCCAGTGCACTGCTGTTGCACACTTCCACCCGTGCCCCCATGGATGCCACGTGCACATGGGCAGTGCAGGCGTGTTTGCCACTGCTGGGGACACGCACTTACACAGGGCACCACTATGCTGCCTGGGCAGCCCTGCAAAGACACGTGTCCCATCCCCAGGGGACACAAGGGTCCCACGCAGCACGGCCCAGGCCACGGCCGCACCCCAGTCGCTGCTCCCCTTGGGCCTGTTTCCTGCAGCACAGGAAGCCTCATTGTTCCCGTTTCCTCTGTCCGCCCCTTGCACGGGGCTCAGCAACACCACACACGTGCGAGGGCTCGCAGCCCCACCTGTGACCCACTGGGTGCCATGGGCAGCAAGCACAGCTCAGGGGATGAGCACCCACGTGTGTGCACAGACCCGCACCCATGTGCACGCACATGGTGGCCACTGCACACCCACTGCACATGCATGAAACTGACACACAGCCACCTACATGTGCGACACCAAAGTGCCTCCATGGGCCACCCTCGCCTCCCAGCCACCTTCCCACCCACAAAGGCACTGCACAAACTCTCTCACAACCACAGTTCTCCCTCTAACACACAGGCACATGTGTGTGCACAGATTGGCACAGGCACATGTTCCCACCTTCATATCCTCGTGCATGTGGGCATACACACATATCCCCGATGTCCTGACCTCCCTGGCATGTCCCCATGCACACACGTGCCCACGGCCCCAGCTTACCTCTGCAGGTGCTGCCCTGGCGCGTGATGGCCTGTCGGCAGATCCCGCATGCCTTCACCTTCTTGAAGCTCGTCATCTTGAAGGTGTGTGCCGGAGGAGCCTCCAGGTCCTGGGGCTGGGAGGAACACGGAGCTTCATCAGCGGGAACAAGGACGCACCAGGACCCAGACACTCAGCCCTGACCTGCCCGTTTCCCCAGGGTGGTGGTTCATCCTCCACCTATGCCTCCCACATCCCTTCAGCTGCGGCTGTGCCACCTGCAGCCGAGGTACAGGGTACAGGCTACAAGATACAGGGTGTAGGGCAGGGGATAGGGGGCTATGGGGTAGGAGATAGGGGGTACGGGGAAGGATGGGGGGAAGGCACTGCCTCGACCCCTTTAAATAGTCTCTGCCGCCCCCTGGCGGTGCCTGCCCGTGTACTCTGTGTGTGTGTGTGTGTGTGCAGAGTGTGTGTGCAGAGTGTGTGTGCAGATGTATGTACGTGCATAAATGTGTGCGCACAGGTGTGCGCATGGATGCAGGTGAGCACATAGAGGTGTGTGCAGAGGTGTGTGTGCATGCACAGACGTGCGCACACTCATGCCTCCCTGCATGTCGGTACATCTCCATGTGTCCCTGTGAACACGTGCCGTGCACAAGCGTCCCTGTGAGCACGTGTGTGTGGGCACAACTGTGTACATCCGCACACACAGGGGGTGAAGATGCTTGAATGCACTTATGTGTGTGCAAACCCGTGTGCACGTGAGCACGTGTGAATGTGCATGGATAAACATGCATCCCATGCCAGGATGTATTTGTGTGTGTGAGTACACAGATACGTGCACAAAAACCTGTGTGCGCACCCAGGTACGTGCGGGTGCTGCCCGAAGGGTGCCCATGCTGGGGGTGTCTCATTGTCATGCTGTGTTTTGGGGTACACGCCAGGCAGCGTGTGCTGAGGTGTCTCTTGGAGGGGTGTAAAGGGGGCACAGAGCCCCCTGAGCATGAGCAGCTGTGCCCACCCTGTCTGGCACAGCCTACAGCAAGGGGAAGCTGATGCCACAAGTGTGACTGAGTGCTGGATGGATCCAAACATGTGCAAGCATGTGTGTGTGTGTTCATATATGGGAGTTGAGGACAGAGAGGAGTCTTGGCACAGTTGCAGGCAGCCAGTGCCCCTCCCGAACCCCCAGTTGACTGTTTTCGGGGGGGCAACCCCTGGCAGCACGCCAGCCCTGCCCACCCACCCGCTGCCAGATGAAGACGTGAGCCCCTGTAAATCCACCTTTTCATGCCAAGACTAATGAGATTAAGCAGAGGCCCGGAGGCCCCCCCTTGCCTTGGCGCCCCGCTCTCCTCCAGCCCACTGCACCAGAGCCAAAAGGGATGGTGCTGAAGCGTTAGGGTGCTGGGTACCTCTCCACAAAACTCTCTGCCTCAGTTTCCCCAGTGCACACACAGACGGGAGATGGGCCATGCGTGTGCACTGCATGCCAGCATGTGTGCAAACACCCCCAGGACTGTGAGGGTACAGGCGTGCATGTCCCCGCCAGCCGCAGCAGCAGCAGAGGCACGGCCACACTGTTCCCATATGCAGGTCCATGTGCCATCGTGCACACACTCACACAGGTTTGTTCATGTGCGTGCAAGCACCTGCCCCCACAGGGCCACTCGTGGGTGGTCCCTTGGCAGCCCCCAGAGCTGGTGCCACCCTCCCGAGTGGGTGTGTACACATGCACACACATACACTCACGTGTGTGTGTGTGCTCAGGCGTGTCATCACCCACCCAGCAGCCGTGGGAAAAGTTCCCCCAGGACAGGGGCTCCCACGCTGCAGTTGCTGGGTGACAGCAAGACCTAATGATGCCATGAGCTCCTTTGCATATGCAAAGCAGCATCAGTGCTGCAGAGTGCCCCGGGAAGAGGCCTTGCCCCCCACTCCCAGGGACCCCTTGGGATGCCCAGGGATGCCGACGCATCTCCCATGCACGCATCCCCCACCCTGCCCCGGCCTCCATGGCTTCATTAACAGCAATTATCCTCACTAGTGAAAGAGCTGGTCCTTTGATTCCCACCCCCCCCAGAGTCCCTTCTGCTTGTCTCGTTGCCAACACCATCACCGTGCCAGAGGGGGACCAACCCAGCACCCAGCTTTATGCCCCCCAGCCCCCTGCTGCTGAAGGGCACTATGCCCACCCAGTGCCACTCTGCCAGCCAGGGAACCAGCCCATCCCACAAAACAACCCAGTCCCAGCTCCATACTGGCAGGATCCCGGTTAGCCTCCCTGCCCTGTGGGCTGGAGGGCTTCTTGGGTATGTCACCTGGACACCCACCCATGGGTACCCACCTCCAGGGACCAGCACCCACACGGTGCAGGAGCAGGGGTGCAAAGGCATAAAGGCATCCCTAGCCATGGGCCCCCCCAACATGCAGACCCAAGGAGGCTGGAAGGGGACCCAGGTGTCCTGGGCTGGAAGAGGCACCAGACAGAGATGCCAAATTAATCAAGAGCTGGGAGACCTGGGTTCATTGCCCAGCACTGCAGAGAGTGCAGTGGTGGGGGGGGGGGGAACCTGTGACACCCAGTTCCCCTGAGGCTGCAAAGCCAGGGTGGCTGGAGGGCACCGGGACACCGCGGTGCAGTCTTGTAGGCTCAGGTCCACCCAGAGTTTTGCAACCCGCTGGGCCCCGGGACGCAGCTTGGTGACTGGGGAGGATGCAGAGTCCCAAACCCCCACAGCTCACTGGATCCCCCCAGTTTCCCGAGTTTCCTCCAGTGGAGTAGCAGAGCCTCTGCCCCAGGGAATGGTAGAGCCCCCGGCCAGTGACGCAGGCTGGGCGTCGTGGGGGATCAGCCTCCCACCCTCCCCAACCCCACAACCCTTCCCACAGCCCAGTGTCCCTGCCCCGCATCCCAGCCCGGTCCCCTCTTCGTGCACCCCCCAGCCCCCTGCCCGCCGTCACTTCTCTCTCGGGCTGGGTCCCGCTCCGCTCCCCACAGTCCCCGGGGCGCCTCCCGGCCCCGCTCGCGGTCCTGTCCCCCCAAGCCCCACCCTGATGTCCGGCCGTCTCTGCCGGTCTCCGCTCTGTCCGGGTTCCCCCAGAGCCGGTTCTGGTAGCGGTCCAGCCCCGCCCGTTCCCCCTGCTCCCAGTCAGCCCGTCCCGGTGCAAACGCCCCCGCTCCGTCCCGCTCCGCTCGCATCCAGTCCCATCCACCGCCCGCTCCCGGGACCAGCCCCGCACCGCGACCCCGGCGCCGGGACCCCGCCGCGCTGCTGTCCTGCTCCCCCCGGTGCCCCCCGGTGCGGGCCGTACCCAGAGCAGGCAGGAGACGCACAGCCCGGTCATGCTGCCCGCGGCGCGGCCCCGGCCGGCCGAGCCCCCCGGCCCCTCGCTCCGCCCGCCCGCCCCGCCCCGGCCCCTCGCCGCCCCTCCGACCGGGGGGAGAAGGGGAGCGGCAAACCGGGCCCCCGACCCCGCAGCGCCCCAATCGAGTTGGCCCGGAGGCGTCTGGGACACCCCCCACCAACGCCAGCAGAGGGGCTGCGGGACTGTGGGGCCCGGAGTGGGGCTGTGCGTGTCCCAGGCCCCCTCCTCCCCACTCACACACATTTGGGATCCATTTCCTCTGCTGACCGGGGGACACCCGCCACCCACGTCACCCTCATCCCTCCTCCGGCCTCCAGCGGGTCCTGCAGCGGGATGCACCCCCCCCATCCCCAGCCGAGTCCCCTGGGTGGTCCCGGGATGGGAGACGGGGAGGGATCAGCGGACATCCATGCGCGGAGCTGGGGGGCCTCAGCGAGGGGGGACAACCTCCAGGCGGGACGGAGAGCGGCTTGGCAGCCTGCGGCCTTGACGGGGATGGATTTGGCAGGGGGGTGCTCCAGCCCCTCCTGGGGGCCTTGGCCGGGTGGCACACGGTTCCCCCTCTCTCCACCAGTGCTGACTCCAGCTCCAGCCTGGAAACTTGTGCTCAGCTGGCCGTGACCATGAGGGTGTGAGTCAGGGTGCGGGACGTGCCAGGGGGAAGGACACACCGACAGGACGAGGCACGGCTGGCATGGAAACCTGGGCATGGAGAGGACGTGGGCACTGTAATGCCCCCCTCCCCATGCCTCAGATTCCCATCTGTACTCTGCATAAAACCGCCCGCCCCGAAAGGGAGGGCAGGGGGGGGGGGGGGGGGGGCTGCCCTCCCCAGAGACCAGGGTTGCGTCTGACTCCCCCCAAAATGCAGCATCCCCTCCCCAAAATATCCCTGTCCCGTTGCCCTCCACCTCATCACTATGCTGTGCCCACCCAGCCCAGAGTAGTGGTACCCCTGTGAGGATGTGCCAGCTGGGACACGGGACAAGGGGACAGCACTTCCCACCCCTCCATGCCAACGAGATCCAGGGACAGAGGGAGACTGGGGGGACTGATCCTGCTCACAGCACCAAACAAGCAAAGAGCCATTCCTGTCCACCCCCCCCCCCCCATCTTTACAGCCCTCATTAATCAACCTCGTTACTGCCCACAAATGAAAGCCCCAGTGGAGAGAGGTATCCACACCCCCCCATAAATCACCTGCTCCCATTCACTGCCGTGACAATCCCAGGCTCCTCAGAAGGGCAGGGACAAGGGTCATGCGACAGGGACACGGTGGCTGCAGGGACACAGCCCATCAGCATCATTTAAGGCTCGTTTTCTCAGCAGGGGGACACATACGGGGTCACTTAGCACAGGGACCCCCACCATGGGTACTACTGGTCTGGGCATGTCCTCCCAGTGCAGGGCCAGCCTTGGCAGGACTCCGTGTCCTGGGGTCACCACATCCCCAAGGCCCCCACACACACTTCCAGCAGAGCTGTCCCCACGCTGCTCTTGGGTGCACAGGGCACACGCACACATCACACACATCCCCCCTGTGTACATACCAGGACACACCCATGTACACCACACACACAGCCCATGTCACACATGGGGGGTGGGTCCCCATGTGTGTGGGTGCCTGTCGGCACGGGAAGGACTGGGAGACCCCCCCTCTTACAGCTCACACCAACGTCAAAGCCCTACTGCTACTGCCCCCAGCACACAGGCATGTGTTAGGGGACACACATCCCGTGGCAGCTCCCCAGAGATCTCCTGTGGACCCACATCCATGTGAGCTGCTGTTCACTCTCACCTCAGCCCCATCTGCATGCCCATGAACACACATGCACAAGTACACATGTGTATTACAGCCCTCCACGAGTCCCTGTTCTCACACCCACATCAGAAACACACGGACAGTGGTGGACATGGGACTGCACAATCACCAACCCACATCTCACCAGTGCCACCCACCCACCCACAGTCCTGACCGCCCCCCAGTACTCCCGTCAGCTCACAATCCTGTGTCCCCGGCACACGCTGAGGTCCCCAAGCAGTCAGAGGCCTCTCCTTCCTCCAGGCTGTGTCCCTGTCCTGGCATATACTGAACTGTCACCAGCCTGCAGTGACTTGCTCAGGCACTGCCCGGCAGTGGCTTTGGCACCTGCTTTTCTGGCATGGTGCAGCTGGAGTGTCCCATGCCATCATGCCAGGCACGGGGCAGCTTCCCAAAGGCTGAGGAACCAAGTGAGGGTGGCGCAGTGGGAGTCCAGCACCCTTCAACAGCTTCCCCCCCTCCCTGCCTCAGTTTCTGCAGCATGGGTGGCGGAGAAGAGTAAGTCCCGACATCAGGTGCTGCATGGGCACAGAGATGCCCTGTGGGGCAATCCTTTGGCACGTAGATCCCAAACATGCCAGGTGTTGATGGACACAGAGGTGCCCTACACAGGGTGACCCCACAGGGGTCCCTCATGTTGGGCAGTTTCCTGGGCACGGGGAGCGCACACTGAGTACCTCATGGGCATGGTGCTCCCCAGTGCCAGGTGCTTACAGGTACAGGGATGCCCCACACTGGCCACTTTACGGGCACAGGGATTTCTCGTGGGGGGTGTTTTATGGGCACTGGGGTCCCCTCATGCAGGGCACAGCACTCCCATTGTGGGTTCTATAAGGACACAGAGACACCCCCTGCCTCTACGGTCTCTCTGTAAGGACACAGGGATCTCAGCAGATCCCTTAGAATGAAAGGCTCTACAGCAGATCCTCTCCAGTCAGGCACTGCAGGGGTCCTCGGGTGTGGGAAGAGAGGGTCACAGTGAGACACTGTCGGGGGGCAAACAGAGGGACAAAGGACATGCCCTGCACCCTGGCATGCATATGAAGGGTTTAACCCCCAGATGCCCGGAGCAGGCAGGGCCAGCGGCAGCCCATATCCCCACTCGCCGCACCCCCGGAGCCTCCCCCAGCTCCGTGTCCCCCGCAGCCCCTAACCCTAACGCCGTGCCCGGCGATGCCCGCTTACCTCCCGGCGGCGGCGGGCGCGGAGGGGCAGGAGACAGGACACCAAGGACTTCCCCCAGCCAACCAAGGTGGCAAAGCACCAGCTCAGCCGGGTCATGGTGCCCCTGCCCGGGGCTCACCCGGCGGGGGGAGGGTGCAGGGGCCGACCCCTGCCCAGGGCACGTTCGGAGGGGCGGCCGAACCCAGCCGTGTCCCTCCGCCGGGGCCGGCCGCAACAAGCTCCGGTGACCGGGCAGTGCCCCCGAAGTGCCCGGCCGTGGGCACGGGGCCGTGCGACAATGATGAGCTGGGGGGCTGCGGTCCCACCGGGCCCCGTCCCCCCCGCCGGTCCCCCAGCGTCGCCTGCGCGCTGGCAGCCAGGCAGGGAGCACCGTGCCCGCCCCTGTCCTGCAGTGCTTGGGTGGGAGCCAGCTCCGACACGCTCCCCCTCCTCCCCCTCCTCCTTCTCCTCCTCCTCCTCCTTCTCCTCCTCCCGCACACGGGGCTCGGGGCTTGGCACCTCCGGCGCTCACCCGCCTGCCCTCCGGGCACGGCATCCCCTGGGGTGGATGCCAGACCTTAACAGGGTCCCCCGCTCCAGCGCCCTCAGTTTTGGGGGTGAAGGAGGTCGCACACCGTGGGTGCGATCGCAGCTCAATCCGCAACCCTCGCCCCAACCCTGCCTCAGTTTCCTTACAATACGCCCTGCCCACCCCTAGCCCTAAATGGCAGTGCGTACACACGGCCGGGGGGGACTTCCCTCCCCCTCTGCCAGTCCTCCTTGTACCCCACCGAGCCTCTGCTCTTCTCAGGAGCCTGGGGACACAATCAAGGACTCCTCACCCAGCCCCCTTCCAGTGGGGTCCCCTCCCCAAAGCCTGGCTGATGCACCGTGCTGTGGGCACAGAATTACCGTGCGGAACCTCTCACTGCAGGACAGCTCCAAACGTCCCCGGGTACCTACACCTCGCCACGGGGCTTGCACAGGGCAGGGGAACAGAGTAACAGGGTGCACCCCCCTGGGCACCACACATCCCCCACGCACCCATCGGGGCAGTGCCAAGAGGAGCAGGCAGCAGCACACCCGGATGCTGCCATGATGCCGGGCAAGGACCCATCCCCACGGGGCAGCTGCTGGTGCCAAGCGTGGGCAGCGGCCATGCCAGGCATGGGCACTAATTGCATTTGCCTTGGGAAGGCTCCTAACAGCAGCAGTATCAGGGTGGGGTGCAGGGAGTTTGGGTGGTCCCCCACCCTTCGCGGCTGTCCCCCACAGCCCTATCTGGCACCCTTGGGGGAGCAGAGGGCTGGCGGGCAGAGGGGGCCAGTGAGCCTCAGGGAGGTGACATCACCGCTGGCTCCATGGTCCCCCACCCCCATTTAATTAGCAGATGGCCCCCGGCTCCCCCCCCCCCCCCGGCGGGCAGCGCCAGGCCTGTGCGGGGCCATTAGCTTTATTGGCTGTGCTGAACCAGGGCCAGGCCTCGTTAATTGAATTGCACCCACGCCAAGGATGGGTGAGAGCCTTCTGTGCCCCCCCAGCCCCCGGCACCCCCGCCCTGGCCCTTGGCTGGGGCAGGGACGGGGGACCCTGCTGCCAGGCCGCCGCAGTGGCACGGCGGGCAGGGGCATGTCCCCCTGCAGGTGTTGGGGTCTCGCCCGCGTAGTGCCTGCACGGGGCACAGGGGCGGGTGCAATGAAGGGCACACACGGTGCCCTCTCAGCCTCACACCCACAGCAGCCACACGTGTACAGCTTGCACCCACACACGCAGCCGTGCTCGCACAGCCTGCACACACGTGCAGTCACGCACGCCTGCACACGCATGCACACACACACCAACACACAACCCCAGCCCAGCGGGCTGATGCTCCACCACCACCCAACACCCTGCCCACATCCCTGTCCAATATGGGGTGCTGTGCCCCATGCCCACGGTGCCACACACTGCGGGGTGGTGCAGAGCAATGGGATGCTGAGGAGGCTGGGGTCACCCCGAGTACTGCCGCTGGCTCCTCTATGCTCCCCAGCTGCACCCCAAAGGCCAACACCCACCCGGGAGCCAGGAGGGTGCTGGGAGGCCCAGGCTCCCACTCAGCATCACTTCCTACTTTCACTTTGGTGCCGAGCGAGGCCTGGCCAGGGGGACACGGGTGCACCCCAGGACACCCAGGTGGCTCAGGTAGGGGCAGCATGTGCTACAAGAAGGGGCATGGCAGAGGATAGGACATGGGCATTGCTGTGGCCATCCATCAAGGTGGTGGTGGGGAGCGGGATGGCAGTGGGTCCCCCTGCCTGGACTGGTGGGATGGGCTGGCATCAACTCTGACATCCCCCCACAGGAGTTTTTCAGTCCCCAGTCCAGAAGGAGCCCACAGGACAGGGATGACAAAGTACAGGGGTCCAGGCACAGTGGGTGAGGGGCACTGCTGGGCTGGGGGCTCCCTAACAAGAGGGAGCCTTGTCCAGAATGCTCTGGAAAGAGTTTACACACTGGCTCTGGGTATAGCCCCCATGTGGAGGCCAGATGCCTGGGGAGGGTTGTGGTCTTTGCTGGGGGGGCTGCAGCTCCTTCAGGGGTCTCAGTGCCCAGGGGCTGTTTTGCATGGAGGTGGCCTCTGTGCTAGGGGCTGCTGCTGGCTGCTTCTAGCTGAGTATAGGTCCTGGACCCCCTCCACAAAAACTGCGGGCAGGTTCTTCAAAGAGTTCTGAATTTCCATTCCTGTGGGAGAGCATCAGGGTGCCTGACACTGTCCTTCCTCTGCCCCTGCAAAAGCTGCATAGGGGGACCAGCCTTGCTGACCCTTTCCCCAGAACTGGCACACCCCAAAACAGGGAGCCAGGTGCTGGGGGCTAAGCTGCAGTGCCTGATGTGATGTGGGCTGGGCAGGCTGTGGCTTCTGCAGCCCCACCAACCTCCCACACTTCCTCCTGCCCAAGGTACAAAAGGAGAAGCAGGCAGGCACAGCGTGGGCACGGGGACATGCCAGCATACCCCCAGCACTCAGCAACCGCCTCGGGGCACCCCACAGCTCCTGGATACAGGTAAGGGGCTTCTCTTCCCAGGGGAAACTGAGGTACAAGTAGGATGGGCAGACACAAAGATAGCTCATCCAAGGTCTCTCAAGGGCATTGGAATGGGAACACAGGCAGCCCGGGACCTGCGTCCTTCTCTCCCACTCTGCCGTGGTAGAGGGCACAGGGCACTCACACACTTGGGCACGTTTGGGCGCACTTGTGCACCACTCCTGTGAGTGCACGCGCACCCTGCCAGGCACACCCCCACACACACACGTGTGCTCCCCCACACCAGCCAGACACCACCTGCAGTGACAAGTCACAGACCTGCCACCTCCGTGGGCTATTTCCCTCACCCTGTCCCCAACCTGCCACCCACCCCAAAATCACTCCGCTGCAGTGTGGCCCCCCACCTCATGCCCACAACTCGCCCAAACCCCGTGCCAGCCACGCAGGCGTCATGCTGTGCCAGAGGGTTCTGCCTAGGGAGCTCAGTTTAGGGGGCTGCATGTCAGGGGTGGTGTGCCCCCTTGCTCAACCACCCAGGAGTCCATGCATTGTTCGTGATGTGAGTGAGGGAAGCGAGAGCAGAAGCAAAAGCAGCACTTCCTCTGCGCCAAACCCACATCCTGAATCCTGGCGAACAGGGACAGGGATAAGGACAGGGACACACTCGGGATAGGGTGGGGTTAGCCTCAGGAACTCCCCAAGGAATGGGAGCAAAGGCTGAGGATATTTAGGGGCAGGGCACATGGACAACTAAGGGGGTGCAGGATGGGACACCTTTGTCCACCCCGTGTGCTCTGGCCCATGTAGTGGGGGGACATGGGCAGGGTAAGGGGCTGCCTAAACCTACCCCCTCTCACCTTAACAGCAGGCAGCTCTGGGGTAGAGCCTGGGGGGGGGGGGGGGGAGACCCTCTCTCTGGGACAGAGAGTTCTTGGGTGCCAGGGGAGTGTCTGCCTAGAACCTCTCATCACTGCCCCTGCCTCTGCAGATCCCTGTGAACAGCCATGGCAGGGGAAGGGGAGCTCAACCGTGTCATCAAGGACCTGCAGAGTAAGTGTGCCAACCAGTCCCCTGCCAGCGTGTTCCCTGCATGGCACATCTCTCCTTGCACCCAAGTCATGGGCAGTGGGGGGTGTCACTGCCAGCACCGCTCCAGAGAATCCCCGTGCCAACCCTGCCACTGCTGCCTGCTCCCATCCTCACTCCCAGCCCCTGGGAACTACCAGTGCCCAGGAGGTGGCTGTGCTCCTTGTTCCCCCTGCTCTCCTCCTTCATCCCAGGGCAAGTTCCTCTTTCTCTTTGAAGAAAAGGAGGCTCAGGGGGAATCTTATCACTCTCTACAACTACCTGAAATGAAGTTATAGCCAGGAGTCAGTCTCTTCTCCCCAGTTACAAGGGTTAGGACAAGAGGAAATGGCCTCAAATTGTTCCAGGAGAGGTTTAGATTGGATATTAGGAAAAATTTCTTCATGGAAATGTTTATCAAGCATTGGAACAGGCTACCCAGGGAAGTAGTAGAGTCACCCACCCATGGAGGTATTTAAAAGACGTGTAGATGTAGCATTTGGCTACACACATGGTGGAGTTAGAAGTGCTGGGTTAATGACTGGACTCGATCTTGGAGGTCTTTTCCAACTTAGATTCTATGATTCTATGATTTTACCCACCATCAGAAATCCCCGAGGCCAGGAGTTGTGAGGCAGTGGGGAGAGGGGTAGGATGGGAGAAGGTGCCATGCCAGCCCAGCCCTGCCCTCCCACAGAGACCGTGGCCGAGCTGAACCGCAGCTACCAGGAGCAGAAGCTGCCGGTGACAGACGGGAGCCGGGAGCTGCACAGCCTCTGTGCCCAGCTAGAGTTCCTCCTCCAGGTACTGCTGCTCTTTGGTCCCTGCTGCTCCCTGCCTCAGTTTCCCCTTAGGCACAGCTGAGAGAAGAGGGGACCCTGTGTTAACCATTCTGGGAGTGGAATAACCCCACCCAGCGTTGTCTGGCCCTGGGCATCCGCAGCCACCCGGACCAGGCTCTCCCTTGCCCACAAGTGTAATTACATGTGCTGCAAAAGGGAAATTGAGGCATGGAAGCAGTGAAGAGAGGACAGCCAGGGACACCCAGAACAACCCTGCTGGGGGAGCTGGCTGGATTCCAGCCCCACAGGGGACAGGCTGGGTAGGGGGGGGCAGGGGACACTCCCAAAAAAGAAAATCCAAGCTTGTACCTCTGCCAGTTTGACCTCAAGGAGAAGAGGAGCTTCTTTGGGCAGCGCAAGGACTATTGGGACTTCTTGTGCCAGGGCCTAGCACGGTGCCGGCAGGAGCATGAAGGCATTCACTTTGTCACCTCCCTGGACAAGGTGGGCATGGGCTGGTGGGATACCCAGGGACTTGTGCACACACAGGGGCTTTTGCTTGCTTGTGGGTGCACATGCGCTTGTGCACAGGCACACACTCACTTGGGCACCAAGGATTTGCCCACTGGTGCTATAAATGGTTTTCTCCCCTCTGGGATCCCCACTGCACCCCAGCCCTAGCCCTGGGGACCCTCTTTCCCCCTGCATGGGCTGGGGGGGAGGTGTAGGGGGGGGGGAGTGAGAGGGATTGACAGCCCCCTCTCCCCTGCAGCTGAAGACCCCTGTGGGCAGGGGCCGAGCCTTTCTGCGGTACTGCCTGGTGCACCGGCAGCTGGCAGAGTCCCTGCAGCTCTGCCTCCTCGACCCTGAGAGCCTCTGGTGAGAGAGCAGGGGCACAGTGAGGGGATACTCATGGTGGTGGGGGATGGGGCCAGGGTGGGCAGCGCACTGTAGCACCCAGTCAGCAGAGGTGCTTCAGGCATGTGTGCCTGTTCAGGGCATGGAGGGATGCATGAGCTTGTTTTGTGGTTGCAGCGAGTGGTACTACGCCCGCAGCCCCTTCCTGAGCCCCAAATGGCGGGCAGAGATCCTGGGCAGCCTCTATGAGCTGGACTGTGTCACCTTCCACCTGGCCCTGCACAGGGATGACCTGGACACCGCCTGGCCCATGTTCTCTGAGTGAGCCTGGGGACACTGGGGGCACCAGGGGCATTGGCAGCACTGGGGATGTCAGGGGCATCAGAGCCACCTGGGGCTTAGCATTGCAGAGAAGCATGTGGGCATTGCCCCACTGCCCTAGACCCCACACGGCACCCCAGATGTGCCAGCTCTCCATCTGTAGCCCCAGGAGGGCACAGTCACTGGCACACTGTGCCTGTGCCTGCAAACATGCCACATGCACATGTACACACACACAGAGCCGTCCTCTGCCAAGTATATTCCTGCTACAACACCATGACACTGTGACATCTGACACACAGGGACACCTGCTTGCACACCGTTCCCCCGGGCACACTTGTGGGGGGCACTCGTGGATGCAGCTGTTCCAGCACACTCACCTGTTCTGCTGCTCACATGCTCGTGTGCACACACTGCCACAAGCACACAGACTTGGGTTGATGGGTGCCACCTGTTCTGTGGGTGCTCCGGCTGGTGTCACCAACATCCCTGATCCTCTGCCCTGCTGCCCCCTAAATCCCTAAAGACTGGCTGTGCCCAGGGAGTCCAAATGGAGGGTGATGATGCCCTATTCACCTTGGGGGTGCCCTGGTAGTCCTGAGCCCTGTGTCCCCTCTAGGACACTGGTACGGCCCAGCCCGGTGATCAGGAGCAGCCCAGCAAAGACAGCCCTGCAGACAGACAATACCGGCACTGTGGCACATGGACGGTCCGATGGCATTGCCCATCCCACTGTGGCACCCCATGGGGCACCAGCCCACCCATGCCCACCCACTCTGGCTGCCCTGCAGGTGGGGAGTGTGGAGATGGAAGATATAGAGGGGGATGTGGAGGATGTGGAGGTGAAGAAGGACATGGAAGAGGAGGCTGAAGAGGAGGTGGAGAAGGATGACAGTGAGGATATAGAGGAGGTGAAGGTGGAGGATGTGGAAGTGGACGTGGAGAAGGACATGGAGGAGGATTTGGAAGAGAAGGATGAAGAGTTGGAGGAGGATGAGAAGGAGATGAAGGATGCAGATGTAGAGGAACTGGAGGATGCCCATGGCACTGGCAAAGCACCGCAGCCTGATGGTGCTGGAGAGCCTGGCATGTCCCCACTGCCCACTGGCACAAGGTGCATGCTGGGCTCCCGGTCACTGGTGCCCCGGCAGCCGGGTGGGACAGAGGCACTGGTGTCCCAGCTGAGGGCCGAGCTGGGTCAGCGTGAGGTAGCTGCACAGGCGCTGGCAGCACGGCTGGCACGGGCTGAACTGCGGCACCAGCAGCGGGAGGAGAGCAGTGCCCGGCGGGCCCAGCTGTGGGCACGCGAGGCTGAAGCACTGCGGGAAACCAACACCTTCCTGGAGCGGGCTCTGGAGGCAGCGGTGGCAGCAGGGGACCGAGGGGCACTGGCACAGGCAGAGGAGGAGGCACGGGGCTGGCAAGAGGTGGCAGAGGAGCGGGGTACCCAGCTGGCCAGGGTGCTGGCAGAGGTGGCGGCACTGACCTCGCGCCTGCAGGAATGCCAGGCAGCACTGGTGGCAGCAGGACGGACGAACATGCTGGAGGATGCTCGTGCTTCAGATGAGGTGGCTGCCGTGGAGAAGGTGCTGCAACAGGCACTGGAGCTCGCCCGTGGTCCCCAGGAGTCCCCACCAGACCCCAAGGCAGAGGGGGGGCCCAGCACAGTCACCAGCATGGCCATGGTATGGGCAAGTCCAAGGGGATCCCATGGTGGGCTGGGGGTTTGGGGTCCAGGACTGACCCCCCACTCTCCCCCAGCGCTTGGCCAGCCTGGCTGCCACAGCACAGGAGGAGACCTGGCAGAGCCGGCAGCAGCTCCAGGCCCAGCGACAGGAGATGGCACAGCTGCAAGAGGAGCTCAGCAGGTTGGGCGGGGACCCCTACTTCCACCACTCATCACCCCACAGTGGGACCGCCTATGTCCACCTGCCACATGGTTTTCCCTGGGACCCCCAATGATGTCCTGCTTGGACACAGCCGAACAGCCGCTGGGGATTGGCAGGGGGAGAGAGGGAAGGATTTGAGGGAGGAGGACTGGAGGGAGGGGTCAATTTGGGACTGATAGGTAGGTGGAGGGGTAGGTGGGCAGAGGGATGGAGTGATTTGGCATTAGTAGATAGAGGGAGGGAAGGAGGGATCACTTTAGGATGAATGGATGGAGATGGGATGGTGGATGGAGAGACAGAGGGATGAATCTGGGGTGATTAGATGCATGGGTGGGTGGGCAGAAGACCAGAGGTATGGGCGTGGAGCAGGATGGATGAACAGTGGGGAAACGGATGGGTGGCAGATGGCAAGGTGGCTGTGAGGACGGGGAGAGAGCTTGAGGATGGATGGGCAACAGCAGAGAAAAGAAGGGAGGGAGGGAAGGTTCGAGGGAGGATCCAGCGGCGGGAGGTTTATCCGCATGCATGGAGGGATGGAGAGACGACCGTGTGGGAGACAGGGGGACCATGTCGCCACTGCCCCGCGCCAGGGCCCGGCAGGACGGTGAGCGCTGGGCATCGGCGCTGCAGCGGGCGCAGCGGGAGGCCCTGGAGCGGGAGGCCACGCGCGGCGCCGAGCAGGCACGGCAGCAGGAGCTCATCCGCGACATGAAGGAGCGGCTGCTGGAGCTGCTGCGGTGAGAGCCCCGGGGACTCCACACAAGGGCAAGGGGACCCAAACCCCTTTGTCCAGAGGAGGGCACCAGAGCCCAGGCAAATCCAGGGCTGACCCCTCCTCTCCCGCAGGGAGAAGGATGCCCTGTGGCAGAAGACAGAGGGCATTGACACTCCGGTGCCCAGGCCGGTGCCCCGCGACCCAGGGTTGTGTGCCCGCTGCCACAAGGATTTCCGCCTGCTCTCCCGGCGGTACAACTGCAGGTGGGCTATGGGGGGAAGGGGGGGTGGCACTGGCACAGCGCAGGGATGGCTCAGCTCTCACCTCCTGCTTCCTCAGCAGGCTGTGCCAGCAAAAGGTGTGCCACACGTGCTCCATGGACATGGGCAAGCACGGCCGCTGCTGCCTGATTTGCTACCAGCAAAGGCACCCGCAGGCTACATGAGCGGGGACAGCAGCACTGGCACCATATCTGGGACACCTCCTGCCCTGGCTGCCTCCTCTTGGACTTACTGGGGACCCAGGTGTCCGGGGCCTGCATGCAGGTCCTGCTGCCCAACATTCTGGGTTTGAGATGTGTCTTTCTTGCGGCTGGTCCACAAAGAGGAAAACTACTCATTTCTGCTGTCCCTGTGGCTTCTGTGTCATCTATCGGTCACTGCCAGATTGACACCCAGATTGCGTGTAGGGTGGGGGAATGCTGGTGTGGGGGTGTTCAAGTCCTCCTGGAGGGAAACCATCCCCAAAAAAGGGTGTTCCAGCTGCAGCCAGGAGGAGCCATTGCCTGCACCATTCCACGGGGGGGAGGGTAGACAGCTCTTGGCCAACAGCCCTGGCTTCCTACCATGCTGCAAGGAACCACTTGGGCAAGAGGTTTCTCAGATGCAAAGGGGATGGGCTGTCCTTGCTCAGCACCCCTACCGACCCTGCTCTGCCCCGAGTCCCCAGGCTTCCCACCTGGGTGCTAGGCGACTCCCATACTCACCCACGAGCCAGCATGTGGGTGACACCCACTGATGCCCCCATGGTTATGGACCCCTAGGAATCTGGATCAAGGTCAGTGGAGGAGCAGTATGGGACCGCAGTGGAGAGATGCTTAGGAGTGCCAGGGCAGGCATCCTGAGGCCTGGCACACAGAGTGACAGGAGAGTCCCCAGCAGGGTCACAGTCCTTTCTTCAGCTCCTCAACCCCGGTCAAGTGTCAGCCCCAGTTGCCCAAGCCAGGGCGGAAACATCCCGGTTGTGTAAGGGACAGGTTCCCAGCCCTTTGCACAACAATGTCATGACACCATGGTTGGGGGGAGCAGGGGTGCCTGGGGTGCTGGCACCCTTCAGGCAGGGGTCACAGGGCTGGCTCGGTGTGAGGGGCTGCTCAGGGATCTTTCAGTGATTTGCTCTGTGGGGGCTGAGATTGGGGTTGGGAAGGGAATTACTTTGTTCCCAGGTGGGATAGACTCCACATGGAGACCTCTGTACCAGGGAAGTGCCAGGACCTGTCTGGGGAGCTGTAGGAAGCAAAACCTGGGCTTGGGTCCCATTTGGGGATGCACAGGATGTCGAACCCTGTCCTGGAAGCAGGGTTACCCACACTCTGACAGGCTCAGCTGGCACCACCGTTTTGGCACTGTCCTCAGAGATGTGCCCTGGCCCTGTCCTGCCATCTCCTTTCCCATGGCAAAGAGGAGCCAGACATGGGTGACCAACCCACCAACTCCTTTATTGCTGGACGGTCACTGGGTAAAAACACCATTCCCACAGCAGGCTCACAGAATCCCCAGGGTCACAGGCTTTGTCCCAAAGTGAGGGGAGGGTGCACACTTGACATCACTCCCCTGGCAATGGGGTCCGACCACCTTGCCACCAAGCCCCCTTCCAGTTGGGGTCCAGCATCCAGTGGTGGCCCTGCCCATCCCCATGGCATCACCACCCACATTCCAGGGGGTTGGATGAGGATGCTGAGGTGTGTGGGGTGCTGGGACCTGCTGGAAGCCACAAGGGCTGGGTCCCAGAAGGGCTCAGAGGGTGGTGGATGTATTGCCGGAGGTGGAGGCATAGGAGGTGCGGCCATAGCGGGCAACAGCATCCTTGCTGATCAGCCCACGCTGTGCCAGGATCTTGAGGAAGCTGTTGCGAAACTTTTGACCGATGAAGGCATAGATGATGGGGTTGATGCAGCTGTGGGCAAAGCCCAGGACCTGCGTGACAGAGAGGGCTGTGTCGATGCGGTTCCTCCTCTCACAGGTCTCGGCAATGGCCCGCGTCCTCATGAGGGTGTCGCTCACCAGCGTGATGTTATAGGGCAGCCAGCAGATGAGGAAGACCAGCACCACAGCGAAGATGACCTTCATGGCCCGCTGCTTCTGAGTATTCTTGGTCTGCAGGAGGGTGTGGATGGTGACGCCGTAGCAGAAGAGCATCACCAGGAGGGGCAAGGCAAAGCCGAAGGTCTGCGGCAGGATCCGCAGCACCACCCGCCACTTGGCCGTGTCCTCGCCACTGATGCGCTCGTAGCACACGGTGCCATTGTTGGGTGAGCGGAAAGCCTCACGGAAGAGCAGCACGGGCAGGGAGAGCAGCACGGAGAAGACCCAGATGCCCAAGCAGACAAACTTCACCCAGTGCCTCTTCTCAGTGGCAGCCCGTGTGGCGTAGACGATGGCCAGGTAGCGGTCCACGCTAATGCAGGCCAGCAGAAGGATGCCGCTGTAGAAGTTGGCTTCCTGCAGCACGGAGATGGCTTTGCACATCACAGTGCCAAAGACCCACTCGTGGGCTCGGTAGGCAGCCCAGAGCGGCAGGCTGAAAGCGAAGAGCAGGTCTGCCACAGCCAGGTTGAGCAGGTAGACATCGGTGACGGAGCGGCTGGTGTGGCTGGAGGTCACCACCAGCACCACCAGCCCGTTCCCCACCACACTGAGGATGAAGACGACGCAGTAGATCACCACCACCAGGTACTTGTTGAGGACAGAGTTTTCAGGCCGGCATGGAGAGGATGAGATAGCAGTGTCAGGCATGGCTGTGCTGTAGTCATAGGTGTAGTTGTAAAGGGAGAAGATGTTGGAGAAATCCCCACTGAAGGATAAGGGCTCCATTTTGCCTGTGGAGCACAAAATGGCATGATGTGGAGTGCCAGAGTGTTGTGGACCAGGGGTAACAGCATCTCTGAGTCCTCTGGCATTTCCATTGCCCTCCAGGTCCCCTCCCAGCCCGTGGGCAGCTGTCCTTCATCACTCCACTGCATCCACACTGTGCCAGGTGATGGTCAGTGCTGCAGGTAGACACTGTTCCTCATATGCCCCCTTGTAAAACACCCCCGAATGCCTCAATCTCCTCCATTTCACCCCAGTTCTGTCCCTTTCCTGACTCCTGTGGAAGAAGGGGTTCCCCCATAGACTGATCACCTCTTCTCAGGTCAAGGGGCTTCCCCATCAATGTAGCATCACATCCCTCCAGGAGACACCTGGCTCCTCCAGAAACCCTAGGCTCCCCTGCTTACTGTGGGTCCTTCAAAAGCCTCTCAGCTCTTTGGGCATCTCAGAGCCCCTCAGGCACCTCCAAAGGTCTTCAAGTACCACTGTATCTCTCCAGCTTCTCCACCCCCTCAAGCAGTGCTGCTGGAGCTGCTCCTCGTGCCACCTCAGTCAGCCACAAGGATGCAGTCACGGTGCCTGGGGCAGGCAGCACTCAAGAAGGTCTGAAGCTCTTTCTGTGCCCTTCTTCCCCCTCCTGGTCTTGCTCCTGCAGGAGTGGTTTCAAGCCCCGGACGGAAAGACATGTCACACTTTGCAGGCAGCTTTGGAAATATTACATCTCTGGTTTTCCTGTTGCTCAGCTGGGCACCGCTGTGTCCCCCCGTGCTCGGCCTCAATGGGGAAATCACAGGTGGCAGTCGCTTTTCCTGTCTCCTCACACAGAGGAGATGGTGAGATTGCTCTGTTTCTGCCTCCCCAGACTACTGGCTTTCAGCCTTCTCCCAGAATGGATCTGGACTCTTGTTTCACTCTAGTTTCACCCCTCTGCCCCACTTCTGAGCCCCCAGCCCCTCCAGGGCTTGGAGATGCCAGGGCTTGGGACTGCTTGGGGTGCTGAGTCCCCCCAGTGCTGTGGGGTCCCCAGCCCCAAACTGGCCCTGTTTGAACACAAACCGTCCCTGGGACCAACTTTCCCCTTTTGCCTGATGTGAATTCCCTGCCGCAGCTGGGCTGGTGCCACTGCCCAGAAAAATCCCTCCTGGCTCTGCTGTACCCTCTCTTGCAGTGATCCGGGGATGGTAATCCTGGGATGGTGATCCCAGGGTGGTGATGCTGGGATGCTGAGGCATCAGCATCCCAGAGGACTGCAGCCAGGGATGCTGCCAGTGCTCATGGGGGAATGTCCTCCCAAGTGGGGCTGCCATGGGCACGGGGCAGAGACTGATGCCAGTGCTTCCCCTCCATCTATTTCTGGCTGCTTCTTTCTGCCTCCCCACTCCAAAATTCTGGTGGTTCCTCCAGAAACGGGTATTCCCCGGGTACAGCACACACAGATACCCCACAGCTGGCCCAGATGGGGGAACAAGCAACACTCCATTTCCCCTCCTGACCCTGGCGGGGCTGGGGGACAATGGGGTGGCCCTGGGGCTCCCAGTGGGGAGGAAAGAGGGACATGCCATGGGGAAGCATCCTCCCAGCTCATCACTGTGCAAGGAAAGGGGAGCAGGCACTTTCTCCCCGCAGCACCCAAGGCTGACGTCCCTGGGGACTACAGACAGTTTGCAACCCAGATGAACCCTCAGCACAGCCCTGGGCGCTCCAACCCACCACCTCCCTCTACCTTCGCACCAAGCAGCCTCTTGGGCAGCTGGCGCAGCCCACCCAAGTCCCCAGCCTGCTCCGCATGTGAAGGGGCTCAGATGGGTGCTGTGGGGCTGTCAAAGCCCAAGGAAAGCCACAATCTCCAGTGGAGCAACCCATGGACTCACTGCTTGCTGCTCTTGCCGTCCCCTGAAATCTGGGGTCTTCTCCCGATCCCAAGCTGTTTCTCACTGGGAAGCACACAAGCACAGGTTTAAATCCAGATGTCACCCCCAAAGGGCTCCAGTACGAAGTGTGGTGGGATGCAGGGCAGCACCAGACCCAGGGGTCTCAGCAGCTGGAGGATCCCTCACCTGCGCCTGCTGCCGTGCCGCCTTCCAGTACCCCTTTCCTCCACCGCCCAATTTATACTGCCCGGGCAGGAAACGTTGCAAAATCTTCTCCAGCATGAAGCGGAAGTGGCAGCCAAAGGGACCCTTCCCTGGTCCCCCCAGATGCCTTTCCCAGGCCAAGGGGAGTCCACAGCCCCCTGTCAGGCTCCTGTCTCAGGATGTCCAGGCCGCCCTGCACCGGGGGTGCACCCAGGGGTTCATTGTCATCCCTGCAGTGATGCACCCCAGGGGTCTCCAGTTAGGGGTCTCCATTTTGTCCCCAGGCCCTCAGTGGATGCGAGGATCCCCTTCAAGGCACCCCTGTGTGCTGCAGTCCCCCCAGGAGAGCAGAAGCTCTTTGAGGCCGTGGCTAGTGGGTGATGGCAATGCAAGGCTCTGTGCCTCAGTTTCCCCATTGATAGAGCAAGGGTGGTGTCAGCATTTGGGGGATGCACAGGGAGACTTCAAGGCTGGCTTGCCCTCTGTTGGGGGTTGCTGTGGGGCACCCCCCCAGAGTAGAGTCCCTTGTCCCTCCTGCCCTGGCTGTGCCATGTTATCAGAGAGAGCCGTGCCCCTGTGCCAGCCCCACAGACTTAGCGAATGCCGTGGCTCTGAGTACCCCTATTGCCTTTAGGGGAAACCTGCACGTGAGGGCATTCCCCATGCATCCCCATTCTGCTGGGATTCTCACAAACCCTTCGAGCACCCCCATCCTCACAGCTTTCTGTGCTTGTCCATCGTACGGGTACCCTACGTTTTCAGGGCACCTTTCTTCCCTAGGGGCACCTGGCAAGTGCCACCATCATATCCCGTGGGTATCACCACAGACACAAGGACACTCCTATTCTCTGGGAACACCTGCCCGGTTTTGGGCAACCCCCAGCTCCAGGGCACCATTACAGGCCCCCTAGGATATTCCCACGCCCTGTATCACCTCACATTTTTGGGGCCCTGTAGCTCTGAAATTACCCATTTTGCAAGACACCATTTTCCCCTGTAAGCACCCCCATATCCCTGGAGCACCAATTCTTACACAGACCCCCGTACGCTGGGGCGCACCTGCTACTTCCTGGAGTGTCCTCATAATCCTAAAGCCACCCCACTGTTTCGGGGACCTCCATACTGGGAGTACTCCATGACCGAGGGGGGCACCTCACACTTTAGGGGACTTCCATACCCCAAGCGCACCCCATATCCCTGCCTCGGCCCAGCTGGCGGTGATGCCCATACCACGAGCACCCCCCAGCCCACCCCGGTATCTCGGTCCCACCACATTTAGGGGACAACCTCCCCCCCACAACCCTCCCGTCCCCTCCCCCTCCCGCCCCCGCCGCGGGGCGGGGCTGTTTGTGACGTCATCCTGGGTGGGCGGGGCAAGGGCGGGGCGGGGCGGGGCGGGGCGGGGGTTGCGCGTGCGGCGGCGCCGAGCCGGAAGTGACGCGCAGGCGCGAGAGCGGAAGCGGCGGCGCAGGCTCGGGCGGGTCCCCGGTGCGCGCAGCGGGCTGGGCTCCCTCAGAGCCGCTCCCGGCACCGACATGATCCTGCTCGAGGTCAACAACCGCATCATCGAGGAGACCCTCACGCTCAAGTTTGAGGGCGCGGCCGCCGGGTAGGAACAGGGGAGCCGGGGCGGGGCGGGGACGGGTCCGCGGACCGAGGGAGGGGCGAGGGGGCGGTGGCTGGCGGGGCCCGGGCCGTGCCAGGCGCCCGGGCACAGGGTAGAGCCTGGCGGGTGGTGCCGGGGGAGGATGAGGCTGAGAGAGGCGGAAGGTGGGGGCCGGGGAATGGTGACAAGGCAGGATGTGGGGCTGGAGAGCGGCGGGGAGCCGCACTGAGCCAGCGGGTACTGGGCTACCAGGTGGCGGCCCGGGGAACGAGGAGGGCAGAGCGGGCACGGGATGGCGGCCTGCAGGGTGCAGGGGCTGGGAGGAGGGTGGTCAGGCTGTTGGAACTGAGCTGCGGGCGGCGGGGATGGGCAGAGCTTGGGCAGAGGGAAGGCCTGGGGAATAAGGGAGCGGAGTGGGACAGGCAGTATTGGAGGGGAGAGTGGCGCTGGATGGAGTCGTTAGTGCGAGAGCAGTGAGAGCTCCGGAGGAGCAGGACGGATCTAGGAAGGGTATGGGAGATTGCAGTGCTGAGGCGGACTGGAGGACAGGACTTGGACAAGGAGGAAGTTGGGAAGGGAGGAAGGTGGATTTGCAGTGTGTTTGCTTTGGGTAAAGCGGGCTTCATCAGCGTGGTGCCAGCGCTGGTACAGAATGTGTAGAGGGAGCCGAGGAACAGGAAGCGTGTGTGTGGAATCATGGCCTCAGCCTTTTGCTTTGGGGGTGAAGAGCAAATTCCAGCTTGCTCCCCCTTTGCTTTCTCGAGCAGTAGGGGTACAGGCCCACGGGTCAGTCATGGCCCCTGGTGCCAGCCTGGTGGGTGTCCTGGCCTCGGGGGGCAGACTGGGGGCTCTGGTTTGCACCCACGTCTCTGGCTGGGACAGTTCAGTCCCTGGGGAGCCAGTGGTTTTTTTACTGCGAGTATTGCACCAGGGCTGTAAAGATGCTTGTGAGGACACAGCTTAGCTTGGAAGGAAGTCCCTTCAGTATGACTGTCCGTATCTGCAACCGAGTGGCCTGTGGGCTTGATGCACTGCCTGCTGACTGAGTCACCTTTGTACAGAGACAAAGCCTTGAGAGGCAAAGCGCAGCGGTGTTATCTCTGGGGTGGAGCGTGCCCTGGTGCCTCGAAAGTCAGGGCTTAGGCTGCTCCAGGAAAGGACCCCCCAGGCAGATGCCTTTTTCTGTGCTACCTTTTTTCTCCAGCGATTTTTGAAGCTCTCAGCCTTTTGCATGCAGAACATTGTCAGAGGCCACTTCCTCTGCTTTCTCCCCACTCTCAGTTGACTTGTTGCTCGAATTGGTGTTTTGTTTTGGTGGGGTTTTTTCATAGAATAATCTTACAGGCTGCTCTGCCTTGCAGGACAGCTGACCTGCTCCCAGATTTTGATTCTTCTTGAGCCCTGATCATTTAATGCAACAAGTTTCCCCGGAGCACAGGCACCGCACTTGGAAGAGAGAGCTCCCAGGTGACCACTGTGGTATTGCAGCTGCATCCATTAGGAAATATGGCATGTACAGAGGTTCATAGTGAGTGTCAGAACAGCTTGTCCATCACTAGTCTGTACCAAGACACTCTTCCTGACAGAGAGAGAGCAATGTGCATGTGTCTCTGTGTTGATGTGACTTGGAGGGGGCAGTTTGCAGGTTTAAATGCACCCCAAAACCCTGACTCTGTGAGCAGAGCTGGGGTTGCTTGCTCTGTACCAGCCTGCAGGCCCCTGAGATTTCCATTTTGCTGTGTGGCAAAGCCCCCTCACTTGTGTGCTGGCACGCGTGCCTGACATACCGATTGTTCCTGGATCAATTCGTAGCATGGCTGATGGTGCTCTGTTTCTGCCTCTTAGTCATCTTTGGCATATTCTGTTCTTTAGATGGTGTTTCTAGATAAGTTTTGTGCCTTGAGTGTGTTGCTGAAGGTGAGGAAGACATTTACTTCTGAATTTTCTTCTGTGCTTTTTCTGGGGTCTCCCTGTCCAGGCAAGTGCAGGCTGGTGAGGTGCTGGGAGGTTCCTCCTGGTTTCAAGTCTTCTAAGGAATGGGTGCTATCAAACATTTATTCAAGTGATATTTATTTTTGCTATGGCCACAGCTCTGGGGTTATTCCTGTGGTGCTCAGCCTGGAGGCAGGAAGGGATTTCCTGCTATTTTGGTGATGGTTTTTCCAAGGTGTGTCTTGGGGACAAACACAGGACAGTCAGGGCAAGGTCAAGGTTTGAAGAATTTGGTGACTGAGAAGAGTGAGTCTGAACACTGGGGCAGAGTTGGGTTTACATTATTTGCTCTAACCCAGGAGTGCAGCAGATGCAATGCAGGGATTTGTCAATAGTGGTTGTCTCAGAGACAGGTGTGCCTGGTGGGTTCAGCGCCAGCCTGGAAGTGGGGCAGGGCAGGGTTCATTTCCAAATCCTTTGCCAGAGACTTGTCCCATGACATGGGCTGTGTCACTCCCCTCTACTGCAGTGCAGCCATAGTTTGGCGGGTCCCTGCAGAGCTTTCCTGGGCTATCAGGTAGGAGACGCTCCACATTTCACCTTGTCGTATAGAACTAGGTCATGTTTAGATGTTGAAATTAATTCACAGCCATAATATTATTGTCATATATGTCAAAATCTGCCCTGCATGGAAGTCCATCAGCTGTCCCGGGAGTTCCCAGTGTGAAAGGTACTTTGGTAGGACTGCAGACAGAGATCAGCACTTGAGGCAGGGCCTAACCCACCTCTAAGAGTCCTCCCTTGACAAGGTCCTTGGGGCTTGGCAGCACCCGCCTGTAAATAGGGTCGTTTGAAGTTTAATTAGATTTTGTGGGCAAACCCCATGGAAATCTCACCTCCTTGTACAGCCACTGTTGAAAGGTGATATTTAGATCAAGGTGGTAACAGGTGATGGACTTCAGTGCATCTGATATTTTTTTCTTTATTTAGCTCTAGTAATTTCTTTGTTTAAATCTATTATCTTAAACCAACTACGTTTTTAAATAAAAGCCTGAAGCTACCAGAATCTGTTGAAATAACTTGAGTTAGGAATTTGCTACTGAAGTTTTCAAGCATTTGAACTGCTGCAGTGTGGGAATACCTGGTCAGTATGTGGAAATAATTTTGTTGAAATGAGGTTGGCTCGTGAGCTTTTTTACATGTCCAGAGAAAGCTTCCATAAGCTTTTGACCGATTCATTTGTACTTGAGGTGTTGCCTAAAAGCTGGTGTCACAGGTGGGTTTTCCTGTTTCTCATAGAAATGTGGTGTGTGGAGATGAGCTCTACCTGTGAGAAGATCCTGTTTCTCATCATTGCTTCCCTTTGCTAACCGCACCGACATTAAAAAACCCCACAAAAACTTAAAGTGTAAAACATTTTGATGATTGTCTTCTGTGTCTGGTGAATACTCATTCTAACTAACGCATTTCCATCCAGTTTTGTCCTGCTCTGATTTAACTGACCCCAGTGAGTGTGGCACAAGGCTTTGGTCTTAGGGTTTGGTTTTCCAGTCATACACAGCTTACCCAATATCTTTAGTAAATTAATCATCTGTCTCAAACTGTTACTTATTATTTACCCACTGTGCAAAAGAACACAAATTTGCATAGCTGGGGAACAGTATGCCTTTTCCTGGGTTGGGGGCAGAGGAAAAAAAAATCTCAAATTAAATTGATGGTTTCTTTACAGCCATTAGTAGGTACAGATCTGCAGGGCTTCCTGACTGTTAGCTGCATAGGGAATCAGCTGAAGCTTGAACTTCCCTGATGCAGAGTGGTTCCTGTGAGCCAGTAGGAGCTGGGCTGAAGCTGCACCTGCCCGCTTTATGGTATTTCCCACCTGCGGTCACTTGATGCTTGTGGGCTGTAGAGCTGAGCCTTTCAGACACAGAGGCTGAGCCCTGGCTGAAACCAGGCAGTGAGAATTTCGTGTTCATCTTGTGACTTGAAGTGAGTTCATCATGGGGAGACTGAGGAGCGTCTGGAGGCTGTTGGTGTGCTGAGAGGGTGGAGGAACTTTGAATCCTGCCGGGCACTACTGAGGAACTCTCTTCAGGAGTGGTTGTGGCTATATGTGGCTTCAGGGATGCTCAGAGACCCCAACAAAACCAGAGATTGTTCCTCTGCCACCCCCTCCTTCTTGCTGACACAGGCTTCAAGGGAAACAGGATTGGGGAAGTGACCTAGGTTAAAATTAAACAGGCAAAACTGGGTATTTTTAGCTTACATGAGTTTCCTCATCCTTTTCATTGTGTCATGGCTGCTCACTGTGGAGCAGGGATCAGATCTCCCTTCTTCAGCAGCAGTGGCAGATGCTGGCTCAGTGTCTTCACAAGCCCAGCCTGGAGCTGCACATCGCTCCAGGCACAGCCTCACCTGCTGAAACTCACTCTGCCTGACTGAGGAGCACTCGGGAAATGCTGCTGGCAGAAAGAGGTACCCTTGGGTTTTGCTGGCAGAGGCAGTGCTCGTGGTACACCCTGGCTGTCCACGTTGACTGAGGGAGCTGTAGGTGTTGGAGCATAGCTCCTGGGCTGTCACAGCACATCCTGCTTCAGACACCTGGGAAGGTGACTTTGCATTAATGGTGGGTCGTGAACCACCTCTGTCTGGAAGTAGGCAGTGCTCCGCTTTTGTGCAACAGCGCACAGAACAGGAGGGAAGAGAAGCCAGATCTGAAAAGTGTTAGGCTTTCACAGGTGGTTCTGTCATCACTCCAGCCTCAGTTTTCATCTCGGGTTCCTAAGAGGGGCCTGCTCTGTTTTATCTTCAGAGAGTGGTTCTCACTGCAGCCACCAATGCTTGACACCAGAGAAGAGCAGTTATCCATCTAAAGATAACTGTACTAAAGAAACACAGTGAAAGTGCATGCAAAATGAGGCTCTTCCCTAGAGACATGGCACAGCTCTGGATCACTCTGGTGGGGAACCACAGGCTATCTGCCTATGACTGAGGATGCATGGGATGAAGATCTGCCTGGAAGAGGAACTGCCAGTGCCAGTGTGCTGCAGGACCATCTGTGCTTTGTCCACTGTGAATCCCACTGCTTTCCTACCGGCCCTCTCCTCTAGGCTCTTGGGCACACAGCAAGGGAAAACCTTGGGCATGGAGGGGTCACCTAACCAAAAGGGGAGAATTGGCATGTGTAGGGGCTGCCGTGCACCACTCGGCACCGCCCACCTGACAGAGCACTCCTGCTCGAGTTCATGGTGGGTGTGCTGCCAGAACTATGAGAGCTTTTTGATTACATATGCTCCCACAGCTTACGCAGGGAGGCATTTGTTAGCTGAGTGGGGCCCAGGAGTGGAGGAACTGTTCAGATAATTTTAGACATTGCTTATAATTTTTTTTTATTGGGGTGACCTTTCTGTAGTGAGAGCCTGCAGTCTGTCACTGAATCTGGCTCACTTTATCCAAATCGTGTGTTGGCTCTGGTGATCTGAAAGCTCTGCTCAGAGCTTTGCGCTTTGAAATACCCCGGGGGGGGGGGGGGGGGCCGGGCCGTTCCTGTGGGCCAAGAGATTAGAGTATCTGCATGCCTGCAGCTTTTGAAATAATTGCCATTCTGCATTATTTGGTAGAGGCCTTAATTGTGATATGGGAGATGCTTCAATATGGTTGTCAGCCAAGTTAGCAGTTAGGTCATTTTAATACAGGAGATGAAGGTTCTGTATACTTACAGTCTTCACTCTTCTGTTCTTAAAATTTGTTGTAACATACCACTAAGAGCCTTTGTGGCCTGAGAATGAAACCGGGAAGTTGGGAAGTTGTCCAAGTTAAAATTGAGGAAAGGCTGTCTGAAAAAAGATTTGCTTTTTCTCTTAAGTGTTCACTGATGTCTCTCCATGGCCACTGTGGCTCTTCACGGATGTTCTGCCAGGGTGAAAAATATGATTTGGAGCTGGCTGTGTATTATATAGGGCGTAGGAGCCATTTGGAGATTAACAGGAGGAATACAGGCAAGAAGACGTAAAATCTGTCAGGATCTTTTATTGTTACAAACAGAGGGCAGATGGGATTTGGTGTGGGTTTGACTTGAGACCTGATAAGTGTTATCACAAAACTGACTGCTGCTGGGAACAGCTGCCACTTCAGCGTCAGAGTTCAGGCAGAAGTTTGCAGAAAGGTCTGGTCTGGATTCAGTGTTCAGTGCAGAGAGAAGCCATCTCAGTTATTCCTGGTATGAGATGATTTCATTGTCCATTCAGGGCAGATGGTAGCAAACAGGGAAGGTCACTGAGGGATGCTGTGGTTCAGGTAGCATTGGTGGTAAGGAGCTTGCAGGAGTCATGGCAGCTCTCTGCCCCAGGAGTGGATGAGCTGTCCTCCCTGAAATCCTCTGAGTACAGCTAGACTTAGTCTGTCTCTCAGAGATTTGGATCAGGGTAGAAGCGAACCCCAGTGGAGCTCCTGGCTGCCCAGTTGGGATTTACAGTCCAGCTGGGATTTAGAGTCATTCAGCACCAAGCTGCTAAACTGCCAATTCTCACTATGGGTATGGAGGGTCTCCTCAGGGAGGCAAGGGACACCAGAGCACGCTAGACCAGGTAGAGCTCTTTGGTATCACGCCAGTAACCTGACAGTAACTGGTACCCACCCTGACAGTAACTGGTACCCACCCTCAGCAAGGGACACCAGAGCACGCTAGACCAGGCAGAGCTCTTTGGGATCACGCCAGTAACCTGACAGTAACTGGTACCCACCCTCAGTGGTGCCAGCCCCATCCCAGGCCTGCTGTGAATCCTCTGCACTGAGCCTTCACCCACACAAGAGCAGGAAGGACAGAACATGGAGAGGACACGTTGTGCCTCCATAGGGCTTTTTCTGGTGGTGGAAGATGGGGTTATTGGAAGGTCAAGGGGAAGTGAACACGTGTGTGTGACCTGCAGGACTGTTGCTCATCCAGAAACTGCGGAGCACTGAAGGTGAGAGCTTCTCTCTCTTCTGCCTGGGGACTTCTTGATGCAGGAACAGCAATCTGGGTAGCAAAAGGTTTGGTTTTTCTGTTGGAGGAACATTTTAAGTAGACAGGGTAGTTTGATGAGGCGAGCCAGAGAAATAAATAGAAGCACGTTAAACGTTGTGATTGTAAAGCTCCTGAATTGTGAAAAGCTAAGGGAGCTCACTTTGCTCCCAGCCACACTTCCAATGCGCTTCTCTGTCCTCCCCTGGGCCAGGCCAGACCTGGGCTACTTAAATGTGTGCCCGGTGAGGCAGAAAACCCGCTGTGTGGTAGGTGACAGGGCCAGCGTGGCTTCAAGGAGCTCTGTATGCAGCTCACGTGAGCTCTTGCTTCACTGAAGCTGTGCCGGGAAGTGGTTGAATATTCAGCACCCAAAGTTCTGCCTAGTTACCTTCTTTTCCCTTAAATACTCCCCCTCCTCAGCATCCCCAAGTACCGGAACTGAGCCACTTGGGAAATCAGTGTTAAAATAACTTCTCTGAGAAATGACGTTTGCACAATAACAGGCTCAAACCCAGCTGTGTTAGCAGTGAGCTTTTGTGTGCAGAACAAAGGCTCTCGTGCAGAGCCATCAACTGGCTCCTGTACTGGTCTTGCTTGGCTTCTTCAATAATGTGATGAGTGATCTTCCTGCCGTCCCCTGGGTACACAGCGACCAAATGGGGAATCATCCTTCCTCGGCAAAACCACTCCAGTGCGCTGGCTGTCAGCCACTTCCTTGCATTTCTCAGAGGGAGGTGCTGTGTTTGGAGGGCTCTGCTGGGAGCGGGGGCTCTGGGAGGTGTCAGCTCTATGTTTGTGGGGAATGGGGTTTGAAAGGTGTAACTCTGAGAAGATGGAACAGAGGTTTAAGGATGCGTCCTGTTTAATATTCCTAGCTCTCATGTGCCTGCCTGTGCTATCTTTAAAGCTTCCTACATAGGTTTCTTTTTTTATATAAATTTATACTGCCATCCAAGCTGATTCCCACGTCTGAGTGTGGTGCTCTAAAAGAAGAACACGTCTGCATGAACTGACCGAGTGGGATCTCTGGGATTTTCTTTCATCTCTGCTCTGAGCCATCCTCAGTGAGCAGAAGTGGCTTGGACATGGCTTGAGGAATTGCTCTCCTTTCCAAGAGCCCAAGCTAAATATGCAGCCAGGGATGCCTGCTGAGCCCATCTCAGGCCCAACTGGGAAGGGAAGATGAAAGCAAGAGAGGTCACAGGTAGCTGGCACAGCTCTTAAACTAAAGGACCTGCTTTGGGTGCACTTGCACCGCTTCTTTCAAGTGTGTGGTTTTTATCTTCAGCAATGTGGCACAAAAGACAGAGGCTTCCCAGCCTTCAGACAAAAAAAGAGCTGTTGCCTTTCACAGCTAATCACTTTCAAGAAGCAGGAACACCTCTTAATTTCCACTTAGGATCTCCCTCTGGGGGTTAATTTCTGCCTTTCCCCTGTATTAAAATGTAGTTGACCTGGTGAGTGTCTGGGATCAGTGGAGTGCAGTGTCTTCATCTCCCCGTATTGCCCAGCTTGAGTTTTAGCACATTGTGGTCATTTCTGCCTTCCAGGAATGAGGCTGACTGCAGAAAAGCTGATGGAAAAACAGTGCTTTCTGCTGAGATAAAATCATTTAAGTCGTCACAGAATATGGTGAGGGAAAGTAGATATTGAGTCATCACTTCCCCCCACCTTCTCAGTGTATGTACCACAGTGTAGCCAGTACTCAGCAGCACACAAGTGTGTGGAAGAGCAAGTTTCAGCAAAAAGGTTGAAGCTGGTCTCTGGGCAGCAGCAGCAGCATAGTTGAGACCACTGCCTTTACTCTGGGAAGCTGTTTCAGTATGTTGGTTCAGGCAGGTGTAAATGGACTGTTAGAGACTAGATTTCTGTTAGCCACAGCATTAGTCTGTAGTCTAATATCATCCACTTTTGAAAAATAAATGGAGATACAGTGTGAAACAGCAGTACAAGACTGGCATTTTTATCCTGTTCTCATTTTCCACGCCTGCTTTCAGCAGTAGAGATACCTTTGCATCATTGCCTGTTGGAAAATGACCTATTAATACCAGTCTCCTTGGAGCTGTGAAAGCAGTTATGTAGTGCCACTCCCAATGAAATGACCTTCCAGAGGCAGTTACATCTTTCATGGAGTCCTACTCTTCTACAGATCATGGACAAATGTCAAAATAGGGTTTATTAAGCAGTTTAGTCTTCATAGTCACAGTGCAAGATGTGATGTGCCTTTGGCTCGCAAGGCATTTTGTTGCTGATCATGGATCCCAGAGACCACTCAGGACAGCGTTAGAGCACACCCAGAGCTAATTTTTCTGCTGAGATTATTGGCAATGTTGGGGTGTTTTGGAAGGGGGGCAGGATGAAATGAACATCTGGAAAGTTTCCTTTTTTGGCTTGTTCCTAACACTGGACTTGGAAGAAGGGTCTTCTCTGCAAGCAAGTTATAGCAACATATTTGCAGAGCTGGTGTTGATGGTGAAGGGGGCACTGTGTCAGGAAGGATTACTCAGCTCCTTCCATGAATTGGTATTGCAGGACCTTACAAAAGATCCTCTGTCCCAAAACCTGTGTCATAGCTGTTCTGTACAGAGAGTGTGCTTGTGAAAACAAACTTCTTAGTAAGGAGTAGCTTTCTTAGGCATTTCTAACTGGAAATCTGTGATGTCAAAATCTATTAATAAACTACAGATAATAGCAATCTGTGCCAGCTTCAAGGTCTAATTTATGTCATCTGGGGTAAAACTGCTACTTATAGGAAGGGGGAGAAGTCTAAGATCTCTTGTCAAAGGTTACTACTAGTTGAACAGCAGGAGATAAAAGGGTTTTGAGGAAGAGCTGCCTGTGAGAAATAAGTAATTGAAAATTAATCCTCTTCCCTTCACAGCTTGGAGGCTGCTGTTGGAGCTCTCATTTACCTCCTTTGTGTTCTTTCCTTTTTAGAAATAAACCAGAGGCAGTAGAAGTAACATTTGCAGGTAAGCTCTGCAGCTCTCTTGACTTCTCTGAACCAAGGGTTGGTTTGAACAGTCTGCCCACACCACTGGGCAGGGGTGGTGTGGAGACCCTGCAGTATCCCCAGAGCTGGGGCTTTGTTGGCTGCCCCACTGTTTCTCTGTCTGTCTGCCTTCCCTGGGACTTCCCTAGAGCATTGAGTTCAGTGGTGGTAGTGCTTTGGTGTGTGCCTGCTACATATCTCTTCTCTTTTACCTCATCTGTTCTCCAGTCCTGCCCTTGGTACTACTTGTTATGAGGTCTTTAGCACCATCTGGTTTGGGTTGTTAGGAAGCTGACTTAGGGTGACAGGCAAAATGGATTCATCACCTCAAGTTTGCTCTCCAGGAAGAGAAATGCCAAGGAAGTTCAAGTACTCATTCAGCAACTGATTTTTTGCTTCTGTTATCAGGAATCTGTGTTAGCTGCAAAGCTCTGTGGGGAAGCAGAGCTAGCTAGGTAGCTGGAGGGTTGCCTTTCCCTGCCTTCTGCCCTCCCCGCCCGTTCGGCAGTGAAGTGGAAGCTATCACAGCAGGCAGCGGCTGAGCTGCCTTTGCTGGCAGAGAGGTTTTTTCCTCCAGGCTGCAGCTCTGGCCTGGTGGGCATGTCAGTCACTTTCTGTGCTGGCCATCCAGAAGGCTCCCGTCTCTGCATGTTTGTATCCTTGTGTATTGAGCACAAGTGGATTTGCCAGGGATGCTAAATGACACGAGACTAAAGCTTTCTGTGATGGACAGGTGTCAAAATTGTTTCAGCCCTGTCACTGATAGCAGGTCTCCCTACATGACATTACCACTTCCTTTAATTGCGGGTTTCTTTCTTGCTGTGTGTGTGAGGGCTGGAACAAGAGGAGCTGTGTCACTTTATGCAGTTACTAGAACATGTAGGGAAAACCTTCCTCAGAAATAGGAGCTGGTTCCTGTTCCCTCACATTTCTCTTGCTTGCTTCTTAGACTTTGATGGAGTCCTTTACCATATTTCAAACCCCAATGGAGACAAGACAAAAGTGATGGTCAGTATTTCTCTGAAATTCTACAAGGAACTCCAGGAACACGGTGCTGATGAGGTGAGTAAGCATCTCCAGGCCTTCTGCCTACAAATACTGTGTTGGCAATGCCCTTGTGATGTTGCTGGATCTAACATCTGACCCTTAGAGAAGCATCTGTGCTCCCATCTCACATTGGTCAAAGGAGCAGCCCTGTGCCAACCAGGAGTCCCACTTTGCTGAAAGACAAGGCCAAGTGTGTTCACACTCTCTCATGAAAAAGTATTCATCTTGTATGACCCTGCAGCCTGAAAGGCAGAAGGCACCACTAATTTTGCAAGTCCAAAGCGAAGACTGACCATGTAGAAATAGTTTCCCTGACTGATGTGTTGAGCCCACAAGTGAAGGAAGGCACCAAGACAGATCTGTGGTGCTTCTCTTCTGATTCTTAACCACACTTTGAGAGCAAGTGCTGAGCTCCTGCTGTGTGTGCAGACCTTGGTTTGCAGACTGGTTCTCTTTTCACTGCTGCTGTGTGAAGTCGCAGGCTCGGTTCCTGTTGACTGGGCCCTGTGCTTGCGGAGGGCCATTTATGGTAGAAAGAAGGAGCCTCTCTGAGCTGTGGTTGGATGGCGAGGCAGGAAGTGTGACTCAGTTCCTGAGTCAGTTTTCAAATCTCCACACGGTAGCGAATGGGGTTCACCCAGGGCTTTCCAGCAGGCTTTTGCCTCTGGGTGTCTGTCCTTGGAAGAAAACAAGGAAACTGCTCTATCAGTTTATTGTGAGTCTGGTGAGAAACGGTTATTTGAACCCAAGGTGAATTCCTGTGAATTGCCACAAGACTCACCGAAGTCAGAAGAGATATGATTGAGTGTCCTGCTTTCCTGGTTCCTGAATGCAGAGCTTTCTAGGAGCAGCATTGCCCACCACTGAAGGGACTGCTGCTGGCATGAGGAGTGTCAAGCAGCCCAAATGGTGGAGCCTTCCCGGCCTGTTTAGTGAGGATCAGTGCAGCTTGTGATCCCAAGAGAACCCCTGTGGTGGGCGAGTGGCTGACAGCACTGTGCACCAGCAGCCATTGTGGTAGGGGTGGAAGGCAACTTCATATAAACTTTGAGAGGAAAATGGGATCTGTACAGGACTGCCTTGGAAGTGCTGACGAAATAGAAATTGCATTTTTAAATCTCCAGTTGTTGTAATGTTGCTTTCTGTACTTCCCTGTTTCTGCTCTGTCTTTGGTGAAACTCCACTGTGAGGAATGCAGAGTGGGGTT
Source organism: Corvus kubaryi (assembly GCF_017639235.1). Classification (NCBI taxonomy): domain Eukaryota; kingdom Metazoa; phylum Chordata; class Aves; order Passeriformes; family Corvidae; genus Corvus; species Corvus kubaryi. Next base: position 15,303,414 of record NW_024581135.1, read on the forward strand.
CTTGCTAAGACAGGGCATCTTCCTGTGCTGCTGCAGGCAGGCTCTCTGCTGAGAGGAGGTTTTGGCATGCAGAGAGCCTGTGTATCCTTTCCACGTGGTAGTGGGTGTCATCCCAGGAGGGCCAGTTCTGCCACAGCATTGTTGTGTTCTTCTCTGTGAAATACCTCCTGTTCCCAGCCCCCTCATTGACACAGAGCTATGGCTCAGTTGGAAATTGCCATTGATGTAAAATTCAGCAGTGATTATGTTTGAAAAAAGGTTTTTGCTGTGCTGTAGGCGGTTCTGCTTCTGGGAGGCATCCAAGCTGCCTGGCAGTCTCCTCTCGCTCCCCATCTGCCCGTGCATAGGCTGAGACAGTGTGTGATCACTAGGCCACGGTGTGCTCTGAACTTGCCGTCCTGTGAGGAGAGGGACCAGGCACACTTTGCATCTGCCTTTGAATGGAAGAAAAAGTGGTAGCCCTCAGATGGGTTGTGTCAGGCTCTGCTGATAGTTCTCCTTTGAAGGTATGAGCTATAAGGCTTCTTCCCCACACAAATCTGACTAGCAAGAACTTGAAAAAGTTCCAGGTTTGAGTCCTCTCCTCCAGTCTGTCCCCTGTCAGTGGAGTTCAGGGAGCCCTCCCCAGAGCAGGAACAGCCAATAGTACTAGAAGTTGATGACTTAATACTTGTCTAAATTCTCTTAGACTAGGGGAGGCAGGTGCTGTAATTTGATACTTCTAAAAGAAGACCAAACATGGCCTAGGTTGTGCAGGAGGAAACAACTCTTGATAGCTTGTGCTCTTGATGTTTAATTTCTTTTCTAGGTATTGAAGAAAGTCTATGGAAGCTACTTGGTAAATCCTGAATCAGGTAACCCTGCCAATAACATTCACTCTGTCTGTGTATGTGAATGCAATTCCAAAATTACTTAAGTCACCTGAGAAATGCTCATATGAAGGCTGCACTTGAAGAGCTTGATATCTGAGGCTCTCTATACAATGAATGGCAATTTGAAATTGCCAATTTAAAAGGTGGCTCAGACATGTCAGGGATGAAGTAGCTTGTAGCACAAGCTGTAATTCTTTATGCAGTCCTCCTCCGGGAAGCCTCTGTTCCTCACGGTCTTTGTTCTTCTCAAAGATGCTTTGTGAGACACAGGAAAACCATGGTTACCTGTGACAACATCTCTTCCTACTCGCTGCAAAAAGTTGGGAGCAGTTCAGCCAGCACGTGTGTCTGGGAGCTTGGGAAGGAGCCCCAGGAACGTTGCCATGGCCACGCGCTGAGTTCAGGCATGGCTTTTGGCAGTGCGTGGAGTGGGAAGAACTCACCCCTGGGGCTTTGGGGAGAATTTAAGGCAAAAGTGGGACTGGAGGTGTGTCTTTTAAGAAAATTTCTCTGCTTTCATTATGTAGATTATTAAGGTTAGTGGCTGTCCCTTCCCAGGTTACAATGTCTCTTTGCTCTACGACCTGGAGAACCTTCCTGCAGACAAGGATGCCATTGTGCACCAAGCCGGCATGTTGAAGCGCAACTGCTTTGCTTCAGTCTTTGAGAAGTATTTCAAATTCCAGGAAGAGGGCAAAGAAGGAGAAAAAAGAGCAGTCATCCACTACAGGGACGATGAGACAATGTAAGTGTTCAAACAGCACGGGGGTCGGACAGTGGTCAGTAGTCTGCTCCTGTGCACAGCTGTAGGTTTTGGTGGAAAGTCAGGAAATCCTTCTGCTCCATGCTTTGGCAGGGTAATAAAGGCCTGTCCTAGGCTGCCACAAGTATCCTATAGGGCAATGCTTATGCCTTGGGCTGCTGGGGATGTTACACAAGAGTCTCTGTTAGTGGCAGCACTTGTGGCTGCATGCAGGAGAGGAACTGGCCGCTCCCAACAGAAATGTTTTGCTCCCTGTCAATACTGTTTCAAGGGAGGGGAAACTTTCAGCAGCCAGGCCTGTGAATGGCTGTTTTATCTACTTGACCTTGTCACGCAGTTGTTACCTTGTCCAGTTGAATTTCTTAGCTCGAGTTCACAGCTGGGTTCTCTCTCTCCCACCTGCAGGTATGTTGAGGCAAAGAAGGACCGTGTCACAGTTGTGTTCAGCACGGTATTTAAGGACGACGATGACGTGGTGATTGGAAAGGTCTTTATGCAGGTATGGAAACTGAATTACAGGGAAAGGGTCTGGTCCTCAATTCAGATGCCTGCTTTTTTGAAGCAGCATTGCCAAATAAGCTGCTGAAATGAGCACAAAGGCGGTTTAACACATGTAAATGCTTTGCTCCATGCTGCACTGGGATGGAAGAGCATGCTAATAGGCATAGACAGTGTATTTTCCTGGCTCCTGCGTTGGCATCTGTATTATCAATAGTCTTGCTCATTTGGACAATCAAGCGTATTATGTGTTACAGATGGGAAACACCACAGTGAATACTTCAGTCCCCACATTGAGGCCCTGTAGTGTGGATAGCTATGGTGTAGGGATCACCAGCCAGCTGAGCATGTTGAGGAGGCTGTAAAGGGAGAGGAAGGGTGAGACAATGTCATGCCATGCCTGAGGAGGAGCTGAGTGGTCTTCACCTTGAAGTTTCTTCCTGCTAATGCTCAAATGCTGCAGGAAAGACTCAGCAGCTCAGTGTGACAGCTCTTGAATTTGAGCTTTTTAGAGCTATGAATATACTGAATTTTTTGAGTTTGAACCAATCATAACACCAAGTTATGGACTCAGCTACCTTTTGCAATTGCTGTTTAGCTGGGAAGCATTGAGAGACTTGTAAACACCGTGTGTCTGTGAACGACTGTGTGCAGCCTGTGGAGAATGAGACATCTATGTGCAGCTGGGGAGGCTTAGTGCATGCTGGTACCTGTGTTTGTCCATACCACTGGCCCACCTCATTCATCTGCTGAAGCTCCTGGGGAGCCTCCTGGGTGGGCATGGCGATGGAGCAGGGCATGCAGGGTGTTCCAGGGGGCTTTAACCCACCCATTCAAGGGTGCCAGGCCGTGGTGCTGACAGGCTCATGGACAGCAAGTTACTGGCCCAGTTTGCTGCAGACCAGTTTACCTGTGTTTGGTGTCATCAGAAGAGGGCCTGTTGCAGTGGAAGTCTTACTTCAATGCTCTGTTCACTGTGTTCATTAACTACAGACAGCGCATCTGCTCTGGCTTTGAGGTTTCCCCCCACCAAGCATATCCCTCGGCCTGGAATTCAGCTTTTAAAATGGGAAGGGAGGCATGATGTGAACAAAATGGGGTTAGTGAGGCTCCTGGGGAGATGGCAGTGCTTCAAGGCAGCAGCTGTCCTGGAGCCTCCATGTCCCGAATTCTTGGTTTTTACAACAGCAAACCCTGCCTCTGCCCAGCCACAGGAATTTCCACTCTGAGTCACAGTGGCTCTTTCCCTCCAGCTATTGGTCTTGCATAACGCAGCTGGGTATGGTGTATGCTCATCAGGGCTCTCATGGAGAAAATGTGACCATTAGCTAACCAGTGAAGCCATTTGAACCATTTCACCCTCTGGCATAAGCAGGCAGAAATGAAAGCTAAGCATTTCATTGAGGAAACCCCAGTGATCTACTGGAAAAGGGACATGGATTCTCCTGCCTTTCCCAGGAGAAACTGTGCTCAGAGGAGAGGCCAAGGGTAGCTGATAATTTGTAGGTTGGGATGGAGGTCAGTGAGGCAGAGGGAAGACTGCCCTGCCTTGGGAGAATAGTCTCTGGACATTCCCAGCCCCACATAGAGATGGTCCTTACAGTTCCTGAAGTGCAGAGCCAGTACACGTCCTGTGAGGTGGGGGTTGTGCTGCTGTCAGAGGTGGGGGAAGGGATCTCCCTGCCTGAAGGTATTGTTTCGAGCTGTAGGGAAGCACTAAGAGGAGCAGGTTTCACATACAAGCTTCAAACCCCCAGATGCCTCTTGATGCCTGGGCAGACTCCTGGTGGGAGATGGTTTCTCAAATGGCAGAACCTTTACACTAGGTGTGATGGAGACCTTGCAGCCCTTCCCGAGAATTTCTGTTCCTCTGGGGTGATGGGCACTGCCCACTTTCACTGGAAGCATTGAAGTTCCAGCAGGATCTGTGCTGTCTCCTGTGCTTGCTCAGACTGAGGTGTCCCTTCCACAAAACACCCATGGCAGGGATGTGACACACTGAAAGCCACCCCAGCTGAGGAGCTGTGCTACAGTCATGTATAAACCCAGGACAGCCATGCATTTTGGGCTGGTTTTGCTGGGAAAAAGGGTTACTTTCTGGGTGTTTGGCCTGACGAACTCAATCCATTCAGGGAAACCTGGGCAACCTTCTGCTCATTGCCCTTGGGGAGTGTGGAAACCCCATTTGCTTTCCCAGCATGTTGCTGAAGGGTCGCAGTGGGAATCACCTTCACTTTGTCTTGTTCAGGAGTTCAAGGAGGGTCGCCGGGCCAGTCACACAGCCCCACAGGTGCTCTTCAGCCACAGGGAGCCACCCTTGGAGCTGAAGGACACGGATGCAGCCGTTGGAGATAATATTGGCTACATCACCTTTGGTAAGCAGGCAGCTCTGAGGCTTGGGGGTGCTTGGGGAGGAGAGAGGTTCCTGCTGCTGCATGAAAAAGGAATGTACCTTTCCTGAGTGTTGAAGTGGGTCGCTGAGGGCTGCAGGGACTCTGGGGTTGCATTCTGTCTTGTGCACCCCCTTTGGAGTGTCCCTTTTCTGTATCAGGTCACCTCAGCTCTGCTGTGGGCAAGAAGATGTGGAAGTGGACAGTGAGCTGTTTAGTGTTCGCCTACAAAATAAGTTCAGTATTCAGAAGCAAAGGGAAGAGTGGCTTTGCTGTGATATTGTGGAAACTGGAGGTTACTTGTGAAAGTTTTCAAGCAGCTGTACTTGTAGGTTGCCCAGCTGCAGGGAGCTATGCAGTGCTTCGTCAGCAGAGGCAGTCAGAGAGCAGCAGCAGGGCAGTGCATTCTGCTTCTCTAGCTCTGCCTCTCAGATCTGGGCTTAACACTGATTAGCCACTTTCCCCTGCCTGCAGACCTGGTGGCAAGCAGAGCCATGACTTCCCCACGTTGCAATGTTGAGGAGACCAAACCCTGCCCTGTTCAAAGGGATAGGTCTCTTCCAGATGGTTGGCTGTGTTATTAGGGTGTCTCAGGCCAGCATTCCTGTAATTTGGAGCTCAGAGATGGAGCACAGACACTGCAGGGAAAGGTAAAGGTAGCATTGCCCTCCTCCTGTGCTGGGAATGGTGCCTTGAGGCCTGGGCAGCTGTCAGCTATGGAAAGAAGAGGTCTGGGATGGCACATACTTTGTTCTTGTTGAGACTAAATTTCCCAGTTACCTGATCTGACAGGCTCAGGTGAGATCATCACCCAAACAAAATGTTCTTTCAGCCCTTGGATCTGGGACACGTAGCAGAGCACCAGCTTATGGAAAGAACAAGCTACCTGCTTGTATCCAAGTCTGTCTGTTTTACAGGGCCAGCAAGCTGCCAGGCAAAGACCCACAACCAATTTCAAGGGCCCAGGGCAGACTGGATCTTGAAATTGGTTGAGCAGCCTGGGCACCCTGGTCTGCCTCCCAGCTTGCTCCTCCAGTTACATCTCCCAAGCACTGATACAGCATCATGCAGTTTCCTACAGTGCCATTGTTTCTGGGCACCTGGCCTTGCCTGCATCCTGCAGACTGCCCAGGCTGCTGTGGGAAATGTGGAAAAATGCTCTTAAGCCTTGTATTTAAAATCACAAGTGCTGCTTAATCTTGGTATGGGTCAAGAGTAAAGGGTTCTTTATAATAGAGAGCAAGGCAGGGATTCAATGCAGCACAGAAGCCTCCAGCACTGATCCTGAAGGCCTTGGGCAGCCTCAGGAGGTACTAATGGTCTGTGTCGGCCTCTTCTTTCAGTGCTGTTCCCCCGTCACACCAATGCTGCAGCCAGAGACAACACCATAAACCTGATCCACACATTCCGGGATTACCTGCACTATCACATCAAGTGCTCAAAGGTAGGAGGGCTGGGGGACACAGGGTGGCTTCAGCCCATCTAACCTGGGTGAAGGGGAGAAGCAGGGGACAGGGGTACCCCTGAGAACTCATTAGGGTCTGCCACTGCCCTCCCCAGTCACGCAGGGGTGGCAAGTGCTGCATCGTTGCCTTCTCAGTGCTCTTGGACACAAGACTCTTTTCTTTCCATTCTAGAAGTGAAGTAGGATTTTTCCCTTTTGGATCTGGTTTGTTTCCTTTCTGAGAACAGAAATGAGGGTAATTGTTCAGAATGACCTGGCTTTGACGTGTCCTGAAATCTCAGCTATGAAGACAGGATCCTGACGTGTCCCCATTTTGTCCTAATGAAACACAGGCCTATATTCACACACGTATGAGGGCGAAAACGTCAGATTTCCTCAAGGTGCTCAACCGTGCCCGTCCAGACGCAGAGAAGAAAGAAATGAAAACAATCACGTGAGTAGCAAAGCAGGGCCTGGCTCTCTGGGCTTCTCTGCCAGCCACAAGCTCGGTCTTGCTCAGTTTGGCATACTGCAATCCAGGGCAGGTCGGGGTGCCATGGGGGTGACCCACAGCTTAATGCCTCAGATGTCCTGTGAGGAGCTGGGTCTGAGGTAAAACCCTGTGCTGGCAGGTTCTTCACAGAAGGTTCACACATGGCCTTGCAAGCCCTGGTGTCTCCATTTTCCCCCCACCAAGCCCTTGGTGGCATTTTTGGGGCTTTTTCCCTGTTAGAGCTGGCTTGTCCAGTTCTGGGGGCAGCTCCAGCTCACAGCAGGGAGAGGAGCCAGGTCTTTCCTTGGGGTTTGTGGGCACTGGACCAGGTCTTGCTGTCCAGTGTGTCTGCAGCTGCTCAGTCACTGGCTGCCCTTGGCCAGGTGATGGTTGGGGCCAGGCCACCATGCTGGCTGGCTCCCTCTCATGAACCAGCAGCCCACAGTGAAGTGGATGGAGGAGAGCAGCTGTGTGAACATGTTTCACTCAGGTCCCTTACCTTCTGCTTATCCCAGAGCCCCTTGGTGTCCTTTTTCTCTGTGCTGTCACGTACCCTTTGCATTCTGCTTTGGGACAGGAGGGTTGTCACCTCTGCAAAAGCTAGCCCCTCCCCACAGCCCCATGACTTGGTTCTGCAGCCACAGACCCTGTGAGCTGCAACCCAGCAGTGCCTGCCTGGCTTCAAGAGCTTGGCTACCTGCGCCCCACCACAAGCCCTGGGGCTGTGCTGACCCCTCTGTGCATCCTTTCAGGGGGAAGACGTTCACAACCCGTTAACGCCGGGTCACTGAGGCCGCTGTGGAGGATGAAGGTTGGGGCACTTGCTACCCAATAATCGTAGCTTTTAATGTTGCACCTCTGTGGGCTCATAAGGAATTCAAGCAATCGGGGTCTGTTTGTACGACAGTTGGGGGAGTAATCTGCAGAAACGAGCTGTGCTTGCGAGGACTCGATCGTTCCAAGAAACAAAACTTTAATTCCAGTTTGATTGACTTAATTTCTTTTCTTTTTTAATTTTTTTTTCTTTTCAAGCTGTTTCGCTTTGCAATATGTTACCGGAAATAAGTTGCAGTATTTCTTATGAGAATAATGCAATATTAACTTGTTTTCTTCTGAGTATTTGAGTTCAAAACTCCTGTATCTGAAGAAATACTGTTGGGGTTCATTAATAAAGAAGATCTTTCTATCTTAAAGGGCTGTGGGGCTCTGGCTTGTCAATGCATGACCTTGCCCTGGCAGGGATGTTTGGAGTCACAGCCCCAAGGGAGATTAATTCCTGTATTGTGGAACATACAAGTTCTGGTGAACTTAGGGGTGCAATACCCCGATCTGGGAATAGCCTGTTCTGTTAGAGAACTCCTGGACTGTACAGAGCAGGATTCTCTTACCTTCAGCTAGCAACCTGCATGCTTTCTTCCTCCCCTGACCCCCTCATTCCCCCTGGCAGGGAGAGCTAGGATGGGAGTCTCTGCCACTGATCCTCAGGCCATGGTTGGATGCTGGGGAGATCCCTGAGGAGGGAGCACAGCTCCCCAGGTCCTCTTCCCCAAAACAAGCAGAGTAGATGGCATCCAGTTAAGTGAAATAATTTATATAATTAAAGACATCTTCATACAAAACCCCCAGCTTGGCCCCTAGGTGGTGAGGGCAAAGCAGGGCAGGCTGGAAAATTACAAAGCACGCACTGGAGAAGGGTGGTGAAACCATGTCCCTCGTCCCTCTGTACACAAGGTGCAGGGCAGCGCCGGGACGCCATCCCTTGACACAGTTCTAGCGATCGGGGCGCTGGACGCAGAACACTTTGGCTTGGTGGTCGCCAGAGGTGGTCACCACAATGGAGGCATCCCTGCAGGGAGACAGGGCTCAGAGGTGGGGTGGGGGCTTCCAGTATCCCTAACCATCACCCCCGGCGCAGCTCTGAAGTGCTGCACTTCCCCCTTGAGACCCTCAAGTCTCAGCATGGACCTGGGTCTGTCCTGCACCTTGGGACCAGACCCCAAGGGCACTCAAAGGAGAGACAGCTTGTGATTTGAGCTCCTAGGCTGGAGGCCCCTGCCATCACTGCTCCCTCCACCCAGCAAGGAAGGGGGCTAGAGGTTGCCCGCTCACTTGTTGACGGCGAAGTCGAGGATTTCAGCGGAGTGTCCTCGGTACTCGCTGATCATCTTCCCCGAGCGGGCGTCCCAGAGCCGCACGGCCCCGTCCAGGCTGCAGGTGTACACCACGGCCGAGCTCTCCTCCCACAGCAGCTGCACGATCCCTGACTGGGGTAGCAGGAGACCACAGTGGGGACCTCCAGCAAGTCTTAGCTCCCCCCATGTGCCCCCACCCCCTCATGGTTTCTGCCATGTCCCCAGGAGAGTCAGGCCCCAGGTCCAAGCACATCCGCTGTGCAGAGACTGCGGCTGCCCTTTGGGGAAGCCCAAGGCTAAGGGAGAAGTACAAATTGGGAACTTGCCCCTGGGCTCTGAGGGAGATCTCCAACAGGCCCAAAGCCCACCTTCCAGGCCTAGGGAGAGGGGGTAGGGCTGTACCTCGTGTTGGCACTTATGCCTCAGGCACTGGGTGGAGAGGTCATAAATAGCCAGTGTGCCGTCCAGGTAGCCCACAGCAGCCAGTGGCATCCTGCAGAGAGGGGAACAGGCATTACATGGGACATGGGGAAGCAGGGATGGAAACACGTAAAGGCTCCGAGTAAAAGGCAAACCCTGTGCTGAAGGCTGCACTGTGTGGACAAGATGAGGGACAACCCAATGGCTAGAGCCATCAAACACCCCGCTTGGGAAACCCAAGAGTACAGCAAGTCAGCAATCAGCCCATAGTTTGTGAAGAAAATGACAATGTCTGGGCAGGAAAACAGCTGTCTGGAGAGTATCCCAGCCAAACAGTGGTCCATCAGGCTAGCCCAGAATCCCAACAGTTGCAGGGAGGACTGAGCAGCTGGTGTCCCTTGGCCTCACACCCAAGTGATCTCCACACCCAGCCAGGGAGGATGGAGACAAGAGAAATGCAGCAGACTGAGCGCAAGGGATGCAAATGGATCTGTGTGACAAGCCCTGTGAGATCTAGCACTGAAGAGGGGCTGTCCCAACACTCACACATTACAGAAGCCCAGCGACTCCACCGAGTTGGACTCTGCCTCCTCGCCCTCACCGATGGGTGCCTTGGGGGTCACACTCTCCATTTTGAACACGCACACCACCTGGGTAGAGGGAGGGTGACTATACCCCGAGGGAAGGAGACCCAGATGCACAGAGGTCCCGTTCTTACTCGGTACCGAGCCTGCACCCTCATCAGAAGGCCCGGCTCCAAATCCTCAGCTCCTGGGAGCAAACAAGAGGGAACTTCCTTCCAGGAGCCGGGCGGGACCACCCAGCCCGCGCTCCACCCGCAGCGCGAGGGCGCCGCCTGCCGGCTGCTGATGGCCGCACACCGGCCCTGGGTTTGGGGTTCCCCAGCGCTCCCGGCTCTGCCCTCGGCCCAGGACAGGGGCCTGGGGGGTCTTCAGCTCTCCTGGCTCTGCCCTGCCCACACAGACCCACCTTGCCTGTGGCGGAGTTGACCAGCTTGGCGTGGCAGTCCACAGAGCCCGTCATGATCAAACTGCCATCCTGGTTGCTGGCCACGCATGTCAAGGGGTCCTGATGGCCATCCTGGCCTGGGGGGTGAGCAGCAGGTATGAGGTTTAAGTGTCCTCCCCACGGAGACCCAGTGAGCCATAAAACGCACCCTCCTGCAGCCTCTGCCCTGCCCGGCTCTGCCAGCACCCCGGCAAGCAAGAGCCACCAGTGGGGACAGAGAAACCCAGTGCCAGGCTGCCTCCTGCCCAACCAGGCAGTGGTCAAAGACCACTAGAAGGGGCTGTTCACCAGTTAGGGAGTAGGCCAGGTGATAAACCGCCTCCTTACCTTTCAGGACATGCAGCGAGGTTCCCTGCTTTAGGTCCCAGATGCGCATGGTCCCATCCTCATACCCCACCACTGCTCGCTTCCCTGCATGAGACAGAGACAACAGATATAGACAGGGCCCGCTCATCCCCCCACCTCCCATTCAGCACAGACTGGTAGAAGCAGGAGGGCCCACACAGAGCTGGTGACACTTCCCACTCCAGAGAGGCCCCATGCCTCACCATCAGGCAGGATCCTGCCACATGTGGCTGGGCATGCGGGACCCTGAAAGGTTTTGCAATCCCCACTGGGGATCTTCCACATCCAGGTGTTGCCATCAGCTGTGCCTGCCAGAAGTACGTGGGCTTGAGGGTGCCACTCCATCCACTGGGCAGAGAGAGGGACAGGCAGCGTCACAGAAGTGTCACCCCACTTCCTGGCTGGGGAGCTCCCCACAGCACCAGGGGTTCCACCACTCACCTCCAAGTCCCCCACCTCGAAGGACCACACTTCCTCCTTGGCATCCACCCGCCACACTTTGATAAGCCCAGACATGTCACCTGTGGCCACGAACACAGAGTCGTGACTGAAGCCAGCACAGGTAACCGAGTCCTTGTGTCCTAAAAACATAAGGGGACAGAGACTGCTCAGGCCAAGCTATGGAAGATAGTCAGGAGCACAGCATCAGCTGGAGAAAAATGTGTCCAGATGGACACAGCTGTTCACTGCACCTCACCTGAGCACTCAAACAGGAGCTCCCCATCGCTCACACGCCATACGAAGGCCTTGTCATCCTCCCCACCTGTCACTGCCAGTGTGTTGGTCTTGGGGTCAAGGCTCACACAAAAGACAGAAGCTTCAAAAAAGAGTAAGGAGAGGCTACATGGCTACGGTGCCGATCCCACCTCACCTGACATTCCCACGGGGTCCAAACCCCATGCAGCCCTCGGTCTGGGTGGGATGTCAGGAAGCTGACCTCCCAGCCCAGCCCAGTGCGAATCAATTCTTCACGTGGGGGAGGAGCAGCACAGGCTTTTTGCTGAGCTTAGGGCCAGCTGCCATGATGGGAGGCCCAAAGGGCTCCTCCACCAGATCATAAGGCAAAAACAAGCCCAGGGCAGCTCTGAGTCCTGATGGCTGTCCCAGGAAGGCTGGGAGACAGCAGCCCTGGCAAAGCCCTCCGCAACCCTGGACTCTGCAGAAAGCCAAGATGAGACCAGGTCCCGGGGGGGGGGGGCCGGGGCCCCCAGCTGCTGCTGCCCGTGCCCAGCACTCACCCGAGTGGAGGGAGAACGTGACCTCACTGTCATCCTGTGCCTCCATGCCGTCCTCCACCCCCTCGTCATCCTCCGACTCCCAAGCCTCTGCATCGGGCTCTTCTGCCCCCTCATCCTCAAAGTCCACGTCCTCCATCTCCTCGGCCAGGTCATCTGCAGAGGGCGAAGGTCAGGGCGCGGCTCGCGGCCTGCCCGGCTCGACCCGCCCGGGGCGGCTGTGAGCTCGGCGGGACAGCGGGGGTCCCCACGGGACGGGGCAGCGGGGGATGCGCGATGCAGCCGCGGCCCCGAGACCCAGAGCAGGGAAACCGCAGGGGAACGGGGCGCGACGCGCGGAGAGGCCGCGGGCCGGGGGTATGCACCGGCCGGGCCTGGCACTGGGGTGGGGCCGCAGCGCTCCCGGTGCCCCGGCGGGAGGCCGGAGACCCCGCAGGCCCCGCCCGGTGCGCGGCGCAGGGTGCCCCGTCTCACCCGGCCCGGGCGGGCCCAGCTCCACCACCTCGATGATCTCCTCGTCGCCGTGCAGGCCCAGCGGCCCCGGGCCCTCCCCGGGCTCCATGCCGACCCACCCCGCCGCCACCGCCGCTTCCGCCGCTTCCGCCGCGCGCCCCGCCCCGGCCAATCCCCGCCCGTCCCAGCCAACCACGGCCCGAGTCCGCGCGCGGATCCCGCCCTTTCCGCCAGCGGGGCGGCCCGGCCCCGCCCTGCGCGGCGCACTCTGGGAGATGTAGTTCTCTGCGCATGGAGCGTGCGGCACCGCCCGCAGACAGACCCTGCGCGGCGAGACTGCAGCTCCCGGCATGCAGCGGAGCCACCGCACACCGGCACCATGGCGGCGGCCCGAGGCGGATTGCGCGGTAACGGCCGGCGGGAGCAGGGGGAAACCCCGGGGCGGGGGGACCGGGACCGTCCCGCCACCACCCTCACGGCACGGTCCCGCGGCCTTCGGCACACGGGCCCCGAGACGCGCCCCAGCCCAGCCCCGGTGGGGAGAGCCACGCCCCCGCTGCGCTTGGCCACGCCCCGCCCAGCTTAGGCCCCGCCTTCGAGCGCCCCCTGGCGGAAGGGCAGGGGCTATGGCGGGGGATGGGGGTGGGGATGGGGCTCGGGATGTCATCCTGGGGCAGGGATAAGGGCCGGGAAAAGGGCGGGGGTACGGGCAGGGACAGGAGCTTCAGGCATCCCGGGCTGAGCCCCCCACACTCTACCCCATGGCTGTCCCTCCCTAATGCCTCTCTCCCCGCAGGACTGCTGGTGGCAGCAGGCCTTTCAGCGTGTCCTGCCAGGACCTGGGGGCGGCCGGACCCCCGGGGCACACGGCTCTTCGGGCAGAGCTGCCACCGGCCAGCGGGACAACGGGCCAGTCAGGAGCCTGGCAGCGGGGGGCTCCCCGAGGGGGTGGAGTACATCCCCACGCGCAAGAAGGGCAAGAACCCGATGAAGCCGGTGGGGGTGGCCTGGTGAGTGGCTCTGGTGGTGGGAGAGGGTCGGTACTGGGAGGCTGCACTGCTCTGTGGGGCTCTGGGGTGGAACAGGGGGCTTGGGGGGGCTGTAGTACTGAGCAGGGCACTGTCCATGGAGCCCTGGAGTGGCACAGTGCCCTTGTTTCCCCACCAACTCTCTCCATCTCCTTGACTGCTGGCTGTCCTGCAGGGCCATTGGATTGCCTTCTGGCATCATCCTCTTCCTCCTGGTCAAACGGCAAGTGGACAAAAACCGCCTTGAGCAGCTCAAAATCCGCCGAACGATGATGGAAGCCAACCAGGGCGAGTATGAGTCGGAGCGATACAGCAGGGTGGTCAGGGGGGCATAGCCAAGCTGCCCCCCATCCCCAGGCTGTCACTGTGGCACACTGGAGGAGCTGGCCAAGGGGACGCCAGCCCCATGGAACACATGACAGTGGCATCTGCCCTGCCTGTCCAGACCATGAAGTGATTGTGGAGCTGAATAGGGACAAATAAAGTGAAACAGCTCAGTGCTGCAGTGGTTGCTCCCTCAATGCTCGGCCTAAGGTTCTGCCTGCCTCACCAGCAGGGGCCCCAGTTGTTCTGCGGCAGGGCTTCTGCCCACAGGGCCAGGGGTGACAGGCAGGGGAGGGAGGCCAGGCCTGGAGCAGTCTGACCTTGGTTTTCCCATCCCAAAGCAGTGTTTGTGCTGCCCCAGGCCGCAGCCCCCGCTGAGGCTGCCCACAGGATTTTTTAGGGAGTTGCCATACCAGTAAGACTGGGACCATCTGGAAAACTGAAGTGTTTTATTGAGCAAGTGCAACTTAGCCCACATCCGTGGCTGCAGGGCCTCTGCAATGTGAGCTCTGCCACGGAGGTCCCAGCTGCCCCCTGCCCACACCGGGCACAGCCACAGCTCGGGGAGGGGGCATGGCCAGAGCCACATTTAAGGCACAGAATGAACGACACCAACTGTTCTCTGCCAAAAAATCCCAACATGATCCCAGCAGTCGCTGCCAGCTCCCTGTGCCCAGGCAGGGCTGTGACATTCCGCTGCCAGCCCAACGCCATTGGCACAGCCTTGGTAAGCGGTGCCAAAGCCAGGCTAAACTGCCTAAACGCTGGCAGCCAGTCCCCCCCACTGCCCTCAAAGGCTTGTTGGGGGATGATCAAGGGAAGCCCTTTCCTTAGCAGCCTACAGGTAGGAATGCCAAAGCATTAGGAGTCACAGTAAGCGGACTATCCTGTACAGAGACCAGATGAGGGGTGAGGGGCAGCCGGAGAGGGACAGGAGGGGTCCCAGGACTAATCCCGGCCTACTATCTGCAGGATGAAGGTGAAGATGTAGATGATGTCAGTGTAGATGGTGAGGGCACCGTAGACATACTCCTCGGGGCTCAGTGTGTTCTTCCTGTTCCCCAGCACAAGTTGGGTGTCATAGGCAAGGAACTGCGGGGACAGAGAGCATCAAGCAAGGACCAAGGGGGAATTCCTCCCTCCCCAGCCCCTGCCCGATACCCTCTGCCCGCTGCAGCTGTCAACTCACCAGTGTGAACGCGATGGCCCCAAGGGCCGCGTACAGCATGTGGAGCCAGGGGACCTGTGCGGGAAGGGGACACAGGCAGGGTGAGCCGGGGTGCTGGCAAGGCAGCAGGCAAGGCAGGGCAGGTCCTGCCCACACCCGGCTCCTGAGGAGCTGCTTCTGATGCCGACGCACCCTCTCCCTGTGGGCAAGCTGCCTTCCGTGGCTCAAACCACACCCTGCTTCCCAGCAAGGGGACCACCCAAACCCCCTGCCTGCACCAGCCCTGGGGATACCCAACCAGGAACACCCATGCCACCCCACCACCCCTCTGTCCTGCCCACTCACATATTTGAAGGAGAGGACGATGGCAGTGATGATCCCAGTCACCATGACCACAATGCCCAGCACGCAGAATAGCCCCGGACACGACGTAAAATCAACCTGATGGGGACACACACACAGTTGTCACAGGAGAGCCCGGGGTGTCCCCACACCTGGCCCACAGAGGGCAGGGCAGGGTGTATCCCTCTCCTTGCCTTGGTCTGGAAGCAGAAGATGGTCACAACAATGGCCACAATGGCGGTGATGAGCATGGCAATCAGGACAGCTTTCGTCTGGTACATGCTACAGAGAGAAGCAACAACAAAGTCACCTCGTACTTCAGCATCCCCCTGCCACAAGGGTGTTGGTGACCCTCCCCCACAGCCCCAGTCCTGGACAGGAACCCTGCAGTCCCTGACCCCAAGGGACTGGAGCATCCCCTGGCTCCTGGCAGCCTCTCAATTGAGCTGGCTGCATTGTGGAGGACAAGAGGGACCCTGGATCCTATCACCACAGGGTCCCCCGGGCATACCTGGCAATCGTGCCTGTCATCAGCCCCATGGCCAGTGTCTGTGGGAGAGAAGGGTGAGCTCAGTGGGCTGTCCACCTGCCCACATATCCTCCTATCCCTCCCAGCCCACCTGGGGAGCTGGGGTGCCACAGGGGCACCACCAGGACCCCTCGCCAGTCCCAGCCCACTCACAAAGATGCTCAGCAGGATAATATTCCAGGGGAAGCGTCTCCTGAGGACGAAACAGCAGAGAGGTGAGCTAGTGACAGCAACCATGTCGCATCCCCCTGGTCCCCATCACCCAGGGGCAGCCCCAGGCATGAACCCATCTTGATGCTCTGGAGACACCCCCCCCATACCCATGCACCCCATTCTGCACGTCCCAGAGACTCACCGGGGACCCTGGCAGCAGGCCAGCACCAGGTAGGTCACCAGGAACACAGCACTGCAAGGAGAGACAGCGGGTGTCAGCCCCACAACCCCCTACCAGGATCAGCCCCTGGGCTGGGATACTGCGGATGTGGGGGTACAAGCTGGGGGCACGCGAGCCAGCAGAACCCCTACTCACTATGAGGCGTAGTAGATGGCGACATTCCTCTGGACAAAGGAGCGGACAGGGTGGCTGTGGGACAGGAGGGACAAGTGTGAGGGAGAGGAGACAGCACCTGCTGTCCCCTCTGAACATCCCCCCAAAGAACTCAAGCTGCCCTCTTTTTCACAACAAGGGTAAGGAAGAACCCTCTACTCACACAAAGGTGAACACAGAGATGATTCCCACTGTCACCAGGAGCTGCAGGGAGATGATGGCATAGACCTGCAAAAGACAGGGGAGTCAGCACTTGGCCCCCCACCCTAACAGGTGCCCCTGGCTCCTTGGGACTCACCTTGCGGATGAAGGTGTGACGGACTTTCCTATCGTCCCAGTCAACTGATTGGAAGGCGGAGCCATCCCCAAATCCGTTGTCTCCTGTGATAGTGGACATCCCTCAGCACCAGGGTCAGCCATGCAGCCCCTAACAGCACCCCTGCTTCTAGTGCCCTCCCCCAAATAAACCAAGGTGTCCCACTTACCAAATCGCATAGGCATGGTGGGCATGGCCATGCCCGGATGAGAGTACCCCCCTGATGCGGGGTACCCCCCTGGCTGTGCGTACCCCGCCCCTGCAGGGTATCCCCCAGGCTGCGGGTACCCCCCAGCATAGTGGGGGGGCTGGGGGTACCCCCCTGGGGGTGGTGGGTAGAGTGGGTTCTTGTCATCATAGGGTGGCGGTGCGCTGGGCTGCGACATGCCAGTTCCCTGCGTCTCCCACGGGCACCTGGAGGGGACAGAAGACGTGGGGCTTCAGCACAGGTCCCCGGGCAGGACCTGTTCTTGGCGAGTGGAGCCACGGGTACAGTGACAAAGGGGATTGTGCAGCCACAAAACCTCCCCCTCCCACTTTAATAGTGGCTCCTAATTAGTAAGGACGAGTTGGCCTCAATGCCAGCAGGTCATTGAGAGACAAGGGATGTCCCCACTGTCCCTTGGCTGGGGCCACCTGCATTCCTGTGCCTTGAGTCCCCGGCACCCGCGTCAGTGGTCAGCCGCGGGCAGGGCACAGCCACGCGCTGACTCAAGCTGCGTCAGGGACGTGACCTTTTCAGAAGAGATCTGACCTCTCCGGTCTTTGAAGCCCACCCTGACACTGCCAGGGAAGCAGCACCCCTGGCTGGTCTGTGTCTCCGGGTAGCACCACACTGAGGACAAATGGTATCACCCTGCTGACTTCCTGGGATGGAAACACAGGGTCTGATCCTCATCACAATCACACAGATCCCACTCCCCCCCCCTCCATTTCGGGGGTGTTCCCCACCCAGCAGATGCATGGGTCACACAGGGGCTCTAGAACTCCTGAGTCCCCTCAGGGAGTAATAAGGCAAAGTGACACCCACGTCACCTCTACAGGAGATGGACTCTTCCTCGGGGAGTGGAGTTGAGACCCCCCTGGGGCTGAGCTCCCCTCCTCGGCCACAGCAGGCCCCCTCACAGAACCCCCGGCAGCTGTGAGCAGGCAGCCCGGGCTCAGGGCCAGCTGCAGGAGGAGGAGAAGGAAAGCAGGATCTCCAAGGCCAGGAAAACAACAGCGCTGCCAGTAGACAGTGCCAGGCCTTTACGCACCTCCCACCCCCTCAGCACTGGCACCCCAGACCCCAGGCAGGCGCCAGGACCCCCCACAATCCTCCTGCCTGCAGCAGTGATGTGATCTTGGGACCATCCCAGGGAAGGAACCAAGATCTGATCCTTGCCAGGACCAGGCTGGGAGGGGATTGGGCACTTCCTCCTGTGTGACGCCAGTGCTTCCCGCAACCGGGCTGGACAGGCAGCGATTCTGGGGGCACACCCATACCAGTCATGCCGGGCTGGGGGGAGCAGTTCCGTGTCTGTGCCTCCATTCCTCCTTCCATCCAACTGTCCCAGCCACGGCAGAGCTGCCACAGTCACGCTGCCTTTCATTCTTGCAATGACGACAGCACCAAAAATAAATAACTGGCATGGCAGTGACCACATGGATAGGAAGTTCACTTTCTCCACGTTGTGGTTTCCCAGAAAGCACATGGTACCCCCCCGGTATCGCCTCATCTGTGCAGCCAGGGAACGGCCCAAAACAGGACCTTGACCCTATGAAAGCCTCTGTGACTGACACCAAAGTTACAGGGGGACTGGAGTCCCCAGGAAGGAACCTAGATGTCTGGAGAAAGTGGGGTGTATCTGACTGGCACAGGATCATCAGCGGGGTCCTACCCTGTGCCCATGACCGCCACCTTGTGACTGCTCCAGACCCTCCTGTTCCCACCCCATTGGGGTAGCCTTGGGCACAGGGAAGGAACCAGCCTGACGGGTCCCAGCAGCTGCCACACCCAGGGAAGCAGGCAGCTGAACCCTCCTCGGTCCATGGCACTGCACGGTCCCGAAACCGAGGTCACCAGTTAGATGGTAGGCCATGCAGGGCCAGCTCAGTGACCCTGGCATGACACGGTCCCTGGGGACAGGGTGCTACTCTGCAGCGCCACGGTGACTCAGCACAGATAAGGCACATGTGGCAGGGACATGGGGCACAGGCAACCATCATCCCTTTCACAGCCCCACGGGTAGCCCAGGTTGCATCCCCACCATCCGCCCTGGCATTCCTGCCAGGCTCAGGCCCCTGCCACCAGCTCCATGGGTTCCCTGGGGTAACACAACCACCTTAAGAGGGGATCATGGTTTGGGGTGGGGGACAGAGCTCCCCCCACTCAAGCTGTCTGAGAAAGTACCTCACTCTTGAACAGCCTGGAAGCTCCCACCATTACAGCACAGGTTGGTACAACACAGCCTGGTATGGCACAGCACAGAGTGGCACAGCACAGTGGCACAGCCTGGCACGGCATGGCACAGACTGGTACGGTACAACAGGGCACAGCTGCCTCGTGCAGCACAGCACGGCTCAGTACAGCACAACCCAACACAGCACAATTTGTCCTGGCCAGGCCCAGCCCAGGCCAGCCCTGTCCAGCTCACACAAGCAGGTCAGTATGGCCCTCCTGGGCCGGATGTCCCCGCTGCCCCACACCGCTCACACACGACACAAGTTTCCTGGGGTTCAGCATCACCACTCCCACATCCCTGTCCCTCTGCAAGCTCCCTCCCGGGGGGCAGAGACATGGGACAGAGGTGTCCTCCTACGCCCCAGCCCCGGCACCCCCACACCACCCAGTGCTGGTCCCCACGCACCTCCATGGTGTCACCCCATACCTTGCCGGGCACAAACCCGTGCCCACCCCTCCCGAGACACCCCACGGCGTCCGTGGGGACACCCTCCACAGCACAAGCGTCGCTGCCCTCCGACGAACCACCCCGCACCACGCCCCGATTCCCCGCCACGCCATCGCGTGGGGTCCGGAAAACAGCACCAGCGCCACCGTGGGACTCCACCGTGGTCCGCGTGGGGGTCCTGTGCCCCCGCGTCCCTGCTCGCGGGACCGCGCTCCGTCCCCCCTCCTCCCGCCGGACCTCAACCCGACGTGCCCCCACCCACTCCGGTGACGGGGGAGCGGGGGGTGGCAGCGCGTCCCCGCTGTTTAGCGACCGGCCGCCCACCCTCGCCCAGTCCCCGTCGGCCGCCGGGACGCTCGGGAGAGCACCGGGATAGCCCCTCGCCGGCTGCGGCACCGGAGTGCGCGGGGTCAGGGGGGTGGGGGGACGAACCGAGAGGAGGGGAGTCGAGAGAACGAAGGGGACCGCCAGGGGCCTCAGGCGGGACTCGGGAACGGCGGGGGGCGCGGAGCGGGGCGGGCCACCCTACCTGCTGCGCGCTGCTCCGCTGGGCTACGGCCGCGACCAGACGGGACGAGCCGGGACGGGACGGGCAGGCGGGGCGGGGGCAGCCACCGCCCTCCGCGCCCCCCCGCGGCGGCTCCGCGCCCTGCACCCGGGACGGCCGGTGTCCGGGAGCGGGGTGCGCTCCCGCCTGTTGCTCCCCGGGACGGACCCCGCTGGCCCTCGCCCGCCCCGCCCTGGACTTTTTTCCCGACGGCTCTGACGTCACTCAGGGACCCCCTTCCTCACGCGGTGACGTCATCGGGGGGACACCCCTAGCAGCGGCGGGGGGGGAATCCCCTCCTCTGGGCGGGTGACGCGAGTGCTGTGCCGAGCGTGGGTCCCTCCCCCGCTCCCGGTGCCGCGGCGGCGGGGCCGGCAGGGGGCGCGGCGGGGCCGGCAGGGGGCGCGGCGGGGCGGGCG
>NW_024581135.1:15323998-15341202 GCF_017639235.1 Corvus kubaryi
GCCGCCGCCGCGCTCATGGCCTTCGCCGCCCCGCTGCTGTTCCGCCTGGGGTGAGTGAGCGACAGAGCGAGCGTTCGCCGCTGCGGGACCCCCGCGGGGAGGGAGCCACCGCCGCCCGCCTTTGTGCCGCCGCCGGGAGGGAGGGCCCACCGCCCTCCCCTGCTTTTGCGGAGCCGCCCGGGGAGCAACCTGCGGCCGCGCCGGCACGGAGAGACCGGGCTGGGGCTCAGCCCGCCCCGGCCGGGGCAGTGAGGCGGGCGGTATCAGCCCGGCCGCTGGGACCGGGGATGAGCCACCGGCTCCCCCCGCACGGTGCCGGTCACTCTCCCCTACGGGCGCCTGCTCACCGCTGACCTGCCCCGTTGCCCCGGCCGTGGTCAGGCTACCTGGTGCTGGCAGGAGCCCCGGCTCCCCGGTTTCGGGCTCCTACCGCCACAGACGCAGGGGACCCCCGACTACTGCAGGGATCGCTCCCGGTGTCCCATCCAGGGGTGCCCTCGGCCGGGAATAGGCTTTGCAAGCCGGGACGTTACATGTCCGTCATGGCACCATTCCCCGTCCCGTCCCAAATCGCTGCTGTGTAAACGGGGAGGTCCCTCCGAACCCCGCAGCCTGTTGTCTTTTTCACCCCCACATGCACGGGGGTATCTCTTGCCTCCCTTTTCCTCGGCCCATTCTCTCTCCCCTGATCCCCCGGACCATGGCAAGCTTGGGCATGTCCTCCCCGGAGCATCGGGAGGGACAGCCGGCTTCGGCCCCTCCTGGTGAGCACCCCGCAGCAATGCTCCCCCCCAGTCCATGCTGCCCGAAGCAGCTGGAGGGCGTCTGCTTGGAGAACCAGCCCTGCCCTCACTACCCATCTGGGGTATGGAGTACACACACACCACCTCCAGCGCCCCCGAATGAGAAAGTGGCCCTGTATGTGTTCCCTGTGGGAGTTCCAGCCCCGGCAGTAGCCCCCTCCCCAAGTGGGCTCCTTAGAGGGACTGGGGTTTAATGACGAGGGGTATCTGCCCTCCCTAGGTACAGCCTGTACGCCCGCACACGCCTGGGCTACCTCTTCTACCAGCGGCAGGTGAAGAAGGCGCGGGAGCGGTACCCACACGGCCACTCCGTGCCCCAGCCCTACTGCTTCCCTGGTGAGTCCCGGCGAGCCCCTCCCACGCCATGACTTTGCAGTGTCCCCCCAGCACTGGCACTTTGGGGCGGGGAGGGGTTGCCATCACCGAATTGCCCGAAGCATGTTTAACTAAGAATTTGATGTAAGATGTGGGGAGTTTGGCCTGGACTCCCCCTTTTCCAGCTGAGGGGGTCATGCCCTGATTCTGTCTGTTCTCCCCCCCCCCCCCCAGGGGTGAAAATCCTGCCCATTCCTGTGCTCTCCAACAACTACAGCTACCTAGTCATTGACACTGGCTCCGGCCAAGCAGCCGTCATCGACCCCTCTGACCCACTGGCTGTACAGGTGAGACCCCCACAGCCACTCTGATCTGGTGTTTGGGTGTCTCCAGGGGAGGGGGTGGCATGTCTCTGTATTTTGGGGTTAGAGGGGAGCAAATCTGCCCCTAAACTGCAGCCCTTAAGTGCCCAAGGCAAGATGGAGCATGACAGAGCTCATCCAGCACCTGGGGAGCTGGCAGTGGACAGGGTTTAGGGGGAAACTGGTACTTGGGTTCTCTGTCTCCCCTGATCTCTCCATATTTCCTCCCCATTCCCAGGCTGCCATTGAAGAAGAGGGGGTGATGCTGGAGGCCATATTCTGCACACACAAACACTGGTAAGGGCAAGCGGTGGCCCTGGGAGGGTTGGTAGCTGCTGTGAAGGTTGCCCCAGCTGAGGTGACCCCAGCCCTGCCCCATTTAGTGGGGGGAGTACAGGGGGGCACATTTAGGGTCTCTGACCTCCCTGTCTGCAGGGACCACAGCGGAGGGAACGAGGCGCTCTGCCAGAAGCACAACTCCTGCAGGGTGTACGGCAGCGCTCTTGATGCCATCCCACAGCTCACCAAGTAAGTCCTGCGCCCCCCTAGCACCCACGTAAATTTGGGGGGGCTTCATTCCCAACCACCACTTGTGATGTCTGCGGCACTCACCCACCAGTCCATCCCCCCAGTACCATGTTGGGCAGAGGCCTGGCACGCTTCTGACACCAGTGTGCGGGGAAGGGTTGCCAGGGGAGGTGGGTATTTTGAGATGCTGAGGTTGAGGGGACCACCCTGACGGTGCCCCCTGTTCCCGGCACAGCCCACTTGCAGACAGGGAGAAGGTGAGCGTGGGCTGCCTGACCTTCGAGGCGCTCGCCACACCTGGCCACACTGTGGGCCACATGGTGTACGTGCTGGATGGGGCGCCCTTTGGCAGCCCTCCCTGCCTCTTCTCCGGGGACCTCCTCTTCCTTGCTGGCTGTGGTGAGTGCACCCAACCCCAGACAGGGGTTATCCCGCCCTGGGATGGGCTTAGGGGTACCCCCCAGTGCCCCCCCATGACAGGCAGTTGTGTTGGGGTCCAGGTAGGCCGTTTGAGGGCTCCCCTGAGACCATGCTCGCCTCCCTGGACGTGGCCGTGGGCTTGGGCGAGGACACGCTGCTGTGGCCAGGTGAGTGTCCCCAGCAGCGGGCACAGTTGCTGGTGTCCCCCTAGTCCCCACTGCCGAGAGAGAGCTGGGTGGGGGGGATGCTGAGGGCTGCATATGGGGGTCCACAGGCCACGAATACGCGCTGGAGTGCCTGACCTTCGCCAGCCTCCTGGAGTTGGACAATTCCGCGCTGGAGCAGAAGCTGCAGTGGGCAGTGCAGCAACGTCAGGAGAAGAGAAGCACGGTGAGGCGTGGGGGTCCCCTGGCTGCAGCACCCACCACCCCAACCCCTCATGGGGTTCCTTTGGCAGGGATGCTGCACACCAACACCCTCTTGCATGGTGGGTGCCATAGTGGCAGGGGGTGATGGGGGCATTCCCAGCTCCCAGCATCCCAGGGGTGCTGCCTCCGGCAGGGGAGCTGAGTGGCTGCCCCCACAGTGCCCCTCCACACTGGGAGAAGAGCAGACCTACAACCCCTTCCTGCGGACCCACCGGCGGGAGCTGCAGGAGGCACTGGGGCTGTGGCAGGGCACGGGGGAGGACCCTGATGCCTTCCGTGCCCGTGTTCTCAAGGAGGTGCGGAGGCGCAAGGACCTCTACCAAGCCACCTAGATCCCCCCCTCCCACTCCCCGGATCCCCCCTTTCCACGGGGCCGGGTGATGGTTGGGCACAGCGGGTCCAAGACTGTGGTTTGTTTTGCTGTGAATCTCCCTCCTGGGGTGTAGGGTTGGGGGAGGGGGAAGAGTGGACACCCCCTTAAGTGGGCACCCCACAAGTGATTCCTGCCTTTGCTCCCTCAGAATTGGGGGTCACCAGCTGTCACATAGAAGCACCTCAATCCCCTCTCAGGAGATCTGTAGCCCCCTGCCTCACTGCTGGGGCTCTAGGAATGGCACCAAGGGCTTCTCCTACACAAACCCCCCTGTTTTTCTGGGAGTCCCCAATTTCCCCTCCACCATCACCACTCGGCCTCCTCCCCTTAAGCCCCCAGTGTTGTGCATCTCCTTTCTGGGGGCTGGGATGGAGCCAGCAAGGGGAGGCGGGTGGCAGTACTACCTCCAGGCAAGGGACTCCTCTCCAGCACCCCATCCTTGATGCCGGAGCCCCCCCTGTACGCACACACACACACACACACACACTGGGACGGGGCCACAGGGTCACACTGCTGCGGTATGGGGGTGCTGCTTCACTGGGGATCGGAGCCACAATCACCCCCACGCCCCAAATAAAAGACTGGATCGATTTTATACGTGTTCGTCCCTTTCTCTCCCCGTCCTGGGGACCCTCAGGCGCTAAGGCCCGCGGGCGGGGCGCGGCCCCTTTAAGAGGTGGGGCCAGGGCGTTGCCTCGGAGACCGCGAGGCGTGGGGGGCGCCGGGCTCGTTCCGGCGGGCGGCGGCCCGGGGGGGACGGCGGGGGGCCCGGGGGGCTGCAGAGGCGGGCTGGGTGTCACTGCCTCCCAGGGTCACGCGTGGGTGGGGGGTACCGCGGTTGGGGGGAGCCGCGCCGCCCCCTCACCCGAGGGTCCGGCAGCAGGAGCCCCTAGGCGAGGCATGGAGCCCCCTCCCGAGAGCCCACGGGAGACCCCGACCATGGCGGACACTGCTGCCGAGTTCCTGAGTCTCATCGGTGCGTGCCCGCTCCAGCCCCCGCCTTGTGCCGCCACACCGTGCCCGGTGCAAGGGGGTGGGGGGGGGGGGGAGCGGGTAAGGCAGCGGGGAACGGACAGTGGGGGATTGAGCGGGATAAATGGTGAGGGGCTCGGCCCAGCCTGCACGGGGGGAATGGAGACAGGGACGGGCACTGGGCAGGGGTGACAGCCACTCCAGGAGGGAGTGACCATCTCCTCGGGGTCACTGTCCCTCTGTGTTGGGGTCACTATCCCTCTGTGCAGGGCTGAAGGAGCTGGAGTGGTGCCTGTTTGCTGAGACACTGGCAGTTGTGGCCATGGGGGCCCCGCCGAGGGACAAGGCAGAGGGCCAGTGGTGGATGGCAGCCCAGTGGGCACCCTACCAGGGGGAAGGTGAGCCGGTGCAGAGCTGCATCCTGGTGCAAACCAGGTTCCGAGGCAAGCAGGATGGTGTGCCTGTCTCCAGCACCCTCAAAGGTGAGCCAAGGGTGGCTTCCCTCCTCCCCAGGAGGACATCCCTGTCCACCAGTCCCCAGGGCTGGGAATGGGGACAGTGCCAATGGGATTGGTTGAGTATGGCTTTGTTCTGCCAGCCTACGTGACCTGGCAGCTGGAGACCTTGGAGCAGGAGGAGCAGGAGTGCCTGGAGGTGACTGATGTGGTGGTGGCATCCCTGTGTCCTACCCGCTGCCCTGGGGTGTGGCCTGCAGTGGTGCCCTCCTGGGGGCTGAGCCCCCTGCAAGGCCACTGCGGGTAGTCTGGTGTCCCTTGTCATGCTTAGACTCCAGCTCTGCCCCACCAGCCTGGTCCCCATCCCCTACTCTGGGTGGCAGCTGGGGTAGGGAGTTTCCCACAATTCATCTGGTATTGTACCCCAATTGATAGCAGTGCTGGGGAGTGCCACCTCAGAGAAGGGGTGCCCTGGCTCTACCCTCCACCCTGTGCCTCCCACCCCTCCTGCAGCTCAGACCACACCCCACAGAGAAGAGGACCCACGTTGTGAGCCACCAGCATGGGATGACTGTCTCGAAGACCCTGCAGGAGGGAGAGGTGAGGTTGAGGGCAGGGTCACATCCTGGGAGGAGACAGCTGGCCTGTCTCACCAGGGGTGCCCCAGGCTCTGTCCCTGGGGATGCTGGAGCTGTGGCTGTCCCAGGAGGTAGCCAAGTCTCTCTGCAGGCAGAGCCACAGTGCCAGAGCTTCTGCTACAGCCGGGCCAAGCTGCGGGGGCTGCTGCTGGAGGGTGCCAGCCTCCTGCTGCTGCGGGTGCTGGCACGCCGGCACACAATGCCCCCCAACCTTGTCTTCCCAGCCATGGACACCGAGGGCAACCTCTGCACCTCCAGCTACGTGAGCCGCCAGCCAGGAGGGCCTGTGGGATGAGGGGGTCTGGGTCGGGTTGGGGATACCAGAGTGGGATGTGGGGAGTGGGGAGAATGTGGTTGACAACATGGGAGGGACACATGGGGATGGCACCTGAGGGCAGGGGTGACTGTGAGACAAGGCTGACCGCTGGCTGTACCACCCCCAGTCTGCCCTGGGCATCCAGCGGCAGGCAGTGGGCTCGGCAGAGACAGAGGTGTTTGTGATCGAGCGAGCCATGCACAGCAGCAGCGGCGCCTCCACTGTGTGGCACAGCAGCTTCCTCCCCAACGGGTAAGGGCAGGGGTCCGCTCAGAGGCACCCCAGCCCTGCCAGTCTGCTGGGACACAGGATGGGGAGCTCAAGGGCTCTTCCCCTCTCAGGCGTTTGGCTCAGCTGATGCAGATTGGCTCCCCAGTGCTGATGGTTCTACAGGATGAGTCCATCCTCAGCAAGTCAGGTACTGAACAGGGGAGGCTTGTGCCCCTCCAGCACAGGCAGCCCCTGCCCACTGTCTGGAAGCCAAGGGGGAACACCTGCCCCACCTTTCTGCTGCCAGGTAGGTTCGAGCCCCAGCTCCCCTTCCCCAAAGAGCCCCTGGACTGGGAGGAGGACATCCAGCTCTACTCCTGGTTCCTGGACAGGAAGGCAAGATGCGTGGACATGGGGACAAGGGGACATAGGGCTGTGCCAGTCTCCAACAGGGTCTCCCCGGCATGCCCAGGAGGCACATTGAGGGGGCAGGCTGGCCAGCATCCTTCCTCACGCTTTCTTAAGTGTGGGAAAGGACCCAGGCTCCTGTCCCCCTCGCCCTGGCACAGTGCCCAGGGGGAAATGCGTGTTCATGCCCACCTCACTCACCCTGTTCACTCCACTGCAGGATGAGCTGCAACTATCCCATGCTGCCTACCTCCAGCAGCACCCCGAGGTCCGGGCGCTGCTGTCTGACTTCCTCCAGGCGTTGCTCTTCCAGCAGCCCCATGACCCCATCTCCTTTGCTGCAGAATTCTTCGCCCACCAGCGGCCCATCGGGAGCCCCTTTGCCTCCACTGGGGCTGCCAGCCCTGACCCCAGCTCCCCTCCAGCTAACAGCAAATAAAGCTGCCAGCGCTGCCTGTCCAGTCTTGTTTGCTTTGTGGAAACTGAGGTTCAGGGAGGGCGGGTGGAGCTGAGCTGTGTGCTAAGGCCCCACCATGCCTTCTGGGTGGGACCCTGCCCTGTCCCAGCTGTTCTAGCCCTTGCTTAGGGGGCAGGGGATGCCTGGGGCAGGGCCAGGCTCACATCCCTGCACCTGCCACCACCCCACAGATTCCTGGGGGACACCCCTTGCCCACCTCTCTGTCGGACACAGCCTGGCTGGCAGAAGTGCCCAGAGGGAGAGCCAGAGGTACAAACCAGGCACCCATGAGAGCACCTGAGCTGCTCCCCCTTCCACCTCCACAGCCATGAGGGTCCTGGGTATGGAGTGTCCCCTTTTGCTGGCATAGCTTGACACTGCAGCAACACTGGCACCCCATCTTTGGCGTGAAGGTCCCCGCACCCGAGGGTGATGTGAGCACCCTGAGCCGCAGAGCCTGCCTGGCTGAGTGCTTCCCCCAGCAGCTAAGGATGCATTTTGATCTCCTTATGCAACATGTGCCTGCTTCCTCCTCACTCCAACTTCTATGGCATTTCCCCTACTCCCGTGGGGCCAGCCCTCCCTTCCCACTCTGTGGGACAGTGTCCCCTGTCCCCCCAGTCACCCAAGCAGAACCCTTGGCATGTGACGGAGAGTGACACGCAGACATGCTCCCACGCCCCGGTGAGGGTGCCTCGTGTTTGCACGTGTGTGAGGCAAAGGGGAGGGAAGGGGCCTCCTGGCACGCGGGGGAACTGAGACTGTGTGTGTTCATAGGGGTAGGGAAGGAGCACTTCCTTCTCCTATCCTACTCCTCTCCTCCTGAAGGCGGGGTGGGGGGTGGCAACCGCGGGGGGGTCCTTTAAAAGCTAGGCGGCAGGCACTGCACTCAGTGCTGAAATCAGGGAGCCTCAGCACCCTGGCTGGATCGGGTCCACCTATGGCATCACTGGAACCAGGTGAGCCTCACAACACTTGGGTCCCCTTGTGCCTCCTTTCCTCCTCTAGATCCCTGTCTCTCCACCCTGGGACTCCTGGCTGTGCTCCATCTTTCAGTGGGCACCCTCCCCCCCAGCCTGTCCTGGATTCCCCACCTGCCCCATCCTCTGCTCCCCCAAGCCTGGGGATGTGATTCAACCAATTCTTGGGATGTAAGTGGACTGGAGAGGGGGGATTAGGACCAATGCCAGCCCTTTGTCCTCACTCTATGCCCGCCCAGCAGCAGGAGCTGGAGCAGGATCCCCTCCTGTCCCTGCTGCCCAAAAATGCACTTGGCTCTCGGACTGGTGAAGACAGGGCTGAGACCAGGGATTTTAGGGACGCCTGGCATCTGACCCCTTTGGGTAGCCATTGGTAGATCCCATATAGCCATCCTCACGGCCCCCCGGAAAACTGGTGCTTGTCCCTCATGGGGCTCATCAGGCAGGGTCAGGTGGGACTGGAGGAAGCTCATACTAGGGCTGCCAGCCCACCAGTGTCCTTGTCCTCCTGGCAGGCTGCCACCTCCCTTCCTCTTCCTTGTCCCACTCAGGCCTCATCAAGTCCCTGAACAGGGGCCAAGAGCAGAGTTACAGCACTGGCAAGAGCCCCATGTCCCCACAGCACCCTGGCACTCGGGACCAGACCTACCTGGATGAGCTCATCAGCATCCCCAAGGGCAGTGGGGTAGGTGCTGCAAGGCTGTCTGAGGGTGGGCAGAGGGGGTGGGGGGTGCTGCAGGGAGCTGGAGGTGGGGAGGCAAAGGGCCACTGCAGTGGGGAATATGTGTCTTGGTCATGCCCTGGGGACATGCCCTCAGCATCCCCACACCCAGTTCAGGCAAGTCACAGCCCGAGGCTGAGTGTTTCCATGCTTAGTTTTCCAGATAGAGAAGCTGAGACAATGGGGCAAGGTGCTACGCAGCCCCACGGATCACCCCACTGCTCAGACACCTGCTGGGCCACCCATGGATGAGCCCAATGGGGCTCCCCAAGGTTGTCTGCACCCCATCAACTCCCCCATCCTTGTCTGGTCTCAGGGCAGTGGAACAGAGAAGGGGAAGGAATAGGGTTCCCTAGTTAGGAGGAGTAGCAAAAGCAGAGGTCAGCAGTGGAATCCCACAGAATGCAATTAATGATGCCTGACAGCCCTGGGACCCTCTGCAAATCACTGTCTACCGGGTGAGACAGGGGGCTCACTGCCCCTCCAGCACAGAGAGAGGCTGGGGGCAGCAGTTCCCTCCCCAAAACTGTCAGGAA
The DNA here is from genome assembly GCF_017639235.1 of Corvus kubaryi. Classification (NCBI taxonomy): domain Eukaryota; kingdom Metazoa; phylum Chordata; class Aves; order Passeriformes; family Corvidae; genus Corvus; species Corvus kubaryi. The sequence continues at coordinate 15,332,921 of NW_024581135.1, forward strand.
AATGTCCTCCATGTGCCAAACATATCCATGCGGGCAGCACTAGGCTAAAGGGGACTGGATGTGCAATTAGGAGTTTTGAAAGAGAGCTCCTGGCTCTGACCCGCTGCCTTGTCCCAGCCTGGGTTCAGCTTTAGGAAGCTCTGGGCTTTCACCGGTCCCGGTTTCCTCATGAGCATCGCCTACCTGGACCCGGGCAACGTGGAGTCAGACCTGCAGTGCGGGGCACTGGCGGGATTCAAGGTGAGCCCGGCTCCGGGCTCAGGAAGCCGGCGGGGTTTCGTAACCTCTCCATCGCCAACGGCTGCCTGTGGCAGCTGGCTTCCCCAGCCCGGGAGCAGGAGGGGCACGGGGGCCCTCGGCACAGGGACAGGGCACCCAGGGGTGCTAGAAGGGCACCCCTCTGACCGGCCTGGGAGAACCCCTGCACCCCCTCTCTTCCCTGCAACCCTGGTTGAACTGGGAACCCCCGGGCGGCCAGATCCTGCCCAGCACCCAGTCCCTACTGCTTCCCTCCCTCCTGCCCCCCAGCTGCTGTGGGTGCTGCTGTGGGCCACCGTCCTGGGGCTGCTGTGCCAGCGCCTGGCCATCCGTCTAGGTGTGGTGACCGGGAAGGACCTGGGCGAGATTTGTTACTTCTATTACCCCAAGGTGAGCAACCGCGGGGAGGTCCCCGGGGGTCACAGTCTGGGGGGGACCCTGTGCTTGGGCTGGTGACAGTCTTAGCAGGGACTTGCAGGGCTGGAGGGGAGCAGGAAGATGCTGGGAGAGACCTGCCTCTCCCAGGGGCTCCCCAAAGCCCCCCAGGTCCCGGTGTCCCCCACCTACTGCCCACACGCCTGCAGTACAGGGGCCCAGGGTGAGAGGCGGTAAGCAGCTACTTCGGTGTCCTGGTTTGACCTGGGGACACACGAGAGCGTCCCCCGCGGGAGTGAGCCCAGGCGTCGGGGCAGCAACGCGAAGCCGAGACACGGGGAAAGCCTGGGCGTGTTGGGGCAGGAAGTTGGGGGTGGGGGTCAAGGGAAGAAATCACATGAGAGAGGAGGGGAGGGTTAGGGGTCCCGTCTAAGTGTCAAGATCCTGATGGGGAGCAGGAGCAAGGAGATGTTGGCTGAATGACAGGTCCCCAAAAGGAGGGTTGGATGCACCCCTCTGCCCCACGTCCCTCAACCCCCCCATATCTAGAGAGATGGGTCCTATCCTCAGCTCTCATTGGGACAGGGATGAGGAGGGGGGGACTGGCTCTCATTTAGTATCCATCTTTCATCTTGAGATTGTGTTGTGCCAGGAGCTGAGACAGGTATTTTGTGGTCCCCATGCTGCTCTGGGTGGCCTGCTACAGCCTGGACACAGGGATTTGCAGCCAGGATGCTGTGCCAGCTTGCCCAGAGCTATGGGCCACTGTGGGCTCAGGCACCTCATGGTGCCCTGTCCCCTTCAGGTGCCCCGCATGCTGCTCTGGGTCATGATTGAGATTGCCATCATCGGCTCTGACATGCAGGAGGTGATTGGGACAGCCATTGCTTTCAGCCTCCTCTCAGCTGGCCGGTGAGCCTCCCCACAGGGACCCCCAGCCTCCCCCATGGCCCTACTCCACAGAGAGCTGTGTATCTAATTCCACCCCTGGCCATCCTGCAGCATCCCCCTCTGGGGTGGGGTCCTTATCACCATCGTGGACACCCTCTTCTTCCTCTTCCTCGATAAGTACGGTGAGTGCCAGGATGAGGGCATGGGGTACTGTCACTCAGGTAGCCCCACATGTGGCACCAGTGTCCCCTGCTCTATTCTACCCCATCTCTTGACCTCTCTAGGGCTCCGCAAACTGGAGGCTTTCTTCGGCCTCCTCATCACCATCATGGTCCTGACCTTTGGCTACGAGGTGAAGGGGGGAGCTGGGGACAACCCTTTTCCTGCAACGCCCACATGGTGTCCCCACTGGTACCAGCCTGTGGTAGTGGGGTGGCAGCTCACAGTGCCCCTTCTCACTGCTTCCCAGTACGTGGTGGTGAGGCCAGGGCAGGTGGAGGTGCTGAAGGGCATTTTCCTGCCCAACTGCCCGGGCTGTGGGCGAAAGGAGCTGCTGCAAGCCATGGGCATCATTGGCGCTGTCATTATGCCCCATAACATTTTCCTCCACTCCTCCTTGGTCAAGGTGAGATCAAGGCACTGCCATGGGCGCTGTTCTGCCCGGGGTGCCTCAGGGTACACTTGGTGGGGACCAGCTGGTCCAGGCTGTGGGACAGGGGTGCTCACCTGACCCTGTGACACCCATGTCACTGGCCATGCCTAGACACGGGTGATCGACCGGTCCAAGAAGGAGGCAGTGAGGGAGGCCAACATGTATTTCCTGACCGAGTCCTGCCTGGCCCTCTTTGTCTCCTTCCTCATCAACCTCTTTGTCATGGCTGTCTTCGGTGAGGCTTTCTACCACCAGCGAAATGAGGACGTGGTGAGTGTCACTTCATGCCCACAGGAAGATGATGGCTGCACCCAGCTGTGGACACGGGCAGGATGAGCATCTCTTGGGGAGTGCATGATCTCATTCCCTGAGACATGATGTGTGGGGATCCCCCCGTGTCTGTGGGAGCTGCTGGGTGGCTGTCACACTCGTGCCTGCCATGCCTTGCAGCACAACAAGTGCCTCAACAGCAGCATCAGTCACTACGCCGGCATCTTCCCCACCAACAACGAGACAGTCTCTGTGGATATCTACCAGGGGGTGAGTGGCACCAGGCTGTATCCAGTGAGCATCCATTCCCATTTGGGGGATATATTGTTCTCCCCATTGACCCCCGGGGCTGGGGGCTGTTATAACGCCACTAGAAAGCTGGGAGCTGATGGGAACGCCTGGGGCAGGGGACACTTTAGGGTGCCCACTGGAGTGTCCCTACACAGGGCGTCATCCTGGGCTGCTATTTCGGGGCAGTGGCACTGTACATCTGGGGCATCGGGATCCTGGCAGCAGGACAGAGCTCCACGATGACTGGGACTTACGCAGGACAGTTCGTCATGGAGGTGAGAGATAGGGATGCTGGCCCTTGCCCCCACAGGGAGCGGATGGGAGCAGGGAAATCACAGGTGGGTCATGGGAGGGGTTCTATGGGGAGCACACTCCCCCCAGGAGTATTTGGAAGAGTTAATTGCCCACCATTCCTGCAGGGAGCTGGTGGGTGGCAGCTTGCTAGCACCAGTGTCCCTGTTCCCCAGGAGCTGGGATGGAGACAGAGCCCGCCCACTGCACCCTGTGGGTGCTCCACGCAATGTTTCCCTAATTAGGTCCTCCGTTAATGAGTCGGAGCTGACACCTAGTGGGGCCCGGCAGCCCTGCAAGAGCCCGCTCAGTGCCCTGGCACAAAGGAGGGGAGATGCCCCCCAGGTTCCTCCCAGCCAGGGCCTGGGGGGTCGCCCTGACATGGTGCCCCAGGCACAGCGAGTGTGCAGGTCTTGCCGTGTTCCAGGGCTTCCTGCAGCTCCGCTGGTCCCGCTTTGCCCGGGTGCTCTTCACCCGCTCCTTTGCCATCCTGCCCACTGTCTTCGTGGCCGCTTTCAAGGATGTCAGCCACCTCACAGGCATGAATGACCTGCTCAACGTCCTGCAGAGCATCCTGGTAAGAGGGTGGGAGGGCATCACCTGCCCCCAAACACCCCAGCCTGGCAGCCATGACCACCTCATCTCCCTCTCCTTTCAGCTGCCCTTTGCTGTCCTGCCTGTCCTCACCTTCACCAGCCTGCACCCGCTCATGCAGGACTTCACCAACAGCCTGTGAGTGAACAGGGAGGCACAGAGGGGGCACAGTGGGGAGCTCTGGCTGCAGGCACCCTCCCTTTGGCCCATCCTGTCCCCCCAAACCATGCCATGGGGCAATTACTGTATGGACATTGTTCATTCCCACCTGCCCAGGACAGCCAGAGCAGAACAGACCCCATCACTACCTTTGTCATCCTCCTCCCAATAACACATCTGGTTCCTTGGGCACCCCTGGAGCCTCAGCATCCTCCTGGCACTGCCAGCCCTGGATTTGGAGGGTGGCCAAAGTCCACTCTAAGAGGCCCACCACGGGGTGAAATATAGCTGTGGGGTGCAGAGGTGTCCCAGTTGAGGTCTTGTTCACCTACAAACTCAGTTCCCCCAGTCCTCTGTGCCCAGTGGCACACGGGGTGGGGGGGCCCTGCCCTGGCACTGATGCTCACTGCCCTGCCTGCAGCCCAGGGAAGGTGCTGATGACCCTCATCACGGGGCTGGTCTGTGCCATCAACGTTTACTTCGTGGTGGACTTTTTGCCAACGCTGCATGGCCTGGAGTACCATATTCCCCTGGGCCTGCTGCTGGCTGCCTACGTGGCTTTCATCGCCTACCTGGTAGGGCAGGGACCACGGGAGGGGGGCGGGACAGCGTCCCTGGTGGGTGCCCATCGACCTGTCCTCTTTGCTCCTGCAGATCTGGACATGCAGCATCGCACATGGAGCCCGGTTCCTGGCCCGGGGCCACCACAGCCGGTTTAATTTTGGTCTTGCCCTCGACGTGACAGAGACACGGTGACGGATCCTATCCCTGCTTACTAACCCCACATCCCTGCCCAGCGCGTCCTCCTCACACCGGACACTGATTTGCTGCCACTCCGACCCCAGGCATGTTCTAGCCAGAGATGCACCCAGCAAGGAAAGGGTTAACAGACGGGCAGACCTCCCCCTAAGATCTTAGAGCCCAGCGCTTCTTCCCACCCCCAACCCCCGCCAATTCCGGGGTGCTGGTCCAGGCTTGATGCGAGGGGAGTGGGATAGCAGCGGGAGGTGCTCCCATCCCTTGGCACAGACGCTTCAGTGAATGAGCCGCGTCGGAGACTTCCCCTGCTCATTATTGCCGGGAACCGCCGGCCCCCGGGACCGCTAATCACCTCCGGGGACCGCTAATTACCGCCGGGGACGGCTAACCACCCCCCATCGCCCGCCGCCGGCGGGAGCAGCCTCGGGACCGGCCCCATCCCCACGGGGGGCTCCGAAACTCGGGGGGAGGGGGGCGGCTGATAAACGGCGTGTTTGTAACCTGGCCTCGGCCTCGCTGCTGCTGCGTGGCCCCGATGCGGGGTGGGGACCCCCTCGGCCCACCCGTACCCCGGGGACGGCCCCTTTGCCCCGGGCGGGGGAGCGGGCGGGGCTGCCAACGCGTGGCCGTGGGGGCGCGGGGGGCTCAGCGCCTGCTTTTTGCATTCTCCCGGGGGGAGCGGGGCGGTGGGGGCCCCACCGTGCCCTCCCCGCCCCGGATGCCCCGTTTCCCGCCTGCCGGTACCGCCGGATGCGGAGCCGCTCGGGCCCTCCCCGGTGGCGGCCGTCGCCCCCTCCCGGTCCCGCACCGCGGGGGGGGGGCGGGGGGTCCCACCGTGCTTCGCCCCCCGCCGCGGTCCGCACTTGCGAGACGCTCCCTGGCTGTTTCAAGGCTCCCCCCTCGCCCCAGGGCCCCCACGCGGAGGCGGGGGGGAGGCTTCCCGACCCACACCGGCCGGGTGGTGGAAGGGGAATTTTGGGGGCCGGACACCCCCCCAGCCCGTGCCCCCCACTCAGGGAAGGGACCCCCCCCCTCCCGCTCCCGGGGGCCGCGCTTGTTTATGTGAAGAATGTCCCCTTCCTTAAAAGGGCGATGGCGGACGGGATGGGGCGGTGCCTCCCCCCCGCCTCCGCGTTGGCCCGGCCTCTGGCTGCTTGAAGGAGGGGCCAGAGCTGTGGGGCCCACCGAAAGGCGGGGGCTCCCCCCTCCTCAAGGGGCGCAGCCGACCCGAGCTATCGGAGGAGGAGCAGGAGGCTCCCCTAGCTCAGGGTGCACCTGCCCGGGGTACCAGCCTCGGGGTGGGGAGAAGATGCACAAGGGGTACGGGGTCATCGGGATGGTCCTCAGCGGGCGAAAGGCTGGGGGGCCTGGGGTCTGCGGGGTTGTACCAGTGGGATTTGCTCTTCTCCAGCTGGGACCTGCCACTCAGAGGACCCCCAGCCCAGGGACACCTGCCTCCACCGCAACTCTTAGCAGTAAGCATCCCACCTCAGGACCTCTCTCTGCTCCCTTGGCCAAGGGGCAGCTCTTGGCAGAGCTCCCAGGACCATGGCTAGGTTGGGGAACAGGGGAAACCATCTGGGACCCCAGGCTAGGAGCAGTGGGGTGGGACAAAGGGGTCCCTGAGTGCCCGGTTGATGGGAGCCTGATGCTTTTTTGCCTTGTGCCCATACCCCACAGCCCAAACAATCCTGCTGGGCTCTGCCTACTCCTGGCCTGGGCTTGCCCCGCAGACCCAGGATGGGGACAGCATCTTCCGGAGCTCCTCAGCTGCCCAGTCTGCCCCCAGGCAAGCAGTGGAACTGGAAGCGGTGCTCCAACTGCCGCTGCAGGCATTAGCCAGGAGACTTTTCTAATTGCATTAATTAAAGGACTGGCAGGGCCTGGCTGGGCTCATCAGGGTTTATCGGGGAGGGAGGAGGAGAAGGATGTGGCCAAAGGCACGGGGGTCCTGGAGGGGACAGTGTGTGGCCTCTGCAGCTGTCCCCACAGTGAGCAGCAGCCCAGCCCAGCCAGACACTGGGGATGAGGCAGACATCCTGTCCAGCTGCACCTGGGCTAATGGAGCACACCGATCAGCCCAATACAGAGAACGGAGGAAGCACAGCCTCTTTCTTCCTTTTCCTCCGGCCGGGCCAGGAGACAGTGCTGGCTGCCTGACGCGGGAGCCGGCTGCCGTGCTGCGGAGGGGCAGCGAAACTGAGGCACGACCGCTGCCCGCCATCAGAACCGGCGGAGGGGGTGGCAGGGTGCAGTGTCCCGGTTCCCAACAGCAGGTAGTCCCTGCCACCGCTCCCCGGGGGCACGTGGTGCCGGGATGTTCCACATGGAGCCGAGAGTGCGGGAACCGCAGGTGTAAATCGGCTTTTGTACTGCCAGAGTCCCGCCGGCCCCGCAGCATCCCAGTTCCCTGTGGCGGCACCTCCCAGTCCCGGACCCCCTTTCCCAGGGCGGTCACCTGTGGGCATGTGTCATGTGCTGGAAGGGGGGACGGTTTCCCTCCCCAGCCCTGTTTCCCAGGGGCTGCTCCCACCGTACTATGTCGGCGCAGCCCCGGGGGGCAGAGCGGTAACCGGGGTCTGCCACCGCCCGCATCGCTGCCTCGCCAGTGCCCCTGGTCCCTACCGGGCCAGAAAGGGTGATCTCAGCTCCTAAGGTACCCAAACCGCAGGTGGGAGACGTGGAAAGATTTCGAATGAGCTCAGATGGGAAATTTCCAACCTGCTGCACCCTCGAAGCAGCGCTGACAGAGCGCACAGCATCTCCTGCCACCGAGACGGCGAGGGAGGTGACCGGGACAGGTCCCCTCCAGGGCCGGACGCTGCCTGGGCAGGGTTGGGGGGCACGGCGGTGAGACTACCCCGGCAGAGCCCCGCAGGGCTTGCGGGGGGAGGGGGCTGGGGCTGAAGGATGCTGCACTTGAGGGACTTGGGGAGGCAGGTTTCCTCTGAAGGAATTGTGCCATCCACAAGCTCCCGTCAAGAATCACTTTACAGAAAGCGCCTGGAAACAGCCCCGCTTCCCCCGCGAAGGCAGGAGGGAAGGAATTGCAAGGGGAAGTATATGTATTGATAATACAGACTTATTAATTGCCGAGATAATTGGGGGATTGCAGGAGAAAGAAGGATAGAAAAAAGCGGCGGTTATTGGTGCAGCCCCCCAGTACCTGTTGTCCCGCACCCCTGGCCTGTACAGGCAATGCGGGATGTGCCCTCGGGGGGCAATGGGGGCCCCCCAGCCTCGAGCCGCTAGTCCAGGGTCTCTGCTCCAGGGGACACCCAGCATGGGGGTTCATGTGCCGGGGGTAGCTGCAGAGGGATCCCCGGGCTGCCAGCTGGATGGGGGGGGTGACAGCAGGACTGATCCTCCTCTCCATTCTCTCTGAGTCGGGGCGGGGGAGTGTGGGGGAGCCCGGCGGCGTGTCGGGGACCCCCGTGGGTCACCATGGAGCAAGGGGGGTGTCCTTCCCAGCTAAACCACAAACCACTCCCCGTCTCAGTCCCGGTCGCGGCTCGGCGGGGACCCCCACTCCTCCCCAGCGGCGCGGGTGCCGGGAGGAGGGAGGAGGAGGAGAAGGGAGAAGGAGGAGGGCCCCCCCCGCCGTCGTTGCCCTTTTAAGGGGTTCCTTGAAACCGCGCCCGGGATCCATGTTTGCAGCCCCAGCCCGGGCGGAGGAAACTCCATGTTGTAACAAAGTTTCCTCCGCGGCGCCGCTCCCGCGCCCGCCGCCCCGCGCCGCCGC
>NW_024581135.1:15341602-15490573 GCF_017639235.1 Corvus kubaryi
TGTGCGGGAGAGGGGAGAGGGGGAGGTCCCCGGGGGGCTGGGGGCCTGCGGGGGCTGCTCCCGGAGGGTGTGATGAGCTGCGCGCCGCCTCAGCCCGCCCCCCTGCATCCCGCTGCCCAGGGCTCGGGAGATGCGCTGGGGCTGCAGCTCGGAGCAAGCGGGGCTGTCTGCACCCGCCCGGGCGCGGGGGGCCGTGGTCCGGCCCCCTCGGACCCCGCTGGTGCCCTGGAAGGCTCGGGGCGTTGCTCGGATTATCTGCGCTGTCTCCTCCGGAGCCGGGCGAGAGGTGCGCGCAGCGCTGGCGGGGAAACTGAGGCAGAAAGGGGGCCGAGCGCCGGGCACCCTGCTGCATCCCGGCGTCCCGTTCCCCGCGTCCCCTCCACCCCGCGAAGGGGGTTTGGCGGGGGCCGCTGCTCGTCCCCCCGGCCTGGGAACCTGCCAGGGCGGGGAGGAGCAAACGTGGGAACGGGCCCCGTCCCCAGTGGGGAGCTCCTGCCCCACGGGCTCCCCACTACGGGGCTCGGGGCCCTGGCCCGCCTGAAGGGGGGGCACAGCCAGGGCGGGGTGCAGCCCCGGCCCGGGCTGCGGCAGGACCCGACTCCGGGGCCGGTGGGGCTGGGGCTGCAGCCGTCGCGCTGCCCCTGGGGCACGGGGTGGGCAGGGGCAGCCCCCGCTGCCTCAGTTTCCCCTCGCTCCGCCAATGGCGACTGCGGGAACGGCGCCCAGGGGCGGGCGCTCCGCCCTGGTTGGCCTCTCGCCTCCGGTGCACTCGAGTCGGCCAATGAGACGAGGGAGTTGTCTGGAGGCGGGGAAAAGAAGGCGCGAAAGCCCCGCCTCCCTCGGAGAGGCCCCGCCCCCAGGGCCACCCCCGAGTGGGTCTGTGCCCCTCGGGGCGGGACAGCGGGGAGCCGCCCCGGACCCACGGCTGCCCCCGCGCTCAGCCCTGCGCCCTTGTTGTAGGGTCTCCAGCCACGCAGGGGGAGCCCGCGAGGGTCACTGGTGGGGTGGGATGTGCTGGGTGAGGGGCTGTGGGTGGTCACCAAGCACTCGTGTCAGCGACACTGCTCTGGCACCGTTGCTTGGTGGGGCAGGAAGGGCGGCCGGATGGGTGTCGGGGTCTGATAAGGGTGCAGGGGCTCTGGGGCAACACCCAGACGTGGGTCACTTGCCCCCCCCAGTGCTGTGCTGGGGGCACCCCCGGGGTGCCCCTCACCTCCCTTCTGTCCTCCTGCAGCTACCCAGACCCCCGCCAAGAAGCCTCGAAGCCGCAGCATCCTCCAGTCCCTTTTCTGCTGCCTGTGCCGCGATGAAGGGGAGCCCTGCACTGGCACCACTGGCGCCCCACTGCTGGTGGAGGAGAACGGAGCGCTGCCCAAGGTAACCCCACACCCCCAGCCTGGCACTGGAAGGGATGGGGCCTGCCATGCTCTGCGCATCCCCTGTGTGGCCAGGATGGGAGTGAGTGGTCACTTCTCCCAGTGTCCCCCTCTGAGTGGCCGCCTTGTTGCTACCCTGCTGACTCGTGTCCCCCTGCTGCAGGCTGCTGTCAAGCACCTCCTGCCCGAGATCAAGCCACAGGATGCCAGCAAGCTCTGCGTGGTCATTGACCTGGATGAGACCCTGGTGCACAGCTCCTTCAAGGTGGGAGACACCCTGGCCCACCCCACACCTCTTGCCACATGCTCCCCCACCTGCTCTGCCACCCCTTTCCCACAAAGTGATCCCTAGCACCCAGCACAGCCTGGCTGGGTCAGATGGGATGTTCCTGTGAGGGGGCTGCGGGGCTGGCAGGGGTGCATAGTGGGCAGACAGCGGCCAGCGTTTGGGCAGGGGGTGCCTGGCGTGCCCAGTGCTGATCCTGGTGTGCCCTTCCCCAGCCGGTGAACAACGCCGACTTCATCATTCCTGTGGAAATCGATGGCATCATGCACCAGGTAACAGCGGGATGGGTGCCTGGTGGGAGGGGGCATCATTCTACCTCCCCGAGGACCGGGAGGTGTCCCTGTGCTCTGCACCAAGGGGTAATGGGAGGTGTTGGGGTGCCAGGGTTGGCACGTTGCGGGGCAGAGGTGGGTGCCCCTCCTCCCGCTGGGCAGGGAAGTGAGGGGCGTCCTGGCATGGTGTCCTCCTGCAGTGGCCAGCCCCGGTTTCAAGTAATCCAGGATAGGCTGTGGTCTGGGCAGTCAGCCTGTTCTCGGTTACTTGGCTCTGGAGCCGGCCAGACGCTTCGCGCCGGGCATTCCTGTGGGGCCATGGCACCCCCCAGCCCGCACAGGCAGCCCCCACGAGGTGCAGCCAGGGAGCTACTTGCTGGCTGGGTGTGGGGACACAGGTGTCCCCTGGGGAGGGCATGCAGGTGCTAGGTGAGCCATAGCCCGTGCCAGCAGCGCGCTGCCCTCTGCCTGTGCCCGCAGGTCTACGTGCTCAAGCGGCCACACGTGGACGAGTTCCTGCAGCGCATGGGCGAGCTCTTCGAGTGTGTGCTCTTCACTGCCAGCCTGGCCAAGGTGGGTGCCCCTGACCCGCCCTGCCATCGCCCACCCCTTCCCAGACACCATCCGAGTGGCACAGCTCCCTTGCCTGCCCACCTGCAGGCATCACTGGCCTCTTGTTCCCTGTGTACCCACAGCCAGTGCCAGCACTGGGTGGCCTCCCTACCTGCCCCTCCAAGGCACTGGACAGGGAAACTGAGGCACAATGAGACCTGGCAGCAGTGGAGAGCTGGGTGCCGTTGTCACTGTGGCATGGGCAGGGGGGTGTGGTGTGTCATGGTGACGCCCCTCCTCTGCCTGCAGTATGCAGACCCCGTGGCTGACCTGCTGGATAAATGGGGGGCTTTCCGGGCACGACTTTTTCGGGAATCCTGCGTTTTCCATCGTGGCAACTACGTGAAGGACCTGAGCCGCCTGGGCCGCGACCTGCGCCGAATCATCATCGTGGACAACTCGCCCGCATCCTACATCTTCCACCCTGATAATGCTGTACGTACCCGCAGGGCAAGGCTGGGTGGGGTGTGGAGGTGGTGTGGCGGGGACCCTCTCTCAGCGCTGTCCTCTGTGCCACACTGTCCCCTGTGCCACCTGCAGGTGCCGGTGGCCTCCTGGTTCGATAACATGGCGGACACGGAACTGCTGGACCTGCTGCCCTTCTTTGAGCGGCTCAGCAAGGTGGAGGATGTGTACGCAGTGCTCAAGAAGCAGCGGACTAACAGCTAATGGCCCCCCCACCCTCCGGGTGCTGCGAAGGGGCACCACCGAGGGTGCCAGGTGCCTTATTCTGGGGGAGGGAGGGTCCCGGTGTGCCCCGCATTATCCTCCCCAGCCCCGGTGGGCGCGGGTGCCCTCCGTGCCTGCTGGTGGTGGGAGATGTGGGTGCCCCCGCCGGGAAGCTGGGTGCCCCCCTTCTCTGAGAAGGGGGACCATGGGTGACCCATGCCTTGCTGTGCTGAGGACCTGTTGGGGGGGGGTCCCATCCTCCCCCACTGTCCAGCCCCTGCCCCCTTCCCCCCCAACCTGTGTCCCCCCTCCCCAAAACGGTTCTCAGGTCCTTTTCCCCTCTGTCCCCCGACTGGGGAGGCGGGACGGGGTCAGCAGCTGCTGCTTTCCACTGCCTTTGGGAGGACTAGATCCCTCCATCCAGACTCTGCCTGCTGGGAGGCTGGTGGCCCTTGGCCCCTCTCTGCCGGGCTATGGGACAGGATAACACCTTGTCACCCTCCAAAAAAGCAGGGAGTCTTACTGGCCTTGGTGCATAGGGCTGCCACCATGCCCTTAACTCTGCCCTGGGTGCAGCTATCACCTCGCAGGGGGCATGTCCTTGCCTCTCTTCTTGCATACTGCCCCCACCTAGGGGTTGTGTTTTGCAGGGGCAGCCCAGCCTCAGGGCTGAGCCCCTGGGCACAAATGCCCTCCATGTGCCTTGGGACACCATGTCTCTGTGCCCTCTTCACCGTGCAAGGGTTGTGCGTGGAGGAGGCTCTTTATTCGCCCCCTCCAACCTCATTTTCTTCTCATTTTGGGGGGAGAGGTGGCCTCTCCCCCTCTCCAGTTACACTGTGTCACTGGGAGCCACTCTAGTCACCAATAAGGGAGTCCCTTCCCGTGGTGGGGGGCAGCCCCCCCCATATCCATCTGCAGCTTCACCAAAGGCTGCCACTTCTGGGAGAGAGGGACCCCCATACCAGCCTTAATGTGCCCCTCCCAGCCTTACCCCAGCCCCAGTCCCCCAGCTGGGATGGGGTGGGGGACACTGCAGCCCCCCTGTAGCCTGGGGTTACCCTGACCCCCGTGGGGTCGGACTCGTGCCAGCGTGTCTCCCAGCTTTGAGGGTCTGGGGGCTCTCAGGGAGGGTTTTTCTGCAGGGGGGAGGGGCTGAGCTCAGCCAGGCCTTTTTTAATGTCACAATATGGACAATGCCTCATATCTTTTTAGAGGGAAAAGCAACGGTTTCCCAAAAAAATCATGGGTGCCTTTTTACCGCTGTGCCAGCAAAGGGAGGGGGGCAGTATTTGAGGGGGGTGGGTTTGAGGAGTTTTAGCTTTCCGGTGCTGTTCAGCCGGCTCCTGCTGGCACTGCCCTGTTCCCAATGCTGTGGGTAAGCAGGGATCCCCCCAGCTCTGCCCACACCCCCTGCCCTGTGGTCGGGGGTGGGATGGGGGGTGGTGCAGCACAGCCCCCTGGATCCCTGCCAGCCCCAGCCTCGTCCTGCCCCGCCAGGAGGGTTGAACTCAGCACTTTATATTAGACAAGTCAAAGGGCGCCAGCGCAGCCGCTGCCCAGCGAGTGCCTGTGGGTGCTGCGGCACCCAAGGAGTACGGCCCCCACCTTGGGCACCCTTGGGAGGTCTGGGGGATGCAGAGGCGGCGGCGGGGGGCTGGGGAGGGCTGGGGTACCAGATCCAAGTGCCTTCATGTGATTAAAGCTGCCAAACCATCTTGGAAAGAGTACTCCTGAGTGTGTGCATGTGTGGGCACGGGTACATACCATGTGTGTGTCGCTAGTGGCTGTGCACAGTGCGGGGGACACGGAGCCCCCGGGATCGCCTGAGTCCCCTGGGAGTGGGGGATGCTGCAGGTCAGTGCTGGGGGAGCACCCTTGGGTTGCAGGGTTGAGGTGTCACCCCTTGTCTGGTGCCAAGGGGACACCCTCACGCTCGAGGACAGCCCCCCCGGGCTTCCTAACTCCTTCCCCCTTCTCCTGGGAAAAGGTCCCTGGTGCCACAGGGATGGTATCCTGCCTCTTAACAAGGAGGGGGTAAATTTACTGCGTAGGCTGTGCCCCCTCCCAGCTTTGAGACTTCAGATGAGTTTGCTCCAAAGAAGGTATCAGGCCTTCCCCATACAGACTGGGGGGCACTTGTGCGCCCCCCCCCCCCCCCCCAGTGCCCGGCAGTCTGCTGCCAACATGCAGGCACTGGGTTCCTGGGGGGGATGTCTCTTAGCTGCCCCCCTCCCCCGTGCCCTCATTGGCCCTGTGCCTCCCCTCATTAACGAAGTCTCTGTCCTCCCTGATGGCTGCACTAATTACTGAGTTCATTAGTGGCCCGGCTGGGGGGCCCGGGGAGGGGGTGAGCCCGCTGGGGCCGGCGTGGGGTCCCCTACCACTGTGCCGCACTGACGGATTCAGTCTCTGAGCAGAGGGCGACAGCGGCCACCCGGGTGTTCCACCCCACCCAAAACTCACTGGAGGTTTTGCACACAGGTAAGGGTCCCACGGGGACACTCGTGTGGGGTGCAGGAGGTAGGAGCTGGGTGGCACGTCTAGGGAGGTTTTGGGGGCCAAGGCAGTGGAGGGCAGAGCCCATCCCTGTGGCATCAGGACACCCCCTTGTTTGTGGCTGACACGCCCCCCCGTTCTGGTTCAGCCCGTTGTCATCGCTTCGGGGATCCTTGCAGGAGGGATCAGGCAGGATCTGGGGCTCGCTGCAGCCCAGGCCGGGGTTACGGGATGCCCGCAGTGCTTCTGACCAGGACTGCTGGCTCAGCAGGGCAGCCAAGATAAAGCTGCGGCAATCCCGCGGGGCTGGGGAAGAGATAAGAGCGGGACAGGAAGCCCGGGGACCTGCTTGCTGCTGACACCTGCACCTCCCACCTTTATGAACGCCGTGGTCATTCCCCAAAAGCACCTTCGGGCCTGGGAGCCACTTCAGTCCCTTCTCCTCTCTGTAAACATCGAGGGCATCACCAGATAGCAACCCTTGGGACTGGGGGCATAGGACAGGGCATAGGGCTTAGCTGTGACACCACTTTATGTCCCGTCCTGTCCCCCCAAGCCCCAGCCCCATGTCCCATCCCTGTACTCCCTTTCCATCCCCAAGAGAACCTTGGTGCTGCAGAGACCCCCAAGGCAGGAAGGCAAAGCCAGGAGTGACCAGGGATCTGCCTTCCAGCTGGGGTGTGAAACAGCCTGGGCACAGTCCCATAGGCAGGGTGGTGATGTGCCAGTCAGGGGGTGGGAAGGGGATGCCCCAGGAAGATGGTGCTGCTTTGCTGTCACTTTGTGGAACTTTTTCAGGGGGGAGGAGGCACCATAAAAAACACAATTTCCATGGTCTTAGTGCTCCATATTTGGGAGGGTTTGGGGATTTTAGGGTCTGGGGAGTGAAGAACAGTGGCAAAGCCCATCCTCGTGGCCTTAGGACACCTCTGATGCCCACGTGTCCTGATCCAGCCCATTGCTATCACTTTATGGAAGTTGGTGGGGTCCAAAAGAAAAAAATCCAGCATGGGCTCAATGCCAAGGGCCAAGAGGGGAACAGGCCGGGGGGGGGGGAGGGGGGCAGGGGAACCATCCTGGGCACAGCCAGTCTGTGGGCAGGGTGCAATAACACCTCGGGGGGAAACACCCCATGAGTAACGGGGCTCTTAGGTGCCACAAAGTCTTGGAGGGCTGTGGGGACCTTGACTCTGGGCTGTCCCTGCCCTTATATAGTGAGCATAGGCTGGGACATGAGGGAACAAAGGTCTCCTGGGTGCTGGCACCTGAGCACTCCACCTAGGTACACTCACCTGTCCGCTGAGCTCTGCAGGGAAGGTGAGGGGGCAGAGGGTGGGCATGGGGTGTAGGGTGAAGGGGCAGAGGGTGGGCATGGGGTGGACAGCACATCCCACGGCCACCATCACTCCTGACATCAGGGTAGCCTGGGGATGGGGCTTGGAGACCCACCTGAGCCCCACCTTGGGGCTGTGCTGTGGGGGTGCTGGGTCTGAGGGATGGAATGTGGGTGCTTTTGGAGCAGCATAGTGGGGCCAGGTAGGGTTTTGTAGGGCTGGGGAAGCAGAGACCTCCCCTCTGGGCAATGCCAGCATTCCCTGCCAGCCTCCAGCCGGGGCACATTGGGTGGCTTTGCCTGATGCCAGCTCCCTGGCCCCTCTGTCTGCTTGTGGGGAGCACTGTCAGCCTGGCAGAGATGGCTGTGGACAACCTTGGCAGCACTGGTACTCTCAGCACCCCTGTGGGGCCAGGATGTGCCCTCCGTGGGGGGCATGGATCTGCTGAGGGGTTTGGAAGCAGGGGGTCTGAAGCAGGCAGTGTATCTGTGTGTGTGTTGTGTGTGTAAGCAGTGCCATGTCATGCTGTTCCACTTCATGCCAAGCCGTGCCAGGACAAGGCTGAGCAGGGCCAGTTCCTGCCAGTCCTGGGGAGGAACAGGCCACTGTGCAGCAGTGTCACCCAGCTGCGGCTGCTGCACGGTGGGTGCCCTGTACAAGCCCTGTCCCATGATTGGAGACAGGGCAGGGCACTGGGGCGCTTACGGGACCGCGCACCTGTGCACCCTGAACCCCAGTACAGACCCATTAACTGCAGTGCCAGCCAAGCTGAGGGGATGGCAGCCACACCTGTGTGCCCACAGACCTGACACCACGGTGCTGGGGGTCCCCTCACCCCATGCAGCTCCGTACAGAGGGGGTTTAAAGCTGGGCTCTCTGCAGAGCAAGCAGGGAAGCAGATGGCACAGCAGGTTGGCTGTGTCCCAGCTCTTAATGACACTGCCAGCCATTAACGAGGGTGTTGCCGATGCTGGCAGGTCCCCTTGCCTGTGGTACCTGTCACCATGGTGGAGCTCAGCGCCAAAGTCACCAGGACATTGAACAAGACCACGCCGGGCATCCAGATATGGCGAATCGAGGTGGGGATGGGGCCGCATCACTGGGCTGCTTGGGGGGGTCTCTGTGAGGGAAGATCCTCCCTTTGTGTCCTCAGTACCTGGGTTTGGGGGTCTCAGTGCAGCACCCAGGGTTAAACCCAGCAGTGCTGGTGCTGGGGACAGTGGGTGCATGGGGCCGGGGTGGGGGGATTCCCCACCAGGGCTGATGTCTCCCTTCCTTCTGCAGAACATGGAGATGGTGCCAGTGCCCACCAAAAGCTACGGCAACTTCCACGAGGGGGATTGCTACGTCCTGCTGTCGGTAGGGCAGTCAGGGGTCACACAGGGAACTGGGAATGGGCTCTGCCCTGAGGGGGCAGGGAGGGGTGTCCTTGTCCAGGGGCTCTTCTAGCGGGGACCGGTGTCCTGCAGACGCGCAAGTCTGGGAGCAACTTCAGCTATGACATCCACTACTGGCTGGGCAAGGAGTCAAGCCAGGATGAGCAGGGGGCAGCTGCCATCTACACCACCCAGATGGATGATCACCTGGGCTCAGTGGCCGTGCAGCACCGTGAGGTCCAGGGACACGAGAGTGAGACCTTCCGCACCTACTTCAAGCATGGACTCATGTATGTCGGTCGCCCCTGGGGACCAGCTCCCATGGTGGGTGACAGTGGGGAGGGGTCCTGTGGAGACATCCCCAGTGGGGATGGGACAGCTCTGTGTCAGTGAGGTGGGGGAGGAAGGAGGAGGATCTGGAGCTGGGCTCCATCTATCCATTACCACGTGTGTGGATGGGGGTCCCCGAACACCTCCCTGTGCACAGAGGTGGGAGGGAGATTCCAGTGGTGTGAGGAGGGGGACCCAGGGGTGACACCATGTCTGTCCCCTCCCAGCTATAAGAAGGGTGGGGTGGCCTCAGGCATGAAGCATGTGGAGACAAACACCTACAACGTCCAGCGACTGCTGCATGTGAAGGGCAAGAAGAACGTGGTGGCAGGAGAGGTGAGTCATGGGATGTGTGGAGTCTGGATCAGGATCAGGCCAGAGCTCCCCCAAGACACAGCTGCCTTCAAGCAGGGCACAGTGGGTGTGGGATGATGCTGCCTTGCCTTAGGAGCAACCGCTCCCCAAGAAGTCCCTCTCAGGGTAGGGAGGAGGAATATGGGCTGGAGGCCTGTATTCCTGAGTGAGTGGGGCTGCAAAGCCATGGGGACCCAGTGTTCTGCTGCTTGACACCCCCCCTTCCCAATCCCATCTTGCTGCAGGTGGAGATGAGCTGGAAAAGCTTCAACAGAGGGGATGTGTTCCTGCTGGACCTGGGCCAGCTCATCATCCAGTGGAATGGCCCTGAGAGCAACCGCAACGAGAGGCTGAGGGTATGGCCAGGGGGTCCCAATGTCCCCTCCTGGAGTAAGGGGGGTCACCAGCCACCCCCTTCCTGATCTGGGCTTATCCCTTCTCCCCTGGCTGCAGGCAATGACCCTGGCCAAGGATATCCGGGACCGGGAACGTGGGGGCCGTGCAAAGGTGGGCGTAGTGGATGGTGAGGATGAGGATGCTTCACCGGGACTCATGAAGATCCTTAAGCATGTGCTGGGTGAGAAGAGGGACATCCAGCCAGCCATCCCTGATGACAAAGTGGACCAGATTCTCAAGTCCTCCCTCAAGCTCTACCAGTGAGTTCTTCGGGTGGGTTACCCATGGGGGCATTTTCCATGGTGCCAGAGGGAGCCAGCAGCCATCTCTGCTGTGTCACACAGCACCCAGCCCCATGGACAGACACCAAGAAAAGGTCAAGACCACAGTGGGGGTGGGGATAGGTCCTTTGGGTGCCATTGGAGCAAGAGGGATCCCTGGTGCCAAGAGGATTGGTGCCCAATAGAGATGCTCATGCAAGCATCACCCTTAGATGCTGTGGCAATGCCCCTCAGTAGCCCCATAACATCTGACACCCATCTGTCCCTCCCTGTGGCCATGAGTGAGCTGCCTGGCAGGGCAAGCTACAAACCAAGTTGCCACCACGGCACAGCAAGAGAGTCCCTGGGCACCACCTCTGCCATGATCTGGCTGGGAAGGGGATGGGGAGGGGACACCCCCTCTAAACCCTACCACCCTGTAATGGGGATGGGGTTTTCCAACCCATTTTCTAACCCTTTTTTCCTCTCTTTTTCTCCTGTCAGCGTCTCCAATGCCAGCGGGAACTTGGTCGTACAGGAGGTGGCAATTCAACCCCTATCTCAAGACATGCTCCTGCATGAGGTCTGTCACCCATGGCTTGCTTGGGGGTGCCCAATTTCCTTGGCAGCTTTAATCCTTCAAAAGCCAAATTTGGTGGACTTTGCCTAAAGTCCTAATTTCTATTGTTGCCCCTTCTCCAAGGACTGCTACATCCTTGATCAAGGAGGTACCAGGATCTTCGTCTGGAAGGGCAAGAATGCCAACAAGGAGGAGAAGCAGCAGGCGATGAGCAGGGCGCTGGTGGGTGCTGGGTTAGGTGCTTGTGGGACAGCCTGACTGCTCCCTGGGGTGCCAGGCACTCCACGCCCACGCTCTGTGTTTGGGTCTCACCAGGGCTTCATCAAAGCCAAGAACTACCCAGACAGCACCAGCGTGGAAACAGAGAATGATGGGTCCGAGTCAGCTGTCTTCAGGCAGCTCTTCCAAAAATGGACTCTCCCCAACCAGAGCAGTGGGTTGGGCAAGACCCACACTGTGGGCAAAGTGGGTGAGTGTCTCCTTCCAATGTGGCAGGACTTCTTGGATTGGGATGGGTGGGCTGTGGGGAGCCCCTATGGCCAGAGGGATTTGGCTCACCCCTCTGCCCTTCCCCATAGCCAAGGTGGAGCAGGTGAAGTTTGATGCCACGACACTGCACGCCAAGCCCCAGGTGGCTGCCCAGCAGAAGATGGTGGATGATGGATCTGGAGAAGTGGAGGTAGGGTGGCCATGGAAGAATGTGGGACCCTCCCAGGCACGCCCTTTGCTGTACCAGGGGATGGTGTGGGGTCCAGGGTATGCAGGGCAGGAGGATGCACCAACCCTGACAGCAGTATATCCCTGTCCCACCAGGTCTGGCGCGTGGAGAACAATGAACTGGTGCCCGTAGAGAAGAAGTGGCTGGGCCATTTCTATGGCGGGGACTGCTACCTGCTGCTCTACACCTATTTTGTGGGGCCCAAGGTGAACCGCATCATCTACCTCTGGCAGGTGAGACCTCCAGGTCACTGTCCGATGGGTGGGGGACAGGGGTGTACCTCCCTGGACTGGGGGTGCTCTGCCCCTGGGGAGCACCACGAGAGTTGCCTTTTCCCAAGAGGGAAAGGGGGGCTGAGATGGGTGCTGAGCCCCCTCTGCCCTGCCCAGGGCCGCCAAGCCAGCACGGATGAGCTGGCCGCCTCTGCCTACCATGCCGTCGCCCTGGACCAGAAGTACAACAACGAGCCCGTGCAGATCCGCGTCACCATGGGCAAGGAGCCAGCCCATCTGATGGCCATCTTCAAGGGCAAGATGGTGGTGTACGCGGTGAGCACAGGGCTGCTGGGGCATGTGCAGGCGAGTGAGACCATGGCACTGGTGGTGACCTCCTGTCCCTGTCCCCCAGGGTGGCACATCACGGGCAGGCAGCACGGAGCCCACACCCTCCACCCGCCTCTTCCAAGTGCACGGCACCAACGAGTACAACACCAAGGCCTTCGAGGTGCCCGTCCGCGCCTCCTCCCTCAACTCCAATGACGTCTTTGTGCTCAAAACCCCCAGCTCCTGCTACCTCTGGTATGGGAAGGTGGGTATTGCCGGGCACTGACATGGGTGCTGCCACCCCCAAAAGAAGTGTCCCCACCTCCTCTTCCTCCTCTTTGGCCTGGGCCAGTGACAGAGCAGCTGTGCTTGCTTGGCAGGGCTGCAGCGGGGATGAACGTGAGATGGCCAAGGCTGTGGCCGACATAATCTCCAAGATGGAGAAGCCAGTGGTTGCAGAAGGACAGGAACCACCTGAGTTCTGGCTGGCCCTGGGGGGCAAGTCCCAATATGCCAGCAGCAAGAGGTACCAGTCTTGTCCCTACCCACATCCAGGGGTAAGATGGGCCACCAGTTCCCAACCAAGGGTGAGCCTCATTCCCATCACATTGACCCCTCTCAGGCTGCAGGACGAGAACCCCTCTGTGTCCCCCCGACTCTTTGAGTGCTCCAACAAGACAGGCACCTTCTTGGCCACGGAGATCATAGACTTCACCCAGGATGACCTGGACGAGAATGATGTTTACCTACTAGACGCCTGGGACCAGGTGAGCTGGGGGATCGTGGAGTGGGGGACAGACCTTTGATCCCACAAGCTGATGTTCCCAGGGTTGGAGGACCTGCATCAGCCACAGTTGGTGGGTTGGGAGGCTGGAAACCTGCCTATACGTGGCCCCATGATGTTTTTTTCCAGCATTCTTGCTCCAGGGAATGCTGAGGATGGACTCCCAGTGTTCTTCCCCAGGGACAGGGCCCATGTGCCTCCAACCATGGCCCCAGAGGGCTCCATCTCACCCCAGTGGTGGACATGGTAACCTTATTGCAGGTTTTCTTCTGGATTGGGAAAGGCGCCAATGAGGCAGAGAAGGAGGCGGCAGCAGTGATGGCACAGGAGTACCTGCGGAGCCATCCCAGTGGGCGTGACCTTGACACCCCCATCATTGTGGTGAAGCAGGGTTATGAGCCCCCCACCTTCACCGGCTGGTTCCTGGCCTGGGACCCTCTCAACTGGGACGTGAGTCATGGAGGGGGTTTGAAAGACCAGGGACTCCCTTTCAGATGGGACCAGATGTGGGTCTGGCCTCACAAGCATCTCCAGGGTGTGGGCAGCAGCTTGCCTGACCCCTGCCCCTGCTGAGGGGCTGAGCACTTTTATCTCCTTCCCAGGACAAGAAATCCTATGAGACGCTGCGAGCTGAGCTGGGTGATGACAGCAGCTTTGGGGAGCTCACCTCAGTAAGTGGCACAAGGAGAAGGACAACTGGGCTGGGTGGGGGCACAGAAAGCCCCCCCATCCCCTTGGCAGGGTGCCAGGAGGAGCTGCAAGGACAGATTCTCTAGTGAGCAGGCACCTGGAGCCAGCCTGGTGCCTGCATGCCCAGGCCAGGCCCTGACATGACTCTGCAACCCCCATTAGGTGCTCACATCCAAGCAAGAGGTCTTCACTGCCTCCACCACCCTCGTCCCCACCAAACTGGAGACCTTCCCGTTGGATGTGCTGGTGAACACCTCAGCCGAGGACCTGCCCTGTGGTGTGGATCCCAGCAGGAAGGAGGTAAGCTGAGGCCAGGGAGCTGGTGGAAGGGGAGACAGGGAAAGCCCCCCCCAGTTCTTCAGCTCAGCTTCCTTTGTCTGGCCCCAGGACCACCTCTCTGATGGGGACTTCCAGGCTGTTTTTGGCATGAACCGCTCCGCCTTCAGCAACCTGCCCTTGTGGAAACAACAGAAGCTCAAGAAGGACAAAGGACTCTTCTAGGGCAGGAGCCTGGGCCCAGGGACAATCCCAGCTTTTTAGTAAATAAAATTAATTTTAAAAACAGGCCTGTGGTCTCTCCCCTCCAACCCCAGGGCCTAGCCCCAAATGTGGGGGTTATTTGGTAAAGAGCTAGCACAGAGGAAGACACAGGTCTTGACTGGGCACCAGCAGCACAGGGAAGGACCCTCAACTCCTTTCCCCTGAGGCCTTCTTTTGTCCTTGCTGCGCTCAGAGGTGAGGCACAGGCTGGGCATGCTCAGGGAGCCAGGACTCTCCCATCCCGGCACCTGCAGCTCCAGGCTAAAGGTCCAGTATACAGCTGGAGCCACTCCCTCCCTTATCACCTGAACTGCAGTAAATACGTGTGGTACCAAAGGTAAATGAGGGGACAGTGTATCTGTGGGGACACACACCAGGGAGCACTTGTCCTTGACCCAGGAGGGGAGGAGGGCATCTCCCTTCTACTTGGGCTCTACAGGGATGCTGAGAGGCACTGGGGTGTTGCCCATGGGGACATATCGCTGTCAGGGGAGCCAGGATGGACGTGTGCTGAGGGGCACTGAACACACACAGGATGCTCCCAGGCAACCGAGCAAAGTCCCAATGCAAAAGGGGAGGCGAAGGTGTAGTGCCCATTGAGAGCCAGCAGAAATAAGATTCCAAATCAATAGAGGGTTAATAAAGAGGTTTTAATTTCACAAAAATCTATCTACACATCATTTAAAAACGGGCAGGGGGAACCCAAGAGCAAAAATTATAAAGAAGAGAGAGGAACAGGTCTGCTAAAACACAGAGAAAAGCACTGCTCCACATCAACAGTGTAAAGAACCAGAAAGTCAGGGTGCAGGCAGAAGTCAGCGGCAGGGAAGGCTGGAGTCTGGCAGCAAAACCACATGGACAGCAGCTGCCAGGGGTCCTGCACCCCTTTTTCTCTCTTTGGCGGGCGATTACAGGGATAATTAGCTCCATTAAAAACAAAGCAGATGAGTTTTTCCCAGCCTCCTCCCCGGAGCACGACATTCCCCGCGTGCCTCGTGCCAGGGTGAAGCGCAGCAGGAAGCCCTGAGCTGGCGATCAGCTCTTCCTCGGCTGCAGAAGGGCAGGAAGATGCGCGGGCAGATCTTATCTGTGCTGCACTGGGCGGGGGGGGGGGGGGAAGAGCAGGCCGAGGCCACAGGTGTTGCAGAGCTCCGCTCTCTCCTCCCGTCAGTCCCACTCTGCTGCTCTGGTTGGGAAACCAGTCCTTGCTTTGCAAAGGCTCTTTATGCAGCCCCGCTGGCCAGGGCTCCCCAGGGACCCGCACACAAGCTCCAGTTCATTGACACAAAAGCTCTGCCCCTCTCAGATTAGGGGTGTAAATCAAGAGCAAATTATTGCAGTCAGACAACAGAGGGACGAGAGGAACAGAGGGACGGGAGTTCCTTGAGTTTCTGTGCTGAATCACACTTGTACTAAGCTAGGTTGATTCAGAAGTGGGTAAATGTTTAACTGAGGAAGAGCTAGTACATGTTCAGGGCCCACAACTAAGCTTCACCTACCTATACCCAAGGACAGGTATCCCACATGGAAGGGCCAACCTTACTGACCTTTCTGCTGCAACAGTGTGAGCAGTGGGAATGACACAACTGATGGGCAGCACATCTTTTGAGGATTACACACCGATCATCCTCCCCACCGCTCTTGGGCAGGGAAAAAACTGGCTTCTGCAAGGAAGGGACTCTGTGGACACTCCTGCCCAGGTGAAGGTGCAATTGAACTGCTGTATGCCAAACAAAAAAGCTTAAATTACAGTATATGTCTGCAAATTCTTAATGACTAGAATAACAAGCAAGAACTTTTCATAAAACAAGGAACACTGGTTTCAAGCATCAGCTTTTGCACCTTGATCCAAACAAAACTGGTTTTAAACAAAAGTTACTGCACTGAAAAATCAGGCCATGTTTGCTTTTATTATAAATTAACTGGAGTGCAGCACCTTGTAAAAACAACCTTGCCACCCAAAAAAGCAGAGCTGACTTCTGATACTACAGGAATACCAGTTATTTACAGCACAAGCATAGGATGTGCTTGGGGAAAACAGGTTTGCCCTCTGGACGGAGCAGTCCATCACATTCGCAGGGCAATCAGTTCAAAGGACAACTCCCACGTCACCACCTCTTCCCACTGCCCAGAATTCGACCAAAATTAGTATTGACAATAGAAAAGTATAATGCTTTGTAATAAATTAACACACACACCCCCCTTGGGCTGCATCTCACCAGATAAACACTCTGGCAAGTCTACAACCAAACCTTTGCTCCTGGCTCAGAGACCAGGAAGATGCCACCATGACCAGGACCCCTGTGCTTGTCCCAACCTGGGAAGCGGGAGGGAGGTCAGTCTTCACCCCACCAGGGTTCCCCAAGTGTTCAGGGTGGGGAGGACACCGACGCCATCACTCGCTGTCGCTTGCTGCTGCACACACATGTGGGAAGAGGTCCCTGAGGCAGCGCCCTGCCAGCCTGCCAGGATAAGCTCTAGTGTGGAAGTGCCCGTGAAAGGTGCCTGCTGTCTCTTAAATCGATGGTTTTGTCTGCTTTGCTGCAGCCGATTTATTCCTGAGAAACTCTTAATGATAGTTTAAAAAACTCAGAAACTATCGCAACGGCAAAAAAGGTGATTTTCTTCTTTTTTTTTCCTTAAGGAAGTCTTTCACCTCTAAAACTCAGGCTGCAAAAATCAGAACTAGAGGCCAAAACAAGAGCAACTACTCTGCTTACAGCAACAACTTCTCTGAAATGAAGAAATGTCAGTGAAAGGAAACATCTGCCCCTGCTAATTAGTGCAAAGGTGCTGAAAAAAAATGAACTTAATAGGCCTCTCCCCCCACTGCTGAAACAAGCTATAAAAGGAGCATCATGCTTCTAAACCCAGCAGAAAGCATCACTTCTTCCTAACCATGTTCTGTTAATGCTGAACAAGGGCCTTCCGAAAGCTTTCCACCTGGTTTAGTTTCACAGTTTGAGCACTCTGCACTCCTCAGAGAGGAGAATGGAGGCATGGCTGCAGTGCAGAGCCTCTTACCCTGGGGTGACGTAAGACCATGGCAAGACCACAGTTCAATCACAGAGCAGTTCAAGTGCCAGGTGCTGCACAGGAAGGGTAACGCCAGAACGCTCTTTGCCCCCCAGAATATGCAAAGAAGCTGTGCTCACCTCCTGCCACTGCTGTTTGCTCCACGTACTCAGCTATCCCAGAGTCACATCAGAGCAGCCCTAAGCAACACAACTCCAGTGTGAAACACGGCACACCCAATGAGAAACCTCGCCTCTCCAAACGGCACTGATGCAACAACCTCATGGAGAAAATGCAATCAAATAACAGAACTTGTAAAACAAAAGAAATCACATATATAATCTCATGCCTAAATGAGGATGACAGTGAATGGTGTAAAAAAACAACAGAGCTGCCACCAGGTATCAATACATTCCACAGCACCGACAGTTTGTTTCCTGGAACCGCATGTAAATAGCGGAGCGCTTACAAACCCATGAATGTCACAACGCATCAGCTTGAGTGATTCCAAAATGCCTGTTAGCCAGATGACTGGCAAGAGCCTGCTCAGTGATCTGGCTTTCCAGTGAATATTACTAACACAACACACGCCAGGTTACAGTCTATTGCTTAAATTGCTCTTGGAGAAAAGAAAAAAAAGCGCCGAGTGATATGTAAATCTTCGCCACTCACGCCTCACATGTGAATGGGCTTTTAAAGTCGAGTCTCTTTTTGCACTATTTTTTAAACCAGTTTATGAGCAGCTGTAGTCTTGTGACTTGTTACAACTCTTTAAGGCTCCATGCTGACAAAATTATTTGAGAAACATTAAAAATTTCACCACAGGAGGATCTCTCTGGATGTCAACGTTTAAACACGTAGTTCAGGCCCAGGACTTGCACAGATGGTTCAACAAACCAAGCGTCCCATATTTCTACCTTTTGTCTCATGTTTTGGCCCTGAGCTGTTTGTTACTCCTGCATGTCTGGCACAAGTTCAGAATCTTCCTTGCTCCTCAGGAGGAACAAGGTGTTCTATTCTTCACAGAGGCTGACGAACTGATCTTCCTACTTCCATGCTAAGTGGCTGTGCATTCTTTTCCGTTTCTAGTAACTCATCGAAGATATCCCTAGAACAGAAGGAAAGACCAACAGTGAAACTTTTGTACAATGACAAACCACTACGTAAGACAGCCCTGAGGGAACCAGCAACTGGATTTGCTCCACAAACTCAAGTGTCACAGATCCTGGCAAAGAGAGACGTCTTATCTGACATCTCCAAGCACTAGTAAAGACAGAAGAGAGGGGACAAACCTTCTTCAGTTCCGTGTGCCTGAAAATACATGATTTCTACCTACAAACCTCATTTTGTCTGTGTCCTGAGGTGACCATGGCTGCAATAACACAACTGTTAGGAGCAGGGGTAAGGGCATTTACAAATATCACAGCACTTAAGGAAAAAACCCAAGCTCTATTATGATTCCTGGTGCAACACATGCACTGAGACACTGAATCTCATTCTTAAAATACAATTTAACGTATTTGTTAAAACACTATGTATTACTGACGTACAGTCCCACACCTCTGAACTAAGAGCACTTCAATTTTGTCATTCTGGAGGTATTTTTCATCCCAGCAGAGGACCAGAGGAAGAAGAGAAGCCCACTTCTCTTCACAATCAGTAGGTAATTTCTAGCACCAGAATTCCCCAAGACACCTACTTGTGCATGTAGAAGAAGATGTATCCACTTCGGTCTCTGTCACACTGAACAGTGGTCTCTAGAGTTCTAGACACTTCCAGGTCGTTGTAGGTGAACCAGGACTGCTTCTTGATATCATAGACATCACTGATATAATGACCTTAACAACAGAGAATCACAGAATGGTTTGGGTTGGAAGGGACCTCAGAGGTCATCCTGTTCCAAACTGCCTGCCATGGGCAGGGACACCTTCCACTACTCCAGGTTGCCCAGAGCCCTATCCAACCTGGCTTTGAACACTTCTGGGAATGGGGCAGCAGCCACAACTTCTCTGCACACCTTTACATGCTGCACTTTGACCAGGGAGCTGGGTAGCTAGGTACCCCAGTCCAGCCACCTATGTCAGATTTAAAGGCTAAAAGACCCTTAAGATCCCGGTCCCTCAATCAGCTGGTAACAAGCACAAGCAGTTCTACGCAGCCCATAAGCTGTACATTTCCTACATGCCATAGTTACACACCATGACATTCCCAACCTGCTCCCCCATCAGCAAGTCATGACAGAAGACTTGCTTTGCTGCCTGAATTCTTCCCTATAAATAATTCTGCTATGGTAATTCTGTATTACAGATTTTTCAAGCTAGGTAAGAGATGAAGAATAAAATGTGGCATCTTTTACCTGAAGATGATGTGCTTCCAATATGGCTGACGATGCTGATGAGACGATAGGAG
Source organism: Corvus kubaryi (assembly GCF_017639235.1). Lineage (NCBI taxonomy): Eukaryota > Metazoa > Chordata > Aves > Passeriformes > Corvidae > Corvus > Corvus kubaryi. Next base: position 15,360,645 of record NW_024581135.1, read on the forward strand.
TGAGGAAGCTCTCCTGTCTGGGGGGAAAAAAAAGTACAATTAAAGCTTTCAGGCATTCTTTTTTTCTCCACATAGCTTATGGACAAGATGATTTATACCTGTGATATCAACTTTTGGCTACTGTATTCAAAGCTGCAACCCAATGAAGGATTACAGAAACAGAACCCTGGTTCACACCAAACAAGGAGTCCTTCCAGAAGTGGGAAATGTCTATTTAATCTATCAGAAAGCCAGTGAAGGAGCCTTTCTGACCTCAGAACAGATGCTGACATGAGCTCTACACCGCAAAGTTTTCTAAACAACCATTTCCTGACCAACTTCCACTGATGTCAGAATTAATCCAGCAAATAAACAGAAAAGCCAAAAAGGAACACCATGCTTACTTCTGAAATATCAAAGACACGCCATTGATAATGGTACACAAATTCTACAGCTAATACTGGATATGTAGCCCAAATTCTCTTGTTCTGCACCTGTAATGTCAGTGGACAACACCCTCTTCAAATGCAGGAAACATGCTCTATCTATTCACTGGCTTTTGACACTTTATTTTTTAATCCTCTCTTGACCAGGAAATGTTACTTACAGAGTTCACTAACAATACTCTTTAAGAGTTTCTTAGAGAAACTCAGAAGGTCTCTGCAGCTGTCTGTTTTTTAGGTTTTTTTTTTTTTTTTTTTTTTGAGTTTTGTTTGCTTTGGTTTTGGTTGGGTTTTTTTTGTAATTAAAGTAACACAGTAAGACTTACAGATAGAAAATTTTCCATGTTTTCACTTCTGAATATAAAGACCTTTCTAGCCTCTACATCTGCTCTGTAAAACTACCTTCAATACTATAAAGAATAGCTATATTTCTTATTTGGCTTTTGAAATCATGGATCACACCTCAGCATTTCTTTTCAGCTCTTCTGCTTCAGCTTCTGAATACTCCATGTCAAGCACATCCTCATTCCCAGAGTCTTCATCAGAGCCAACGCTGTCCAGGAGAGAGCTGTTAAACTCTAGATAGCAAGGAAACAATGATAACTGCGTGAGAAGCTGTGGACCACACAGGAATTCACAACAGGCTGAGGTCTATCTACCCACCTAAATAGGCGTAATAAAATTTCAAGCTTAATTTTCAAAGAAAACAGGGGATACTGGAATTTCCAAATAAAAGCTCTTTCCCTTTTCCAACTTGTCAGAGCAACAGTTAAGTATCTTGGAATTAATTTTAGCACCATCTCCCTCATACTTTTCCAAAAGGGCACTATGGCAATGACAGCTGGCTGATAAAAGAGTAGTTAACACCCAACTGGCTCTGGAGCACCAGTGGGCTGCTGACAGGACAGACAGCAAAAGAAGGACAGCCAGTCTGGTCAGTGAACTGCGAGTTCCTGCAACAAGAAGCTATGGATTACAGTTTTAACTATAAGTTGCATTAACAAAGTGCATTTTTGAATTAAAACTGGCTTCAAAATGTGACTGCTGGCAGCAGGCATCTTTTCATTGTTTTCCATGGTAAGAAGGCTGCTAACCACAGGAACTTCCAGTTTGCTTGGCTGAGCAAAATGCACACAGCTTTCTGTAAAGAGCCGGAAGGCACCACTGCTCCCTGTACACGCTGTTCCAAACTTCCCGGGGTTCTGCAGCTACCCAACTAATTTAAGATTTTGTACAGTACTCATTAGGAGAAGTAGCTATGTTTTCGCCAGCGAAATTAAAGCTATGGAGTCCCGGGTGGATGAGAAGTTGAGATTAACAGGACATTGCTTAGGAATTTTTTCTGCTCTGTTTTTAAGAGACTATCACACTAGCTGTGATGGAGATGTTTTGCCAAAGAGATTCTCACACTGCTTGTCCTGTTAAATCATCAGTCACTGGATTAGTATAATCTTGGGAAGTTTATAGATGATTCCCTTGCTTAACTGGGAATCCTTTACTGCTGCTTTCCACACTTATCTGGGCTATAAGGTAGACTACAGCCTAGAAACACAGCCACTTTGGTAGGTCTCTGCATGAAGCACCTGCCACAGGCATTGCTAAATGCCACTTCACCAGTGGTGCCAGGATGACTGCTGGTTCTTTGGTTCCAGCATCCATGGGATCCCTCCTAAGACAAATGCTACCAGCTCTGCATTCGAGACTAAGTTCATCTCCTTGAACAACTGCTTCCTGATGCCTTACAAACAAGACAGTAGCAAGGAAATGCTTGTGTTTAGGTCAAGCAACTGCAAATCAAGGGGACAAAGAATTTCTAGCCTTGAATTCTTCCTGGATATGAATCAGGGAAAACCCAACAGGGACTGGTCACTCAGTCTGCCAGAGCTCAGGGTGAGGGATGCCTAAACAGCATTCAATTTACTCCCCTTCAGAAGCTGACACAGGTTCATCCAGTAACAACTGAGGGCCTTTAAAAGGCCCTGAGCAACCACAAGTATCTTAACACAATACTTTATTATCCCTCCCTCTCCCTCTTTGGAGCAGGAATTTTCTCTCGGTTATGCTTTGCTCTGCCAGATTGTATGAAATCACTCGCATGCCAGCCTCACACAAACGTTGAGCAGTGCCTGAGGCCGCCTACAGCACTGTCTGGATTTGGAGGAGATAGATAGTATGTTTTGGGTCCTTTTCTTCACCCCCAACAGCTATACCTTGCAGTGAGGTCTGTCTCCCTCCCATCCCCTATCTGACAGATACAGCACTGATTCATTTTCCCAAGCAAGGCCAGGGCATTCATTAATCAGCACTAAAATACCAATGCAAGTAACAATCCTTATGTTCTGACTAGGGCCAGGAGCATGCTGGCTTTTGCAGGGAATGCGAAGTTTCAAGATCCATTGTGCTTTCTCTAAGTTAATATTATGCATTATTGTATATTATATGTGGTTCATATAATATATTACACATACCTCTCTAGATATCTCTATATCTAAGTAAAAACTCAAGAGACTGAAGTAAGTAATTTTTCAGATTAAGTTTTTCCTGGCATTTGCTTTCACAACCAAGAACAAGAAAAACTGACCTTGAGTGCAGCCAAACACAACAAAGCACACACCAAAAGAACATGAATCCCAGCTGTCTTACTGACAGTCAGGAGCTGCACTCATACACACATAACAATTTCCTCTCAAAAGCTACATACTGGAAGAACTTAAATAAGTTTCACCTTGTAGACTTAATTCCGTGGCTCGTTTGAGGTCATCATCCTCTTTCTGTTCTCGTGCCTCCTAACGGGGAGAGAACAAAACTTAGCTCATTGAGACATTTCACTGTTTAAAATTCTTGTGGTGCTCTTTTTCCATTGAAACTGTGCTGCTCTGGTTTCTACAACAAACTTGACATTGTAAATTAAAGGTTCCATGTGAAGGAATGTTTGCAACCAGCGAGAGTCCAATGTTCCCGTGCAACAGAACCTGGGACAAACCTTCATTAAGGCTTGTCAAAGCTCCTGAAGTTTGGTATGCAGCAGAGCGAGCCTCCACTAACACCGAATGCTTTCCCTGGATCATTAATTTGAAAAGCATCTGAATGAATTTGCAACCCTTTGCTCAGGAAAGCTGTCACTTACACACAAAGCTCCTCACACTTCGGCAAAATTTAGTCTACTTCTGACCAAAGCCAGCTGAGGACATGGTCATTAAATCCTGACAGATTTTGTTATTTTTAAGCCATTTGAAAATAGAGCCAGTGGTTCTATGTAACAGGTGTAATCCACAAAGGCAGGATGCAAAAAGACACCACTAAACAACCAGGTATTAAAAATATTACCATGACCAAGTAGCAAAGAAACCTCAATTCAACCAACACTTCCAATGTTTGGATAATATTCTGCCCCTGTTCCTCCCACCACTCTTGAAAGCCCAGAGCTACAGCAAGCCAGACAATATTTAATGAGCTGGCTTCTTAATTCAGGGTTTGAGTGCTTTCTGCACACCTGAATGCAGCACCCCAGCTATGTATTTCAAATCGAGATAACCACAGCTACCACATTTCCATGCCCAAATCATTAGAACAGCAGATTTTTGCTTCAGAACTGTAGCAGAAACACACTCAAAGGGCAGTTTTACATTATTAGCATGAGGCCTTTTATCTCGCTATTTCTAAAGGATTTGGGAATCTTTGTTAAACTAGTCGGCACTGCTGAATCAAAGCTACATCTGGCATGGAACATACCAACCAGCACCTCATAATGAGTAATGGGAGAGAAAAATCCAAGAGCCATGGAAACATCAGATCTCATAAGGAAAACCATGACAGCTTTGGTATTAATAGAGAGCAGACAAGGGCACCTATTTAAAGAAAGACCTGGCTAAGTGCTTGCTTTATTCTCAGCAGCTTGGTTAAACTTGCAGAAATCAGCTACAGGTCTTGCAATTCAAGTGGAATACAGACAGCACACAACTCAAGAACCCCATTCTTTCCAAGCCTACTTTAAAGGACTTATTTTAGACTAAATTACTTGGGATCCTTTTTCCACTTTACTGACAGGGAAGGATCACATAAATGCTCAGTTCCTATATTCTTCACTAAGCATCCCCTACTCGCTAGCACCAGAGACATAGCTAGGATAGACACATCTTCAACCTGACCTGACATGGCCATTCTTAGCCTTGGCTTTGAAACCTGCCTCTTTCACTGAGTCTTGACAGGACACACTGCAAGAAGCAACTGCCAGGGAAGTTAAAGGTGGGCAGGCTTCTTGATGACAGAGAGGAAGAGTTTAGTTCAGGTTATCATAGTTTTTAATATAATGCGACAAACCAGTGTAACAAAAGCACGTGAGGAGCTTTGAGAAATCTATGGGTCTGTGATGTGATGAACAGTTTTCAAAGCACATACAAAATGTGCCCAGATGTATCAAGTGTCATCACTCTACTGACACTGGAGCTAGAAGAAACCCAAACCTTTTTCCATCTAGTTATCTCAAAAAACCCAGAAGAATCCCTTTGCAGCTACTGCCTGAATGCAAGGTTTTCCTTTAGCTTTTAGGTTTCCAATGTTGGGGAAGATAACTTAAGGAAGCAAACTATTTTTCTTACTTGCTCTTGAAGGCTTTGAGCCAGTGCCTGCTGAAGTTCTTGTTCTTCCCTCTCTCTCTCCATATCGTACTGCTGCAGCCAGTCAACCTCCCCTTGGGAGCCTTCTGGAGTTTTGTTTTCCTTATTCTCATCAAAATCTTTAGTTATCTCAGTGAAATTGGCAGGACCTGAGGAATCACAAAGTACAGTTTATACTTTCCTGGGTCTTCTGTCTGTTACCAGCGAAGTCCTCTTTAAATCACCACAATCCTTGCAGCATAGTGACATCTACTGACAGGGAGCTCACCCACCATAAAACACCCACACAAGAGTCAAATGGAAAAAGTTCCAAAGCGCAGTCTTATACTCATTTTAACTGGAGCACAATGAACCATTTGATTAATACCTGAACCTGTTCTCTTCTTAGCCTTTTATGTTCCCTCAGAAACAGCAAGTTTAACTACAGAAGCCACACACCACTAGGTTTCTGCAGCCGTGAAGCTGACACATGAATTTCTCTATAAGAAACCATGGACTATAAAAATTTGCATTGCATATTATACCTCAGAGTACTACAGATGAAGCCACAATTAAAGCCAAACCATATGCAAGATGGAAAAAAGCACAAACTCAGGTACTGTTGAAATGTGCCACCTTCTGCTTCAGGTAAGAGCCTCAATCTTGTGAACACTACGTACAGCTTTAAATGTGCATGAGGACTATAACTTTTTAGTTCGCCTTTGAAGTAAACACTATGGCAGAAGTGCTTTATGAAACATCTGGAATGAACCTTCATTCAACCACTGCATAGACTCCTGCAGTTGCAGGACAATTTGATTCTTGCTTGCAACTGAGAAAGTGTCAGGACCTGCTCCAACAGCTGACAAGCAGCAGCATGTGAAACTTCACGGTTTTGTCCTGTGCAGACTTCAGTATCTGCTGAATAGTTATTAACAAGGATAAAACAAGGCAGTCTCAGTATCTGGGAACCCTTAAACACAAGACCACCAGAACCATAATCCATCTGTCTAATCCTTTTAAGATGAAAAACAAAACAGAATTTATTACATGACCTTTGAAAACTTCCAGTGTAAGAAGAAATACAGAACTTATATTAAACACATACTTTTTGCTTTAGAGTCACAAAAGAGCCTTCAAATATTTACATTGTACTTTCCAAAGAAAACATGGAGAGAAACAAGTTTATGTGGCTGCACTCTATCACAGCTCCCTCTCACACCACCACAAGCAACACTATTGTATAAAAAGGAGGGCACAAACCACGCTGTCACATACAGTATTATTCTTACACACTGCCTTCCACCATCAAGGCTGTCAAGAGTTGTCCATTGAAACAAGTGTCATTTTTGGTAACAGTGGGGTATTCTGTTTTTAAATTAACCTCCTGGCTCTTAGAGGACATGAGCATATTGTTGGTCTCTTCTTCCATGCTAGTGGAATTAAAAACCAGACCAAAAGCAGGTGGCACACAATAAATGATAAACCACTTCTATTTCCTTCAGCTGGCTAAAGGAAGACTCAACTTCCCCGCACGGAGATCACACAGCCTCCTCCTTGTACTCAATCACGTGTCTCTGTCAGAGGCCATAAATCACTTGAGTCTCTTAAGCTTACAGGTCTACTCTCATAGAAAAAGCTTTAGAAAAAACTACAGAGATATAGTTAAATTCTTTAGTAACTAGTGACAAAATAGCTGCATTTATGAAAGCATTCTAGTCTTATGCAGCCCTCTTGCAAACCAGCCACGTGAACACTGCTGCTGTGCTGCTACAACAGCTACAGAAATGAAAATACTTTCTGCTTATGGAAGAGTCAGTTCTAAACAAGGCCAAATATTAGGAAATTGAATTGTCTGGCACAGGAACCTGTGGAAGCATGTGTTAATCAAGAGAGGAAAAAAAATGGAAATTAACTTTGAATCAGGGAGGTAACAGACTTACCAGAAAATACATTTTCACAGTTCGATGAATTAGATGCTTTATACACAAGGAAATTATAAAGTTTAAGTTCCTAAAACTCTTGAGGAAGTCAGGCAGTTTCACCAGTGCACTTGCATGTAGTTCCTACCACCAGCCATTACCAACCTGATGTTATCAGTAACCTGCTTTAGCCTGCTAGAGTCCAGTTAAGATGGTTACTCTGCCTTACCTGAGTCTAATACCGTTTTGGGTTTCTCCATCTCCATAGATTCCAGGTTTTCTGGCAATTCCTGAATTTCATCATCTCCAAAACCAGTGTCTGGGCTGCTTGTGGGCTTATCTTCATCATGGCTCAGAGACAGAGAAGCTTCCCTTTTGCTAATCTCTAAGACAGCTGCTAGCAGTTCATCTTCGCTCATCCCATCAAAACCAGCATTACCCAGCTCGGGTTTATCACCCTCCATTTTACTTCTTTTTGAACCCTAGAGATGAATGGAGTTATGATTAAGTGTTTGAATAAACAGGTATATAACATCAGTTTTACATTTCTGTGGAGATTTATTTTTATTAACCCCAGGGAGTGGGAGCTTGGCACTGTCAACATTCAACATAGTTACAAGAGACTCAATGGAGAGACAGCCTTTGTAGCTACATTTACTCCACAGAATATTCAAATATACACTACAACCAGTTTTTACAGGCCTTGTGGATTAACATACACAAGATAACCCTTGCCTTCTTTTCCTTCAACAAATGTTTTTCCCCTTTAGGTTCTGATGAATTCTCAAGCCCCTGGCAAGTCAGTGCTGAGATACCAGCAGGGAAATTGCAAGTTTGTTAACAAAGGATGAAGCAGCAACATGAGAGTAACTGAACTTGAATACAGGGATAGAAGAATAGAAACTGAAATTGAGCTGGTATGAAGAGCAATTAAAATTAGGTTTTGTGCTGCAGATTTGCCATATGAAATCTTGATGTGGGTACAGGGAGGAGGGCAGGACTGCAAACCAAGTAAGAAAACAGTTTAAAAGGGAAAGGGGGGAATTATTCTTTCCCAAGGAGAACAGAATGATTTTAAATTGGAAGAAAGAAAAAACACCTTAGTCTTAATCTCAATTTTCCTTTTTATAGTTCATTTTCCTAAAGCTGATGCTCATCAACTCCTACACCACAGTGATTTGCAAATAATATAGTTATTTCAATCATTTTGATATTAACTGTTAATCAGGAGGTTAACCTCCATGTATGCATGTTGACACAATTACACTATTTACCATATGCTTAAATTTCTTTTCCTATATTATTAATAATACCCCTATATTAAAAATGGGGTAAGATAGTTTCTATTAAAATGTACTTATCCAGGTCTTAATCCAAACTGCATCAGGTGGATCCCAGAACTTTGTTAAAATGAACAAAAGTACATTTTTACTGCTGCTTTTTACTCAAATACAGCAAGCATTTAGTATTAAAACTACCTTTTCAAAAAAGATTAGTAAATGAATTAGCCAACTAAACTGCTTGTTCTAGACATGTTGCCCTCCAAGAATTAGAAGTGACAAATTTAAACCTCTCCCCTCACAGCTATTTATGCACTGAGTAAGTAAAGCAGAGTACCTGCTTTTTAAGCTTTCTGATTTATCTCTCTGCACCTGTAGGCTACCAACATCAAAACTGGTTTAGCTCTTTGGCAAACCCTAGTTCCAGGCTCTCTGCCAACAACTACCACTAATTCAGTGGCTGGACTTTAAAGACTTGGCAGCATCTGTGCATTATTAGAATACAACTTTTCTATGAGACATTATTTGCATGGATTTTAAATATCTTAGGCTCTAAGACATGCTGTTTTAAGTAAGCATTTTTAAGAAGTCCTTCAAATACTACTTCATCTGCAGAAGCAGAGATCACAGGAATTGCAGTTCTGCCCTGGATAACTGCTATTTGCCCCTATAACCCAGTGCCATATCCAGATGCTTTCCAGCTGTTCTCCCACACTGCAGGGACATTTTGCAAGGAGTGCCTGGCAAGGGATGTACTGGCCAGACAAACTGACCACCAAGCCCTTAATGCAACCCCATCCACAGCTGTTCAGAGAATCATACCAAGAGAAATGGTGCAGCAGCAGTGCTGCCACTTCTAAAAACCAGGACCAGGTTCCCCAGGGCAACACTGAGAAGGTCAGAGAACCTGGTTAATGGTAACAGATGGTTGGTCAGGCCTGTGTTTGAGAAGTGGCCAATATGCATGGCCACAGAATAAAATCATGTATGTGTAATCATCCCCACCAGTGTCTCTTTCCCATAACAGGCTGTAAAGCCTGTAATTAATTTGTTATTCAAATTAGTATGCTTTATTCCCACAATTTCTGCACTTACAGGGCTTGTGTGATAGAGACTACCTACTCTTCTTCACAAACAGAACTCCAGGAAGAATCAGTTAGGACAGTTTGAAATACCTTTGAAGTCCCTCTTACGTACAGAAAAGACAAGCTTATTTCCTTCCCGCAGCTGCAGCCAGGCATAGATGTGCCATGCAGGACAGCAGTCGCAGGACCTTCAGCAAAGGGTTTTCTGTATTTTTCCACAGCAATCCATTCCATCCCTACATATCCTGACCATCAGGAAGTGTTCCATAATATTTAATCTAAAAATGACTGTCTGCAACTTAGTCTATTACTTCTTGTTCTATCCACCACAGGCATGGCAAACAGCTCAAGTGTTTCTATTAACTTCTTCCTGTTCCTTGAAGACACAAACCTTGCTTATGTTTCTCTTTAAACTAAAGACCAAACTGAAGACCACTTGCCTGCTCTTTCTCTCAAAATCTTCCTTTCTAGACCTCTGACCATTCATGTTCCTCTCCTCTGGCCCCTCTCCAGTTAATCTCTAACTCTTTTCAGTCCAGAGCCCAAAGATGGATACAGAACTCCAGCTAAAGCTCAATGCTGAGGAAGAAAGGAGGGTTACATGACACAACGTGCAGGCTACGGTTCTGTCCAGATACTTCTACTTTCAACCCTTGTGAGTGACCGTCACCTTCCAGGCCCTTTCTGAAGGCCCACTGCTTTCCCAGCTGTTCCCATCCCACATTTATAGTTGATTAATCCTGATAAAATTAGCACCTTCAGCCTGCTCCTAACTGAACAACCCCTCCTATTTTTATGCAGTTTCTCTCATTTGTCAAGATCATTCTTATCTGTAGTTCTGAGCTTCATCAAACTGGCAGCTCTTCCCAGCTCTGGATCTTCTAAAAATTTAATACTCAGTATCTATCATTCATTAAATACTAGGTCAGGATCCTCCCTCGGTTTGATCTTCCCATCAGATCAGAAACTGTAGATACCTTCCTCTTGTTACCTACTGCTATTCACCCAGATTTACACCTGTCCCTCAATGCCATAATCAAGGCCACAAGTCTCTGCTTGATTAAAATAACCCTATGAGCATTGTCAAAAACTTTAGTGAAGCAAAAGCTTTATAGAAGCAGAGATGCAGGAAACTTGTCCTAAGCACTAGGCCTGCATCACTCTTAACAGAAGAAAGTGGTACTGTAAGATAATCCTCTAAGCTGCTTCTATTCCCTCCTAGGTCACCATTTCTTCCCACACAACTCATCTACCTGCTAATACACTGCCCTGACAGAGGCAAAAAAAGCATCTTGGCAGCATTAATGCTAGTCACAAGAAAAAGCTCAAAGGCAATTTGAAATTAACTGTGCCATTACACCAATGAGTTTGGTCTCTTCACACTTCTATGTGTCCGCCTCCAAAGACTGTTAGCTTCAGATTCTAACAGCATTTTAAAAGCCACACTTCAAAGAGGACACAGATTGGATGTGCATGGAATTCTCTTAACTGAATTCTCTGCTTATCCCAACTTGTACTGGATCTAATTTAATCAAGGACTTTACTGCATACTTTTATTATTGACAGCACATTATACTTCAGCCCAGGAACATTATTAGTGAAAGTTACCCAAAGGACTGACCAAACTGCTAAGCAGCTGGTATACATAACCTGAAAACTCAAGTTCAATTGCAATGCAATTACCTCTGTTCCCAGTGGGAACCCAAGACAACTGTAGAGAGAGGTCAATTAGCAAAGCACTCCCTTCCAGCACTGCAGTGCTAATTAGGAGGAAAAAAACCTCATCTGACATCAATTTCACTCAGTTTATGCTAAAAAAAGCACACAGCAGACATGAGCACATACAGGATCTAGTACATGAAAGTTTGTGGGTTTTTCCCTTACCTTTTCTGGCTCTTCTTGCAGTTGTTGCTGATCTCTACTCTGTATGTTACACAACCTTTGGCTATGGGCAACAGAGCGTTTCAATGGCTCATCATCACTGTCAGAATCTACATAGAGTGCTGTGGAGCTCTTTGACTTGAAAGTGTATTTTCTGTAAATTAAACACATGGCTATAAAACTTCACAGCATTAGTAGCATCCTACAAACACGTTTCAAAGTAACTGTTGAAGTAGTGCTTTCACACTGTTCAACTGGGGAACAAACTGCCAACAACTCGACAGTGACAATTCATTAACATGGCAGTCAGGGTTTTTAGAACAGGTTTATTTTATTGGGTTAACAGACATATCTACTGGAAGCCTGCAATAATAGCTTACATTAAAAGTTACTAAGTGTGTGGCTTTTGCTTTTAAGGCCAAGGATTCTGCACTTTATTACCTCACAATCCCAGACAGAATTCATTTGAGACAAGACCACAGTAACACAGAATTTGGCATAATAAACTTGGGAAGTCAAATGATTTAAGTCAGACATAGGACTTCTCACATCATTACCCAGATACAAAAAGTCAGAAATGCACAGATTTTTCAGTTTTTCTGTTTGCTCTTCTATTAAGATAAATTTTTGCTTCTTTAGAATAGAAGACAAGGGAGTCTGGGGAAGTCATGATTTCCATTTTATTACTAAATCTGGTCTTTAAGTATCCCTCAATGCAAAACCATCCAGTGTAATACCACATTTTTCACAATATCAAGAACTGGCTGTCTCATGTTTGCAAATAAACTTAAGGAATCAGCCACCTGTTCCCAAAACACACATTTTGACTCCATAGAGTCAGAATAAAGAGCTAGATTGCAGAAGTAGAAATCATTTTGCTTCCTAAACAAGGCAAATTGCACCACTGATGTTAATTTCAGCTAGCATGTAACACCCATAAAACTCAGATATGAAAAAAGACAGTAACTGAAATAATTTGCAACACAATAGAAAACAACTAGAAAATCTTAAAATGCCTTAGAAACTATGCCCCAAAACCCCAGGCCATTGGATACGGACATTTCAGAGCTGTAACTCACCTACAAGGTGTGGAAGTGCTTACAGTACAGGAATTCACCATTTGGGAGGCTTTCAATGGACGGGAACTATTAAAAAAGCAAAGTATTTATTGCAGTAGCTACAGTCTTTAAAAAGTGTTTACTTGTCTGCTATGCATGCAAATCCATGACCAAAAAGAACAAGCAGAATACCATTATGTACTTGCTAATTACTTAGACTTACAGTAATAACTTCATCACACTATAAATAAACAACAGTTGTTCAAAACCATATATAATTCTTTAAACTTGATTCACTTCTTGGCAACGCACCCTTAGGGACCAGCTCACAAATTAAAGGCTCTCGGCTCCCATGTCAAGACAACTCATTCCTTTATCCTTTATTTTTTATTCCCACCAACACTTGAGTTCCTGCTCCCAAACCACAGTCTCCTGCTGTTGTCTGGATCAGCCAGTTTTCTGGCATATCCCACATCTTAATTTCTCCTCCCTTACCTAGATTCTTCTAAAGAAACTTCCTGCTCCATTTAATCCTTTCATGGGCTCCTCAAAGCCCATCACTATCACTACATACCTATCAAACAGATGGCAGCCACTGCAGAAATCTTTTCTAATCTTCCCCCTAAACCAGGGCTGCTTCTCTTCAGCCTAGTTCCCCTTCCACTCTCTGGTCAATCACAATGGTTTTCATGATCGAAAAAAACTCCAAACACTGGAAAGCTATTTTCAACCTATTTTAAAGTATTGCTGCTCTGGGTAGCGTAAACAGTTTAGAGTCTGAGATTTCTACAGTTAAAGGAAATTTATGGGAAACATCCACTTGCATCTCAAACAACACTAAACATTTGGCACAACACATGCCACACTGCTGAACACACACACCAGATGTGTCCTAGCTCACGATGGATACCCTGGCTACGTCACTAGTCAGGGGCTACAAGAGACCGGAGGGTTTCTTGTTCCTTATTCTGCCACACACTTCCTGTGTGACAACTGGCACATTTAATCTCTGTGTCTCAGGTCAGGCAGCTGTACAGAAATAACTGCCACAAGGAAAAGGAGAGTATTTTCAGCATACAAAGGGCTTAGATACTACGGTGGCACAGGAAAGACAATGAAAAATGAATGACAGCATAGGAGGTGCAAGTGGAAATTAGCAGAAAAAGACACAATGTTTTGACTTCTAAATAGAGTTAGGGTGCTCTGAAGGGAAACGTAATCTAGATTACTTCGGACTGAGAGGCCTACCTTTTAAAAATTACTAACAGAAGCATTCTTAAAAAGAATATGAAGTTATTTTCAAGGACAGTGAAGAATACTATCTTACCAAATATTCCCTAAATAATGTCCAACCATCTCCTCCTACTGCTTCTATCATGCTTCGTTTCCATACATGTTCTTATGACATTACCATTACAAACCAGCAGCACACATCTGAAGCTGCATAACTGTAATGTTTCCTTGCCCAGACATTCTCTGGAGGAGACCTGACAACTGCCTACCTTGTGGCATACATGATTAACACAGCAGGGACCAAAGTTGCACACTTACATGGCAGAATGGACGCTCCATCCCAGCGTCAGTGGCTGCCTGGTGCTTTCTGTACAGTGGGAAAGCAAGGTTAAGTATCTTGGAATAACCACCTGCTGCCCGACTTTATGGTTGAGAGACAATGCTACATTGAAGCTGTATCGTTTCAGATGAAGAATCAGGACCCTGAGAGAGATGAGAGAAGGACAAGTGTTAATCTCAAAACAGAAATCAGAGAAAACCTATTCAAAATCCAAGTAACCCTTTTTTTCAAAGGCATTCACTGGACCAAACCAGATTATTACTTTGGGGTGGTAGGCAAATGCTGACCCATCTCTTACCTGTCAGACACAGGTAATTATGCCCCTGTCCATCACTCAACTTGTGCAATATTAAAATTCCAGAATATATTTACTGTATCGGCTTCATTCACACCCCAAAAACCCCAAGAAAAGGGGAAGGAGAAAACTCAGTCCTCCTTGTGTAGTAATAGGGAGGAAGACACAAGTACTGCTGAGAGTTTCCAAGAGCTTCTTTAGAGTGAAAGTGAAAAACAGCATGAAGATTGATTGCAGGTGCACCTCTCTCACAGCTGACCACTGTACACACTGTCCTGCTCATTTTCCCAGCTTCACTCTTCAAGGGATTTTTACTTGCATTTTGTAATACATGCTTCCAGGAAGGAGAGCAACAGATGTCAACACTTACCTGGGAAGCCTGTTGAACTTGTGTGTGACAACTGCAGACTTTCCATTGCACTTCTCACAGGAATACTCAATCTCCTCTGCCTGTTTAAGGGAGCAGAGAAATGATTGTGGAACAAAAGAGACATCAGACAGATGTCAACCAAAAGTACATCACATCTGTCACACAAACTCTTCAAAACAGCAGTAACCATTTAAAATTATAATCACCTTCAACTTGACCTAATAAGAGGGCATTTAATAAAAGGACAGGCAGCAGACCTTAAAATTTGACATCATATCCACTAATACAGGTGGAATTTTTCCTGCAAGCCTCCTGGAGACCAGTGAATTAGCCACCATTATGACAAATTAGCTTTCAAAGGGAGGGTACAATCTTATGAGGTTTACAGTTTTCTCTCCCACACACAAGATTTGTTTGGGGCTTTTTTCCCCCCTAATAATCTATGGTGGAGGATGGTGCCATGAAATTTTCTCCCTCTTGCTCAAATCCTCTGCTTTGTTCCTCAAAAGCTATTCTCATCTAAACTTATCAAGGATATGCTACATGAAAGTAGAGTTCTGAACAGACATAAAAAGAGGAAGCATCCCTTTCCTGAAATTATGTAACTTGCCCATCAAACATTCCTACAGCCCTTAACCTTAAATGAAGCCAAATTACAACATTACAATTTTAGGAATTCTTTAAAACTGTAAGACCTCCGCCAGCTTTTAGAAGAAAAAGCACATCAATCACTCTGTTGAAAACACTACCTATACAGGGAGGAAAAAAGGAGGTTTGTCTCAAGATATGACAAAATACAACACCAATTCACACATCGTACAGCTCATTTTTAGGTTTCAGAAGCCTCACCTTGAAGCTCTACTTACAAAGTGAGCATCCACATATTACAGCTATTTATTTTTTTAAATTATTGTACCTGCATGACCTTTTTACTCCATGCTAATTAAGGCTTGTACACAAGCTGTTGAAGCATCCTAGTCCAGGAGAGGTAGCAATTCCTGAGTGATTATCCCAATCTGACATTCTCTCCTTTGTATTTGTTTATACCTCAAGTTTTTCACCACAAAATTGGGAAGTTTGCCTATTTTACATTAGTTAATTTCTGCACAGCATTTTACAATAAAAACTTCCATATGCTGTTAATAGACAAACCTCAAAAAAATGCAAAGTTAGTTATCTCTAGTTTCTGCAACCACTGTCACAGAAACTAATAATCAGCTGTACAATCAGGATTTCCATATGGTACCTATAACCCACACATGCTCCACAACGCATAAAAAACCCCCTCAAAGTACATACCCGAAAAAAGAGGTCAAGAGAATCCTGGATGGATCGGGAAGGAAGGAATTTCTTCCTTCGAGGAAGGTCAATGGAGAGGTCATTAAACTGTTCTCGTTTAGTGACTGTTTCACCACACCTAAAAAAGAAACATGCTTGTGCAAGTCTGATGGAAAATAAACTTGAAATTAATGAACGTTTGCATGTTTTAGGGTGAAGTGACTTTCCAGTAAACATGTATTTCTTGATCATCCTATTTTTACTCATCAAAATGGAATTGCTTGATGCTTAGGACAAAGTTGGATCTTGCAATTTCTTTTCGATGCTTTAGAAGTTGAAACATTTGTGTAAGGGTAAGAACGAAAATGCAGGAACTGCTTTGGAGAGGCAAACGATCAGGTATACAGGAAATCAAAGTGACTGCTATAGCTGAACACATCATCATTCAGTATTCTTAGGAGAAAAAAGTGAGCCCAGCCCAGCAGAAGGGCTAGAAATACTTTCAAACTGTTCTTAGAAACAAAACAGTAGAGTCCATCTAAAAAACCAAAACCAACAAAACCCCCTAATTCTTCTTACGTTTCTTTTTTCTTAGGGGGGAAAAAAAAAGACCCTACTACAGTAATTTGTCTTCCATAATTACCACCTGAATGCACTTTACTTTTAATTGCTCTATGGAACTAATTAAATACATACAAACTAATATTCCCAAATATCTGTGTTCATGAAAACTCTGTGGAATGAAGCACTCCCATACGGAAAACTGCCACACACACAACGAATGCCCAAACATACTGGTTTACATATTTTTCTTCAAGAATGTAGAGAGACAGAAGAAAATGCCATTCCCTGAAGTCCTTAGAAACATCAAATTAAAAACATGGCTTCCCTTTTTTAAGAGGAAACATTACTTGGCTGAAACCCCCTTTTCTCTCTATTCCCATAGAATCGGTGCACAAAGAGCAAAGCACAAAGGCTTTCCATTGGACATGTAATGAAGAAAACTAGGTAGTATGAAACTGCTTAAAGAAGGCTTGCAGCAGCACACAGTGTGGTGTGAGGTTTACAGCATTTCTAGACAAGAGAGTATTTTTCTAAATACCTAGGTTTGGATAAAACAGTTCTTAATTCTGGTTACAACCTGCAGATGAAGTCACATCAGATGGGAACACTTCCTGTCTTTTAAGGTAAGTGTGAGAAAAGCTGTCAAGCACACTTACATTTTGCAAATGATAGAATGCTGAACCTCAAACTCTAAATTACTGATAACGGGACACGTATAAACTTTGGTGGCTGAGAGGTCATCAGAAGCACGTCCCGGCGAGTTATCCTCA
Source organism: Corvus kubaryi (assembly GCF_017639235.1). Lineage (NCBI taxonomy): Eukaryota > Metazoa > Chordata > Aves > Passeriformes > Corvidae > Corvus > Corvus kubaryi. Next base: position 15,377,738 of record NW_024581135.1, read on the forward strand.
TTAGGGACTGGCTCACTCTTCCAAGTTTTGTTTAACTTTTCCATGTCTTCCTTCAGCTGATCCAGACACTGGCTCAAGAACTCATGCGCATCCTAGAAACAGGGTAAATGCAACAAAGTGGCTTTGAACAATTTCATTCAGTATTTTTCAAACACAGACTGGGGAAACTATGTTTAGTTCATTGCATTCAGTAATACTGAGGCAGCTCTGCTCTAACAATCACTGCCATTCAATCAAAAGTCACTGTCAAACACAGCTGAGGCTTGACAGGTGTTCAACACAGTCCAAACACTGAACAAATTGCACATTACTGTTTCCAGACAGTATGATACTTACATTCTGCATGTACCCGGAAAATCTCTCTGCAGTAGCTGAAATGGCACTTTTCACCTTCTTGAGCAGCTCTTTCTTAACCTCAGGGCTGCAGACATCCTTTTTAGCAAGCAGATGGGCAAAACGTCTGCAGAAGTCAAGGCAATGAAACACTGTTTGGTTTTCCAGGACTTTAGAGAAACAAAACAGAACTCATGATATCTTATTTTAAGAGTTCCTAAAAGCTTCTCTCCTGTGATAAGTGGTTCAGGGGTTCTGTATGAAAATATCCCATATATAATTAACCTTTTCCATTTCAAGTATTTTGAGATCTCATTTGAGGCCATCATCAAACAGCACTCAAATGAAGATAAAAACCAATCCACAATCTTTTAAGGTAAAGAGAAAAGTCTTATAAAGCTCTAAAAACTTATTTCTGCTCTTTTACAATGAGAAAAAAACCTCCTAATGCTTTTTGAAAACATTTGTATTGATAGGAGAAATGATACCACACAGCACCAAAATAAGCAACACAAAATCACTGAATTCAACTTGAACCATCAGAATGGTTTCTATTTGTTTTATTTTTAAACTTCCACTCATTTTCAAGCCTTACTTCTTTTAGCAGTGAAAACATTGTAACAGAAAAAAGCTGTAGCAAAAAGAGCCATGAGGAGTTCTTTGGTTCAAGCTAGTGCTTCTGTTAGCTTTACTACAAAACTTTTGAAATTAACTTTACCTGTGCCTCTCAGCTACTGTGATTCAGTTATCTTTTACAACTGCTTTACAGAATTTCACAGGACACACACACCAAATATATGCCAAGCACAAGTTTTGGTCATGCTACATAGATGGGAAGGTGATAGGAAGATGTGACATTCCAAGACACAAAAACCCCCCAACCCAAAGACAGGGAAAACCTGTATAATCCCCTTGCATCCCAAACCCAACAACTAATACTCAGTTACCCCAAGAATCTGATCAGTTTACTGCAGCTTGACAAGTTTCTGCTACTCTGCCGAACTCCAAGAACAGAGTGTGCTGTCCTAGCCCTCTACAGCTGCCCAGTGAAGCATGTTAGAAAACCACAGCACAGTTGATACGCAATCACTGATCAACCAGAAAACCAGTCACCAGGTTAGATGATATAGCCAAACCAAGAGAAGACAAAGCAGATGCTTTGTGTATCAACTCTGACTTGTACAGGATCACACACTGCCCATTAGGTATATGGAGCACAACCTTCAGAGGTCTTTCTACAAAAATTAGAGAAAGGACATTTCAAGAGGCACATGGAACAACCTCCGATCCCAAGTAGTGTAGAAAGACTTCAAGACGACACATGAAAAACAGAAAATTACCTCAAAATATATAAAAAACGATGAAACAAAACCACAAATGGTTCTGATAATCCTGCATCTTATTTAGTGACAGAAAAGAAATGAGGTGCACAAGTATAATAAAAATCCCAAATGACTGGATTTAGAGAAAGATTAAGTATGCAAAACTTGAACACTTTCCACAGCTACTAAACAAAAGGCATAAGCCCCCACATATCAGGTGAAGTTAGTGACCAGCTTAAACTCTATCTGGCAAAGTTTTAAAAATAAGTTTTTCTGTATCTAACTTATGTTGCAATTTCTTACATTTTCTTATGAAGCATTTCAGTCTGCCACTAGAAATACAGTAAAAGAATGCCTGTAACTCCGTACTGTAAGTTTTAAGAGCCTATTTCTTATTTCAAAAGTAAAGCTCCAAAATTTCTTTTATTATCTATACAGGCAAATGACCCTCTACAAAGATGCTTCAGTATTACCTGAAACCAGTTTCTCAGTAATGAAGGAGAAAACAGCTTTCCCAGAAAGTGAATTTTACCTGATAAGTGCATTGAGTGGAATTTTTTTCCATGGGATACCCTGTTTGAGCAAATCATTAGCAAAAGACTGAATTGAAAACAAGGACTGTAGAATGGCGTTCATATAGCAGGTGTTCCCCAAGTTTGAAAATCTGAAAAAAAAAAAAAAATTGAACATGTTGTGTCTAATGGTCAGTGTGCAAACCTGACAGAGTTAAGCACAGTACTACTAAGCACAGGATATTCACCCCAGCCACTCCCCACAGTTTCATACTGGAGCTGTTCCCCAGCCCTTCAGACTAAACTGAAAACTCATGGGAGGCAGCACTTATCAGGAAAACACCCATGAGTTTCTATGATCAAACTTTTAAAAAATGCATATATATATATACACACACACACACAAAGACAGAGAAATGAATCATCATTAAAGGAAATTAATTACCTGGAATTATTATGTCTCTGAAATTCCCAGGAAGTGAATTCAAGAACACATATCCTCCAAACTAGGAAAAATGTTCTCTGCCTCAGTGTTCATTAATTTCAGGATTACGCTTTTAACTAAATAATTATAACAAGAATGTGCATGTTCTTATGATCAAAGTATGCATGCTAGATAAAGAAAATTAAATTTACCCTTGCAACTGTTGTTGAGGATGGGAGGAAAGGGGCACTCGGGGTTTGTTCCATCCTGTGTAATCTTGATTAGATCTCATTTTTTTAACAGAAAGAGGGGCAGGCTGAGAAAGAAATCCTAGGCTTCTTTTGGCTGAAGAGGTCTGGCTGGATATGGTAGACCTGGAAACATAAAAGCATTAGAAGGGTATGATTTATAATGTCCTGCCTTAAAGAGCTATAGTCCATGACACTGGGATTGCAGCACTATGGAAGACAAGGACTGGTAAAAGCATACAAAATAACTGTAATGTATCACAGTGGAAAAAAGGTGTGACGGAGAACACTTCTTTCCAGAGCACTTAAATACTTAGCTTGGTTAAATTTCCTTACATCCACTGGTGTGCGTGCAGTGTAATCAAGTCTTTGGTCTCATAAACATTTAACAATTCTCTCTGCTGTATGATGAGAGGAAGAATGATTACACAGCACAAGATCACTGCTCCCAAGATATGCTTAAAATTCGTATCTGGGACAGAGTCTTCATTTTCAGTCTCTTTCTCTTGTAACCTAATCACTACAGACCTCAATTCCTAACATTTAAACATGGACAATGCTTCTTTTCTCTCTTGATCTTGTATTTCATCTATCTAGGGCAGAGACCAAGAGTCTAACTGCACAGCACCTGACAAAGAAGAATCCCAATCTCAGCAGGATTTAGTATTTGCTAAAATACTGTTATTAAAATATAGAATTGCATGGCATTTATCTACTTGGGAAAAACGAAGCAAGGGTTCAGACTAAACTTCCAGAGTTTATATAGAATTTGAACCATCTAGAGTCATCCACTACAACTAAAACAGACTTGAGTGATTTCACAAAGTCCTTGTATTGAAAGCAGTAACTACAGTTTGTAGATGTAAGCAGGGCAGTTGAAGACACACTGAAGAACTGGACTGTGCTCCAGAAGGAAGAAAAAAACCAACAAACCCCACCATGTTATGCATCTAAGCACCATGTGATCAACACACAGGAAACTGAAGAGCTTAATTCCTGTGAAACAACTGCCATTTACAGTTCATTCTAGTGAATCAGCCCTACCTGTCCAGGGTGGAACTGCCAGTGGAGTACTCTTTTGAAGAGGACCGACTACCATAAAAGGATGACGACTGCAGTGGTAAAACACCTTTAAAAGAGAAAGAAAGGCAGAACACTTTGTTTCAGATTACACAGCTATTTATACAATAAACAACTTGTCTGAACGTATTTACTCAAAAGGTTTAAAAATCCTCAAATATTGTTTTCTAGAACTGGTTGGGAGACTACTAATACATATGCTTAGAAGTACTAATGTGAATATTAGTGATATGTAACTAAAGGCATGATGGAGTTTAAGGTATTCAATTCAGCCTCCATCAAAGTGCAATATGAAATATTAAAAAGTCACGATCTTAACTACGTGAAAGTTAATAAATATCTACCTCTTGCTCAGAGAGACAAGACACATGTACAGAAAACCCCTGACTTCCATTGCAGTGCTCTCAAAATTCAAGGTAAATATGCAGAAGTGAAAACAGCTTCTCTTCCCACTCCGAATTCCACAGTAAATTACTATATACTTGTATATAGTAATATGATTGTTTCATTGCTATGATATCATTGTAACAGATTGTAGGAACCCAGAGTGCAGAGAATATTTCTCTGCCTGTTTTGAAGAGTTCTACCCCCCTGGACAACTTTGTTTTTGACTTCCGTCCTTGGAGAAAATTGCCTACCCTCTGGGAAGAATTAGAATCTACACTGGTGTGAACTAGGTGATAGAATATTATGTAAGATTGTCACAGGGTGAAAAATTTAGAAGATTTGGGTTTGTTAATATAGTAAATAGATAAAAGCAAAAAACTTCAAAATGGAGGACTGTTGTTGTTCTCCACACTTTCTTCTTCTACTACTCCATATTCTGCAGTAGAAGCAGTTTGGGATGATTGGATAAAGAATTCTGCAGTTCCTGTCTACATGACTAGGTGATTTCTTATACACTGGTGGAAAAGTAAAAATAATGTAAGCTTTTAGTGACCATTGGTTAATTTACCTTTAAAAGACTGTGTAAATCTTGATAACGGGGCATTCTCTGCTCTGTGCTATGTCTGGGTCACATTAAGTGGCTCTATTTCTCTGATAAGACTTAATAAACAACTATCTGAAAGCAGAAAAGGCTGAATGTCCATTCGTCTCACGAACTCCTGGCAAAGACTCTAAATTTCTCCCTCATCAGGGGAGGTGTAATTACGGCATGGTTAGTGTCACAGATCCTGAGACTCTAGTGTCTCAGATGGTGCCACATTAAAAAAATGCTCTCGAGTCAAAAACCCACCTATTACAGTGAATCACAGTGTAATTTAGTTTGAATAATGAACAACCATTTCCTTCTTTCCCAGCTTGAAGTTGTTTGAGCCATGTGACTTTCAGAAATGCAGATATATGAAATAAGTTTGCAATACTGTTACCAGAACTTGCAGGGATACACTCACAGACTCTAATTTTGACTCTGAAGACAAAACCAGATTTCCATTCAGAGCTGAACACTGACCTTACTGGCTGTTCCAGCAACACATCTGTGCCATCAGAGCTGCACTAAAAACAGAATGCATCCACCAACATTCCCCATAGAAACAAGATCTTGAATGCGCTCCTCTTTATGGAGAAAGAAGCTAAGTATTTATCCATAAAACTGAAGAACAGTGCTGCTTACTAGCTTATCTACATATAGTCAGTATTTCTGTATTGTCTATAAAGCCTTATCCCACAACAGTATCCAACAGAACTTTGGTACAAACAGGACAAAAGTCCTGGCCCCAAAGAGCTCCCCCTGTAAGCTCTGGGGAAGAGATAAGGAAGTAAAAGCAAGCAGTACACATTTTAATCACAAAAACCAGCCTACAGTTCACATGAGCATTAACAGCAAAGGAAAGTTTTAAAAATAAATAAGAAAGTAAGCAAAAAGGAGTTTAAAGAAATCCCCTCCCAAGGGAAAGGGCAGCTTGGAATGCTTGTTGGAATTTTCAAACAAGCTGGCTCATAGGCTGGCATCAGCACCAAAGATAAAGGTCAAGGCCACACTAGAGCAGGACAGGCTTTGAAAATGAAGGAAAGTTATTTGCATCTTATGTACAGCTCTGGAGGAAGCAACAAAGTTAGTGGCATAGGGAAAGGAGATTAGGAAAAGACACCTCTGCAGCAACTTGCTAATCTAGTATCAAAGGGGTAAAATCATACTGGTCAAGGCTAGGTATCATTTGGCTTTACATCTATTCTTTTACCTGATGTCCTATTCTCCTCAGCCTGCTTCAGGTTCAACTGTTTCTCTCTGCTACTGTTCAAATACTTCCATGCTGGATCACTCAAGGCTTTATTATTCCTACAGAGAGAAGAGTGGAAGGCAGTGCAGTTATGGAAGATGTAGGATATTCCTGCTCAGTATTTACAACTTGTTTTAAAGCGTTTCTCTCCTATCACCTTTAATACTTGACAACAGTAGAACTTCACTCACATATAAATTTAACCAATTTATTTAAAACAAGCTCCCTTACAATTAAATCTGAATTCAAACACATGGAGCTGCTTCTTCCAACATCAACTCCCCTTTATCAATTTTGTTTTGAAAAGGGTCCAAGCACATATAGTACATATGCAATTCTGACTGACATAATTGACAAAAGAATGATGACACAGAATTTGCATGTGCCAGTTCATGCAAATCAACTGCTGGAGTAGTTTGTATTTCCCTTATTATCCCTGAACACACACCTCATTTCAAGCACCCAAGGCATTCACAAGCTGACTGGCCTGGTCCATGTGGCTGAGAGCATTCCTTTCAGAAAAATGTACCTTTACAAATGAACAAGGAACTTAAAATCAGAAACAATAGTTACTTACGTTGAAGAATCATTCTCTTTGGGATAATCTTCACTCATTTCTGAACCAGGGGGTTGTGTTCTTTTCCTCTTTTCACTGAAAACAGAAAAATTTGTGGTAATTCTTTCAGAAAGGTTAGTAAACAACCCTTTCCAACTGAACAGAACTCCTCAATGCTTTCCACACATTTTGCGGCTATCTTCTGCAATCTCTGCTTTTATAACAGAGAAGCATTTGGTCTGCCCAACTCTTGAGCTGTACTTAAAGCTCTAGTGCCAGTACCAGTCAGAAGCTATAAAAGCATGTATTAACATCCTCTTAAAAGGAACAGCAAAACTAAAGGAAGATTTATGTTCCCTTCTTATATCTCTGTGTACTGAGTTCCACCTGTAGCTCTATAAAGAGCTGAGTTTTAACAGTATCACAGTAAGAAGAAAACCCTCCTACCGATTCTCCAACAAGCCTGTCCTGTGAGGGCCTGATGATGCAGGAGATGCCGAAATGTTCACCCTGTTGCTCGGTGTTCCAGCTCCAGCAGAATTCTTAACAGAGCCTCTTGCTGGGGTACCCAGCACCTTGCGAAATGTATTTTCCTCCTTACTCTCCACTGTCACTCTTTTGGGAGGAGTCTGCAAAACCCAAGTGGAGGGGGTCAGGGAGAAAACCCAAGAGTGAAAAAACAGGGCGATCTTTAGTCTTATCTATCATTTCCACCACTTTTTTACTTGCTACAATAGAGCATCCAGAAGCAGAGAGATGCTACTTGTAACAGATTCAGAGTTTAAACACTAATTAGACATATGTAAAATTTTGACTGAATCATACAAGTCATCAACACAAAACTCAACTGCAGTAACCACTTTCCCTTTTCATTTTCCAATGCTAAGTCCATTGACATTAAGTTTTTTTAAATCTCCTTTACAAGCTTTGATATTAAAAAAGCCAAGGCATGATTTCTAACTATCCCCAGATCAATCCTGGGTGGTATTACAATTAAAAATATTAAAAAGCTGTATTAAAACCTGCATAATTAAAACAGTGCCCTGACAGCTTAGGGTCAAGCAAGCCTCACATGTAATGCAATGGAAAGAGGTAACAATTGGTCGACTAAGGAATGTTGGTCAATTTTAGACTTGAAAACTGAACATGTCTAATCTCACCACTGCATACACAGCCTCGAGTTTTTACTGTGAGATTGTCTTTAAGTAATTGGTAGAATTTGTTTTGGGACAACGTCAGAAATAGTCTCCCTCAGGGCAGTAATACAAGTATATTCACAGAGATAACAAAGTAAATTAAAGCCAGTAGATACACCATGAAATCTGGGGAGAAAAAGAAGAACGAAAGTATTTTGAAAGAAAACAACTTCTGGGGAAAAGTCCGTGAAATTTACACAAAAATGTGAGCAGAATGCTACAAATTCAGTAACTTTATTCTGATACAAACCTGGATCAGCTGCTTTTTGATGCACACATTTGGCTGAAGTCTGCTAAACTCCTTAAGACCTACACTAACACATGGTCACACACATGTAAGGTGTTCAGCATAAAACAAAGGGAAATTCAGAGCTATGAGAGAAGCAAGTCTCAATCACGTACTTTCCTTCTATTTCTACTTCTTTGCCTAAAAGCTCATATGTGAAGAACATAGTCTGACTTCCATAGCCAGACACTGATCTTTCTTACTCATACAGAAGGTATCTCCTCACAAGATACAACATTGCCAACCACCCCGTACACATCTATTCCAAGCTCTCTAGATTACAAACACTTTGGGTGTACAGTATTTACAGTGCTATTACAACATACAATAGGAGAATGAGAGGAAGAGAGGAATAGAATAAAATTAGAGAGGAAAATTTGGAACAATTAAACAAACCTGGTTCTCTATATAAGAGAATTGCCTGTTAGCTTCCTTCTGTGTGGTCCTGCTGCCCAGCACACCTCCAAAGCTGCCAGATCCTTGTGAGGGTTTCCCAGCTGACAGGAAAAATACACAATATTTGATTTGATTGTCATTTAACTGATTGGGATTTTTATTTGCAAAATGTTTATCTGGAGCTGATTTTGGAAAGGGCATGCTAGATTTCTTGCCAACAGACTACAATATTCTGAGTGCACAGACGTAAGTTTATGGACATCCCTCTTACTGGTCATTTAGTCACTTGGCAGCAAACTGCCTATCCTTAAAAAGAACAAAATAAAATAAGTAAAATGAAAAATGAAGAGACTCTGCATGGGTATCAGACAATCTTTCAAATACCAATACACAACATAAAAAAATCCTGTATGTTAATCTCTGATTATTGTTCATGAGAAAGGTATAAAACAAAAAAATGGGGTTTGAGGCCAGAAAGAAGCATTTACAGAAATACAAAGAAAGCCAGGAACAGAAGGAGGACAAAATGTGCTGAAGATGTGTGATGGTTTTGGCTGGAATGGAGTTAATTTTCTTCACAGTAGGGGCCACGGGGCTACATTTTGGATTTGTGCTGGAAATAGTGTTGATAACAAAGATGTTATAGCTATTGCTGAGCAGTGCTCACAAAGAGTCAAGGCCTTTTCTGCTGCTCACGTCACTCCTGAGGAAGCAGGGGGTGCACAGAAAGCTGGGAGGGGACACAGCCAGGACAGCTGACCACAGGGATATCCCACACCATGCAACATCACACTCAGTGTATAAAGCTGGGGAAGAAGTAAGGGTGGCACAGTGATAGTGTTTGTCTTCTCAAGTCACCATTACACATGGCAGAGTCCTGCTTTCCTGGACATGGCTGAACACCTGCCTGCCCATGGGGAGTGGTGAATGAATTCCTTGTTTGCTTTGCTTGTGTGCACAGCTCTTGCTTTACTTACTAAACTGTCTTTGTCTCTACCCACAAGTTTCCTCATTTTCACTTTTCTCACTGTCTTCCCAACCCAGAGTGAGTGAGCAGATGCTTAGGGCTTAGCTGTTGTTGGATGTGGTTAAACCATGATAAGATGGAAGAAAAGAAAACACAACACCTCTCCATAATGTTATAACATGATTTACAACAATTGCACTTACCAGTATGAACCCTGTCTTGATGGACTGCATCCAAATACATCCGCATTTCATTTGCATCCTTAAATGGTACCTTATCAATTGTCAGGAAGCTGGTATCCTTTAGTGTTAGCATCAGGCAGCACAGTTTTCTGCCATTTGGTCGTAAGGTCACAGTTTTAATGTTATGGCTTAGCTGAAAACAAGAAAGCGACTATAAACATAAATCCAACTTTAAAAGGCCAAAATACTTACAAATTCAAACGAAGTATTTCAAATAGACAGGACAAGAGAGACTTCCACCAAAGTACTTCTTGCTCCACTTCAAGGAAACATTAAACCTCATGGAATTAATACAATCTGTGACCTCAGCATTTGACAACTGAAAGGACAGTATCACTATTGCTCAACAGTCTCTAGAGTCCTGGATAAGCTTTCTGAAACTTGCTTTCCTACTGAGTATGACATTTCTAAATGTAAAGGAACAACAACTTTAAGAAGTGCCATTTAGTAAAAACTTCCACATCAAGTTTGAAATACAATTTAAGATGGGGAAACTTCCAAATATTAAATACAAACTTCTCACTTCACAATTTGCTCCCAGAGAAGATGGATTTGAAATGGCTTAAAAAAATCTGCTGAGGGAGCAAGTCAGTAAGAAACAAGCTTAGTCTGTATGCAACATCGTAACAATTAAGTGGTGTCAAAACTTTCAGGGTTACGGGTGAGCACAATAATAATTTTAGTAAGAAGTTGTGCTCCCTAATGATGCAGCTGCTACTTTATTATAACCTTACTTAATTGTTACTTCATTCTAAGTCACCTACAAAAACTGGCTGCTGGGTAAAGGTTCTACTATTCATGAAGGTTGAGGGTAGCTCAGAAAGACTGGGAGAGTAAAAGACTCCATGTGCGCCAACGAGATTTCTTTTTTCCCACTAAGATCTCTAGCTTCTTGGAAAACCAACCCAGACACAACAGCAGCTTGTAAGAGAGGCTGGAAAACCACCTCAATCAGAAACTAAGGGTTTGTTTTAATGGGAACATTACACTCCTGAAACACTTCGTGCTCAATCCTTGTGTTTTGGGGATTGTTTTTTTTGGTGGGCTGTTAGGATTTTTTTTTTTAATATAAGCTAAAAATAGCTTCAAATGCCTAAGAATTGAATAATAGGCTCCAAGTTTTTCATCCTCTCTTAAAACACTAAGCCCCGTGCAAAGGGACTACAGTTACTTCACCATCTCAGTGCAAAACAACCCGTATCAACTCAAAATGCTGTCAGGAGAAGACTCCACCCATACTCTTCATGCACCTGTTATGACGCAGTCAGTGTCACAAAGTTTTGGTAAGTGCAGGGAAACAAAGTATTTCTCTTAATACATATCTAGCATCTAGGACAACTTGGTGAAAGCTCTGAAACATTACTAAAACATATCATCTGACAGAAGAAATTTGATGACACACCAGTCACTGTAGAAAGAAATACAATCCTGCATCCATCCAAATCTTCCATTACAGAAAAGCAAAAAAAGGCAGGGAAATCACTCACAGTCCTCTCAGGGCAGCTTGTCAAAAAAAACAGGGAATGCTACTTCTAAAGCAAGATCATCAGGAATCTGTCACACCTGAAGTGGCATGCTGACAGCCTGGGGCTGGCTCACACAGACTACACTCCAGCACAAGCCTTCTCCTCTTCCTTTGCTGCAGTCCCAGCTGCATGGTGGTTTATCAACCCCTCTACTAGAGCCTGCATTCAGTCCTTTCCCCAAACTCCTGTGAAAACCCTCCACTGAGCTCACAAAGAGATCTGACAAGTGCCAGAGACAGCAGACACGAGAGGCTAGGAACAAAACCTGCCCCTTTAGGCCATGGTTAGCTGTTCTGTAGGCTCATCCTCCCCGTGGAACCTCCCTTCGAGTTGCTGTCACACCACATCACTCACCCAGGCAGAAAGGAGTGTGTGAGAACAAGCACCCAGGGAATGCACGAGGGGAAGACAAGACTGCTCTCCTCAGGAGCAACATGGTCCAATAGTGGATTAAACCAAACCTGCAGCCACAGCATCACACATGAAAAGGGAGAGATTCTTTTCAAGTCTACAGTAACACAGGTGGGAACAATCCACAGCTAATGATTTCCTCACAGCCTTGATTTCAAGGCAACACCAGCTGCCAGATTCTTTGCTGAGACTTTTCAGCATACTAAGGCAGCAAAAACCTAATCTTTCAAAAAGAAAGTGAACTTTTTTTCATAGCATCTTCACACAGAAGTAAATGGCTCAGAGAACAGACTGGTGAACGTTACTGGTGGAAAACAAGTAGCATCAAAAAGCAGAAAATAACATATAGATCAGTTTAGGCTGTTGCAAAGTTGCTAAATAGGATTTCTTTTCTTCCAACCGCTCGTGTCCTTTACATACTTTTAAAACAGATATGTATTTCTTACAGAAAAAGCACTCTGCTTTTGATTTGGGGCATTTTTCACAAAAGTTAGGACGCCTGACCTGAAAACAACTATAGAAAAAGAAAAATTTTGGCTGAATATTTCAAGAGAATCTGCATTTAAAACCTAAAACTGTAACAACTAATGTTCAGCAAAGTCTTGCAAAAGGCTACAGGTGTGTTAACACCACTACACTTCAACTGGGAAAACAGCTGGTACAAAGTGGTCAGGATCTTCACCTCTAGAGAACGCAAATGTGCCAGAAACAGAAAAGTTACAGCTTCCAAAAATCCAAAACATGAGCCACGATGCTCTATACTTCTGTAACTTTTCTCTGCTTTTTCGGCTCTTCCCGTTAAGTGGTATCTCAATGCCAACCTTGGTAGATCCTTAAATAGTACATGTAAATAATTTACTGCACAGTTATACAAAGGGATTAGTGTTCAGGAAACGAGGAATGAGAAACAGTGATAGAGAGAAGTCTGCAGGATACTCAATAGCCTTGAAGATGACAGCTGTTCACAAGAGAGCACAATCCATGCACTGTTAAAACAAAAGCCTTAATGTCTGGCATACCTGAAATGTCGTTGGAATTCCTCCAACATTGTAGTGAACTACTAGACTCACTTTGTTGTCCTTCTCCACAATTTCAAAGCTCCCTTCTTTCCATTTTGTAATCCCAGTCTGCATGCTGCGCATCCGGACAGGTCCGTGCACCTTTAACAGAGCCATGCTTTCTCACAGAAAAGAGCTAACACGAGTAAGTGTGTTCCACCTTAAAAACCTGTTAAAAAGGAGAAATGTATAACTTGGCAGGCCAAATGATGGCTAAAGGAAGACGGAAGCATGCCTTGAACTTTCCACAGACGTTTGGTAGAACCGTTTCACTGTTTCTAAACACAGTGAAGAAGAGTTGGAGAGAAGTGAAGAACACTTAAGATCAATAAAATCTCTCCCAGTATGAGCAGCAGTGCACCGACTCCTTACTGCTGAAAGGTGAGCAGACACAATTCCAGACACAGAAATCCTCAAAACCCCTTAACCTCAACGGATTTAAGGAGAAAAAAAAAAAAAAAAAAAAAAAGGTGCCGGAGAAAAGCCGGAGCCGGTATGAGATGGAAACCAAAGTTTTGGAGGAAGCCTAAGACAGAAAACGAGCTCGTCTTTGACCGCGCGGGACCCGCGGTCACCAGGCAGGGCCGGGCCAGGGGTCTCCGGCTTCCCTCGCTGCCCTCTGCCCGGGAAAGCCACGGGCCCGGGGGTGAGACACACAGCCCCACAGGTTCCGGAAACCACGGCAAAGCGTATTCCCGACAAAAACCAGAAGAAATGAATGGAGCAGCCCCTGCGCGCAGCCCGGGAAGCGCTGCCGGGGAGGTTCCCCCAGGCATCCCGCGCTCAGCCGCCGCCACCGCCGCTCCCAGCCCGGCCTGGCGACGGTCCCGCTCTTCCCGGGCCTGGCCCCGCTCCCTTCCCGCCACCCACCCACACAGGGACACGGAGAGCACGGGGAGCGCCGCCCGCCCCGGACCGGGCCGCTCTGAGGGGAGGCGGTTGCCGCGCGGCGGGAGGGGCACGCGGCCGGCGGGAGTGGGGAGGAGGCAGCGGCGGCGACCCCCGGTACCTGCGTTCCGGCGCGTCCCGGCGCGTCCCGCGGGGCCCGGGGTGAGGCCGGGGGTGGGCGGGGGAAGGGGGCGGCAGCGGATGGCGGGAACCGGCCACAGCAGCGCGAGACGGCGCGCGACGCGCGCCCGCTCACGTCAGCGCGGCGGCGCCTTCCCGGCGCGCCCCGCGCGCGCCCGCTCCGCGCGCAGGCGCCGGCGCCAGACCAGCCCCACCCGGCCCCGTCCCGGCGTCCCCCGCGCGCCGGGTGAGAGGTCGTGGCGGCGCCGAGTCCATGGCGGCGGCGGCGGCTTGAGGCGGCACCGGCTCCGCTTCCACTCTCCGACCATGCACAGTCTGGCTACGGCCGCGGTGAGTGCGCGGCTCCGCGCCCCGCCGGGCGGCGACGGGACAGCGCTGGGGATGGGGCCCCGTTGCGCGGGCCGTGCGGGGAGCGGGAGCGCGGCCGCTCGTGGCTGTGGGGCGGACTTGAGGCCGCGGGGTGGCGGAGCCCCGGTGAGCTCCGTCCTCTCTGCGTCACCGGCGGGGTCCCTTTGGCAGCTGCCTGAGTGGGGCTGCTCCGTGCCTTCCTTCCCTTCCTTCCCTCCCTTCCCTCCCTTCCGCCTTGCCTGCCGTGCTACCTCCCTGCACATGGATGCCTCCTGTCGCGAATCAGTGTTTTAAGATCCCTTAAAGAATCACTAGCAAAGGTATCGGCAAAAGCAGGTTTAATATAAAAGTAGAAGCGTTACAAAGTTCGTTGATAGGGTTTGCTCTACTACTAAAGAAGCACATAGAGAAAAAACAAACAAAAGTCTAAAATTAATTAAAGTATCACCAAAATAAACCTAAAAAGTTATCCACAGAGTGTGTGGAGGGGGAGGAGTGGGGAAGAAACGGATAAGGATAGGAAAGGATAAGATAAGAAGGGATAAGGAAGACCCTCCCGTTCAGAGTAGATCTTCCTTGATTGATCTTAAAACACTCATCTGTTACACCTCTTGTGTGCCCAGCCAACCCCTCTGCCCTCTGGGGACCGGTTCTACTGCTGGCCTTGACTGCAGAGAGAAAGAGTAGATATCAGAAAGCTCCTCAGAGCAGCCGATGCTGCCTGTTCCTACTTCCCTTTTCCCCCATTGCAGTGCCCTCCATAGTTAGTGCTTGCCCTCATCCCCCTCAGGAAGCTGCCAAGGTAGGATAATGGTGCTTGATGTTCAGGCTGGCGGGAGTGGAATGATACCTTGGCCTGGCTGGGTTCAAAAATGGAAGCTGAGTTTGAAGGCTGTGGTTATTGCTTTGTATCTCCTACGTGACTGGGTTTGTGATTTGGTTTTCACTTCTCCAAATGCACGTTCATGGCATGTGTAAGACTTCCTAGAGCTGACTGAGTCTTGCATGTACTGAGTGTGGGAGGTGTATTGCAAAACCAGCAGTTAGAGATGTTTCAAATGAACTTAGATCAAGGGTCTGCTTGGACTAACGAGCTATTGAGTGAGTAAAGTTCTGATGAACAGGAGTTAGAGAACTTTTTAAGTTTTTCCTCTTTGTTTAAGTGCTTGTGACTTTAACTGGTTCTTGGAGTGCTGTCAAATACTTCTGATTTGAAGTAATGTTCTCCAGAGCATGGAAGGGTGTGCAAGATCAGGTATACTCTCTTAATCAGCATTTACCTTTTTATAGCACTGTAGTTCCTAAGTGTTTGTTGAAATGCATGAAGGACTCCCATTATATGCATCTCCCATTAATCCTCTGTCTGTGATCTAGTTACCTCTCTTTTTTTAAAACAATTTTAACCAAAAAATTTATTTCAGAACAGAGATCAGCTTTATTTTAGGACTCACTTGAATGTATATTTAATTTATACATAGTTTATGCTAGCTGGTAGTTCTGTATTGAAATGTTTCCTACCACAGTTAGTGTGCTTGTACTGGAGGTGACAGGGAAGGGTGTCTGGCTCTGAAAATGTGCTCAGGACCTGTGGTAAATAAAGTCATCTCTTAGTAAGGTCATGAATTGGCTCGGGAATCCCTTTGGGTGTTGTGAACATGGTTGTGATAAAGCTGTGGTGAGCCAGAGCATTGGTCTTCACACAGTGATACTGATGTGTGCAGAGCTGACACTTAGGTGTCAGGCCTGAAAACATCACAGAGTGCTCAAGAACAGACTGAAACAAATAAATGTAGCTGTAATTAGCTGTAAGGCATTGAAAGCCCTGCTTGAATCAGCTAATTCACTGCTATGGAAGTTCAAAGTTCATTTTTGGTGTTTTTGAGCAGATGGGCTATCAAACTAGTTTAAAAAGCTCATGTTATCCAGTTAGTCAATGTTCGGCTTTGGCTGACCAGGACTTTTACCAGTGTGCCTTGCAGCAACTGGTAGCAACAATCAGGAAGAGAAAGCCATTTGTCTAAATCAATTTGTTATGTGATTGTTGGAGATGTCTTTTCTCCAGGAAGGAGAAAAGGTGTTACAAGATCTTTTGTGATGTAATACTGCTGGCAAGTTTTGCTTTCCCTGTGTGCAAAAGAAAGTCTGCAGGATTTGTGTGACCCCCAGGGTTCCCCAGAATTTTGGGTCTTAGAGGGAGAAGAAGAAACAATAATGAAATAGGGAATTAGGAAAAAGATAAGTCTTTACATTTCAACTAAAACAAAAGGAGCAACTGTAGAGCCTATGAAAAGCAGTTTGTTCTGGATAAGGCAGATATTGGACATCATAAACTTAATTGTGTGGAAAATCTACTTAGTGTTCTCTAGGGATCACAAGCACATGATTGTGCTTTTAAGGGGCGAATGTATTTAAGCTTACAGGAACTGAAACTTCCAGTGAGTCTAGGAAAATAGATGGAAGTTTTAGATAACACAATTATAACATCATTATTGCTGCACTGCTTGTCAATCCACCATCCCAAATAAAAACAAATGACCTCTGTTCATTCTCCCTCTCTTTTTGAGCGTCAGTGTAGAAGTTAGCATTGCAATTGCACTCACAGTTGTACAGGCACAAGAAACTTGGCAGGATCACTAATTTAGTGTGAGATGTTTTGGAAAAAAAATTACAAATTGAGTAAGTAAGTGTCCTGGTTCTGGCCAGAACAGGGTTAATTTTTGCAGTAGACAGGAGGGAGCATAGCTAGGACCCAGAGATTATTCTATACCACCTAACATAATTTTCCAGGGAGGGAGGAGGGGCTTGCTTTGGGTTTGGGGTAGTGTGGCAGAGGGAGCAGTCAGCTATTGTCAGGGGGGTTAAGTGGGGTGAGCAGTAACTTTTCTTTTCTTGTACCCTCTGTCTCTAATATTGTTGTTTTACTGTTAGTTTTCTTATCTCATTGCTGTTTCCGGTAAATTATTCCTATCTCAGCCTGTGATCTTTACCTTTTGTGCCTCCAATTCCTCTTTCCATCCAGGAGCAGGGGGACTGGGAAGGGGAGGAGGGAGGGAGTGAGTGAGTGACAAGTGGTTTGGAGTGGTTTCAGTGGGAACATTAAATTGGAGATTACCATCCCTAAACCGTGACAGTGAGAAAAAAGAGGATAGGAGGAAATATGAACAGCTACAAAAATATTTTAGCCCTGGAGTACAGGGACTGATAACACTGCATTGGCTTATGTATGAACATTTAAGTTAAATAATACAATGAAAGTGGCTGGAGGGGAGAGAAATCCCACAACTGGGGAAGAATCTCTTTGGGCATGACTATGGATATAAAATAGGGACAAACAGAGGAGGGAAACCTTTGCAGAAATAAAGAAAGCTGTTGGTGTCTGCCAAAGGTTTAGTAGTCTCTCTCTATCCCCCCTGCATCCCTTCTGGGACTGCTTTTGCCATGTGGCTTCTGGTTTCGTTGCAGCCACTCTCAGTTCCTGAGCTCCCTGTATCCTCCTGTGTGTCTCGGTGCTGAGCTGCTTGGGGGCAGCATTGCTGTCAGTGCGGTACGGGCTCTGCTCACATCTGTCAGGGGGAGCACATGAAGAGTTTCAGTCTAAAAGAGTTCCTTTTCCAAAAAAGAAAGGAGGAAATACAGTCCTGTTCCCAGCCGGGATCACCGTGCACAGTGGCATGCGGAGCTGGTTGCATGCTGGTTTGGCTGGCTCAGAAGCAGCAAGTACCAACAGGGCTGTGCTTGGCTTCAGTAACAACCACTGCAGCAGTGTTTGAAAAGGTTCTGACCTGGCTTTTGGAAGTGTTCACACAGGAGGTTTTAGTGATGGTGTTTGTCTTCCTCAAAATTTTGTGTCTGAATCACCAAACTATCTCCTTAGGAAGCCTGCAGAGCATTTGTTTCCACCGAGTGCTGCTTGTACCAGCAGAGGCAGGAGACAAAGTATCACTGAAAGACTTGTGCCTTGCCTTCCCCACAGAAATTATGATACAGTCCCTCTTTTTTTTTTTTTTAATTGAAAACTTGTTGATACTTGTCTTTCCCTGACGTTTCAAGAGAGGCAAAAGCAAAATCCTGAGTAGTAGAAAATGTGTCTTGGCTAGGAGTACAGATCTACCCTTCTCTGGGTTTATTTTGAACAAGAATCAAATCATCCTCAGATCTTGCACAAAGTCATTCTTGAAAAATTCTCTTTTAGCTCCATGCATGTGAACAAGGTACCTGGTATGAATATGAGCCATTGGTAACACCAGCTGTTACTGGCTGTGGCCGGTGTCATGCTGATGGTGAAGGAGTGAAATTTTTTCTAGTATTTGTATGAATATTTTTCTCATGTACATTGGGTGAATCTCACTTGCAGTTTCCAGTGTCATGGGTGTTTTTGGAGAGAAAAAGGTAACATCTGCCTTACTCTGAATCTGTGGAATCTTGCACTTGAAGCATGAAATGAATGCAGGCTAAATGCAGGGGGAGTAAATGATAGCTGGCTGAAGTGTGTATCACTCCCCAGGAGCTCTGCTGGCACAGACAGGCAGCAGCTTGGCTCTCATTGCTGAAAGAAGTTACAAAGGTACTGCTTGACAAGGGGATTACGAGAGACTGTCTTAACAATTCAGGCCAGAAAATAAAGCCTTTGCATTTCAAATAGGTGAAATACTAAGACTAGTCTAAGGAAGGGATGGATCCATATCCAGAGCATCTTAATGGAGCCTTAGGTTCTGCCCTCTCAGTTGGGAGTTTCTTTTTCTGGCAGGTTTGGGTGAGAACTGGATAAAATGTTTGGACTGAAGCTTTCCTGTCTCCCTCCCAGCCTGTGCCAACAGCACTGGCTCAGGTTGACCGTGAAAAGATTTACCAATGGATCAATGAGCTGTCCAGCCCTGAGACACGGGAGAATGCACTGCTGGAGCTGAGCAAGAAGCGCGAGTCTGTGCCTGACCTCGCCCCGATGCTGTGGCACTCATTTGGCACGATTGCAGCGCTCCTTCAGGTGGGTCAGGTTGTCCGTGTCTTTATTCTGTGGTGCAGCATCAGCATGTTGCAGAGCTTGTGCATCCTTGAGTTGGATCTGGGGAGGAACCGGTGGGATCCCTTATTGCCATTGCTTGGGAGTATGATCTTTGTTGGATCATGTGGTGAGGGGGGCAGATTAAGGTTTGAATGCATTACTGTGACTCCTTGTCAAATTGACTCTGTCCCAGCTCTGCCCTTGCCTGGGCAGCATGGTGGCTGCCGTGTAACTTGAAAGTGATGCTTGGTGAAAGCAGACTGTTATCTGCTGTCACTGTACTTCCTTACCAGGCAAGTGCTTTGGTCTAGCTTTCTGATATTTTTCTCCTTTAACTTTCCACTCTCTGTTAATTTTTAGGAAATTGTAAATATTTATCCATCAATCAACCCTCCAACTTTGACAGCCCATCAGTCCAACAGAGTCTGCAATGCTTTAGCTCTACTACAGTGTGTTGCATCACACCCTGAAACAAGGTAAGTGTTTCCAAGTTGTGTGAATTTTCTGAGGTATTGATATTGACACCTCAGCCTGTGTGTTTTGACTTTAGAAGCACTTTAGCTGCTTTCTCTTTATTTACTTAAGTGAAACAGACAACAGAGCTGATAGATAGGCAGCTGCCTGCTGCTTTTACTTGTTTGCATGGATTATTAGGATGACAGCTTTATGGTCCTAAATGCATTGCATTCCCTGCATCATCCTGAGATCTTGCAAATTCTCAAAACATTGGGTTGTGGCAGCTTCTGGGAGGTCAGCCAGAGCTAAGAGTACCTTTGTGTTGATTGCTGTGTTCAAGGATCCTTGTTTTAATGAGCTTAAAATTACTTAGACAAGCAGCTTGGTTAGAGCATGTTAATAATGCCAAGGTTGTGGGTTCTATCCCCATATGAGCCATTCACTTAAGAGCTGGACTCCATGATCCCTGTGGGTCTCTTCCAACTTTGAATATTCTCTGAAATCAAAAAAGAACTCCTTAAATTTCAGCTTACAGTTATTTAGACCAGCTGTTGAAAGGGTGGAATGAACAGGACTGTCCTTCCCAGGCAAGTGTGAGGCAAGGGAGCAATAGCAGAGCCATTTTTGGAGTCCTCAGCCAGTGTCTGACTTCATGTTTTCTCAATCTGTGCCCAGCCCATGTCAGTAGGGAAAAATATGATGTTGGTTCAGCCAAAATCAGTAGCTAAAACTCAGAAGGAAACTACCCAGAGGTCCATAATCCCATGCTTCTGTTACGGCTGAGCAGCAGCATAGTTGAAGTTGTTTTTGAGCTGCTGCAAAGCAGTGTTAAACAGCAACCCTCCATGAGATGATATCCAAAGAAAAAGGGTAGTTTTACGTGACTCACCTTTACATTTAAAGTTTGAAAACTGAAAATGGAAGAAGTATTTTGGATGATTGTGCAAGAGAGCTTCCCTCCATTAGCGGAGTAATATTTCAGCATTCTACCTGCAGGCTCTATTTTTCACTACTGCCAGAAGGCAATGTGAGGACTCTTGGGGAAAGGTGTTTTTGCACATTTAAGCTCTGATGATGCCTAAAGCTCAGCCAGTCTGTATTTCTGACAGAGGCTTTGCACAGGCATTGTGGCTGACTGTCCTTGCCACTGGCAAAGTGCAGGGTGAAATGCAGCAGTGAATGTACAAAACAGAGGGTCTGGGTGGCAGGAGGAGGTAATAAAAACAGGGTGTGCTCAGTTCCTGGTCAGCTGAAGCAAGAATGCAGGTAACTGGCAGATCAGGTGTTAGGTTTTGTGCTGTGCCCCAGTGCAGGATTTGCTTCGTGCCTTTCCATCAGAGAATTAGCTGTTACCCACTTTTGAGGAGCAGTAGCAATGGGGTCCATCAGGAATAGTCTGAGGCTCTTTATGGTAATGCTGGATTGTGTGCTCACTTTTTTTTCCCTTGTTGTTCACATTGTGTGTTCTCTCTTTCCTGTAGATCAGCCTTTCTGGCAGCTCATATTCCTCTCTTCCTGTACCCCTTCCTGCACACAGTCAGCAAGACCCGTCCATTTGAGTACCTGCGGCTCACGAGCCTCGGAGTCATTGGTGAGCAGCCAGACTAATGCTGGAGCACTGATCTCTTACTGAGTTAGAACAGTTCATGCTGTGGGCATAGAGCCTTGGATGACCAAAGTCAGAGGTCTCTTGTTACTGGGATTTTCAAGTCCTGTAGTAGTAAGAGGAGGAATTGCTCCTTTTCCATTGTGGAGGCAAGCTCCTCTTCCTTTTCAGTTATAAAAAACCCACTGAAGTCTAAATGCGTTGCCAAAAATATGTTTCTTTGAGTATCAGTACCTGCAGACTTGTACCTTCACTCTCAGCCCTCCCAGCTAGACACTGGGATGGGTGGGTGCAGGCTGGGCTTTCTTTGGGTTTCTGTCATTGATTGACTTGGGTGTATTTTCCCTGTCTTCCCCTTATCCTGGTTTTTTTTTTATTTCTTCTTTCTGCCCAAATCATTTTTCTTTCAATACATAAAGAGTCTTAAAATACATTTCTTCCTTCCAGAGGTTGCTGTGGGTGCCTTGATCCTCCTGTGTTTGGGTTCCTACTGAGGGAGAGTCAAGAGTGCATCCCCTTTCTGAAAATTAAACAACCCCCAAACCCAGCTTGATTACTTTTACCCTGCCTAAATGATTTCTTCCCCAGCCATGTGCTGCAACATGTTTAGGGTGATAGTTGTTCTGCCTGCCATTCAGACTGAATGGTTTCCAGGGAGGGCAGAGCACAGGCCCTCTTTGAAAGGTGAGATTTTTTGAAACAGTTTATCATTTCCTGATTTTGGGTTTTGTTTTTACTTCAAGGGGCCTTGGTGAAAACTGACGAGCAAGAAGTGATAAATTTCTTATTGACAACCGAAATTATCCCCCTGTGCTTACGCATTATGGAGTCTGGCAGTGAGCTCTCCAAAACGGTACCTTTTTTGTTTTGTTTCAATAAAGACACATAATTGTTCATTTCTGACTGACCAGGCAGCCAGTGCCCTGCAGAGTTGCCTTCTGTGCTGTTGCAAATGCTGGGACAAGTCTGGGTGGAGTTTTTACCTCCTTAAATACCAAGCAGATCAGGACCTGAGGCTGCCTGAGTGGCCTGGCAGTAGTTGGCATCTTACGCAACCTGCATCCAGTCATCTTGTACACTGTGCTTTGTGTCCACTTATTTTGTTTAGCCAGAGATGCCAGGCATTGTGTACTGTCCTGTATTTTCTTTTGGCTTTTAACTATCACTGAGTAAAGCATTTGCTGCCTGCTGGAAGGCTTTTCAGCTCTGGGGCTGACTTGAAAAGAGCACCACACAAAGGGTGTCCCTTTTCAGGGTAGATAAGTTGTTTATATGCTTTTTTTTCTGCTTTCTCCCCATTCTAGGTTGCTACGTTTATTCTCCAGAAAATCCTCCTGGATGACACAGGGCTGGCATATATCTGTCAGACTTACGAGCGGTTTTCCCATGTTGCCATGATACTGGTAAGATTATTTGTTTTTAAAGCATTTATATCTAAAAAGGAAAAAACTATGCTGTAGCAGCCAGCTTTTTCAGCAACTATTTTACTGCTGGCTGGCTGGAACACAGGATGAGGGAGGCAAATTGTTCCTGGGCTAATTGCTTGTGGCACTGTAGCTCTGCGTCCAGGTTTCCTTTGTATACTTCTGGTTTACACGTCGAGAGAACACATATTAGTTGTGATATACTAAGTCCCCAAGACAAAATAGGTAAACCTCTCCAGAGAAGAAGAAGATTTTCCAGAGTTGTGGACGTTTCCAGTTATTGGTGGGATGTGAATTGATTTGATTTTATGTAAGAATGATCACACAGTTCAGATCATGGATCTGTCTCATCCCTGTCTCTCACAACATGTTTAAAGAGCAGGGCAGGTATATATGATACTTGTCCTCATAACAGTCTCACAGCTGCCAGCTACTTTCAGCTTTGGATTTCTGGGGCCACTTGTGGGTTTCTGTGTAGTAACCCCCAGTGTTTGTCCCATCCGCCCCTTGAACCCATGGAAACTTTTTGCATCCACAGTGTCTTTGACCAAGGAGTTTGACAAGGTTTCCTGTTTGCTGCCTGGAATGCCACCCTCATTTTTCTTCCTTTCTGAATCTGGCTCCTACTAGCTGCTGCATATGATCTAATTTTTGTGTTGGAATACAGAGAGCAAATAAGTTCTGTCCTTTCCATAATCCCTGTAAAGGACAAGTTTGGGTACTCAAAATTTGTTCATCCCAAGAGTAATAGCCCCAGCTTGAGCTTTATCTTTGAGCTTGCCAAGGGGAATACAAACCTACCCTGGAATAGTTATTGCCATGCTTCTGTGTGCATTTGTTTGCTTTTTAAAGGGTGGTCTCAGGAGAACAAAATGCAGCAGTAAGCTAAGCACTTAGCAATGCTGGTTCTGTGACTAAGTGTTAATATTTTCATTAGGGATATTTACTTGTCTGTTTTCACAAATGTAGGGAAAACATTGCCTCCTGTTCACCCACAAACAGCAAAATAGGAATGATTTTGAGCTAATGTCCCTAATATCCAGTATGATGTGATTTTTGCATTCAAGAAGATCAGTTTTGATGCAAACACATCTCAAGGTGCAAGGTGAAGGATACAATTAGAAACTGAGGTAGGGGGAGGGAAGGAGACCATGCTATTCCCAGACATGAATTCTTCTTTGAACATAGAAGGAGCTGGGTGTGTAAAGGTGGTTAGCATGTGTAGTCCCACCACTGAGTGAAGCACTGGCAGGATCAATATTCCATAGTGAAAGAGAGGAAGATGAAAATGTTCACAGACTTTTTTGTTGTCTGTTTCAAAAATCAGGATACTGCACTCCTGTCTAATGAGGGTGATGATTTACTTCCATGTCTGCTGATAACTGAGTAAGATGTCATACAAGTATTATTGCTCTTTTAAAAGAGAAAATTAGTATTTTCCATCCAGGAGCTCTCTGAGGAAACTTGTGGTTATTTATTTTGAAGAAATATTGGTATCCTGGGGAATTGCTAAGAACAGGAAGCTTGCAAAAGGGCAGATGAGGGGGACCTGCTAATTGCTAACTGCCAGGATAGAC
Organism: Corvus kubaryi; assembly: GCF_017639235.1. Lineage (NCBI taxonomy): Eukaryota > Metazoa > Chordata > Aves > Passeriformes > Corvidae > Corvus > Corvus kubaryi. The sequence continues at coordinate 15,401,959 of NW_024581135.1, forward strand.
AAATACCGGTGAATTTGGCTAATGGGGAAAACGGTTAGTGCTAGGCAATGTAGTTTACAGGAAAAAACCCAACTTGTTGGGCAGATGTGATTGACTCCTAAATACAAGCCAGCAGTCTGTTAAATTCTTCGGAGCAGGTGTGCGAAGGCAGCCACACTGCTTGCTCAGCTGGGCACGTTCAAAGGTGCAGCCATGTGCAAAGTCCTGCTTAGTGTGAGAAACAGAGACTAAGCCAGGAAGATCTATCTGTCTGTGCCTTGCTTCCCTGGAACAGCTTCCTGAGGGATATAGCAGAAAGAAAAAATACACTGCTTGGATGTGTGCTAAGACCAGATAAGGATCTTGCTACATGTGGTGTGGGTGACCCCAGTCCTATGGCCTGGCTTTTCAGGGTATTGCTATTGTCCTAAAAGGATGTTGAAGTGAAGGGAATGCATATGAGAACAGGAGGTGTTGCAGAGCTTGGAAACACACCTCATGGTGTCACTCAGCCTGAGCTTATCCACATGTTTGGAATGTGTCTGTCTTCCATGAGGGGGAAACCCCAGGTTCTCTTTTATCTCACAAAGAGTTGCTAAGCAGTCCTAGGAAGGTAAAAACCAAACAGAAATGAGATGAGCTTTCCCCAAGCTGCTGGGAGAATCCTTTCCAAGTCATGGCAAGCTGCTCTTCTCCAAGGCTTCTTGGCAAGCAGCACCAGGCTCTGTGCAGCGGTACCTAGATAAAAGGTAATAGGCTGTGCTGCGCAGGAAGCCAGAGTGAGTGATTTAATTATCTTTCCCAGTCTCTGCTGGTTGTGAAGCTGTTCTTTTAAAGACTTTAACTGGTGGCACTGGCCTCTGTCAAACAGGGTAAAATGGTCCTGCAGCTCTCCAAGGAGCCATCGGCACGGCTGCTGAAACATGTCGTCCGCTGCTACCTTCGCCTTTCTGATAACCCCAGGTAAACATTTTAGGAGTTTGGGCAGGGGCTTCTCCTGTGCCCATGGAAGCTCAGTTCTTCTCCACAGTGCCCACCTGGGGGGAATCAAGGTTCCTGGTCTGTCAGCCTTAGCTCAGTGTGGAAGATGGGTGGGGGTGGGGTTTTTGCTTTGATTTTTTTATTGCTAGCCACAGGAGCTTTTATGGTACATGGGAGAAACAGTGACTGTTGGGGGCTTGTGCAAATTCCAGCTGTGCAACTTACTACTGTCTGAGCTCAAAGGTAGCTTGAACAAGATACAAAGGAGGGCCTGAGGTGGAAGGTACACTATACTCTCCCTCTTCTGCATCAAACAGGCTGTTAGCAATGGATGAAATTCAGCTGAGAGAATACAAACTGATCTCCTGCTGGCCAGTAGCTCTGCCCAGAGCTGCTGGGTGTGTTTGTTGCCTCAGCCTCTCCTGGCATTGCATCACTTTGCTGCTGGGTGTCGGGGTGCAGGGGCTGCGCAGGGGTTTGGTGTGAGGGGTGGGAGCTGTGCTGGCTGGCTGAGTGCCACCTGCTGCGGTGCTGCTGCTCAGTGTTTTCATTGGCTGGCTCTGCTGGGGAGACCTCCAGGCAAAGGAACTCTGTGTCCCCAGTGGGGTTTGCTCCCCTCTTGCCCCTGTGAGTTTATTTGTTGGGCCCCGTTACTTGTCTCTTGATGTAGGGCACGTGAAGCTCTCAGGCAGTGCCTTCCTGACCAGCTGAAGGACACCACCTTCGCCCAGGTCCTGAAGGATGACACCACCACAAAACGCTGGCTGGCTCAGCTCGTCAAGAACCTGCAAGAGGGTCAAGTCACTGACCCACGGGGCATCCCTCTTCCTCCGCAATGACTGCTGGGGGAGGTGGGGCACTGGGGAAGAAACAGCTCAGGTTTACAAAGAACCAGGAACAGGTGACCTCTTCTGCAACAAACTGGGCACGCCAGCTGGCTGCCAGCCTGTCGGACCATCCCACCCAGCCAAAGGGCTGCTCTGTAGCAGTGCAGCAAGCCTCCGGGGATCCCAGCACCAGCAAATGCTGATACTACAGCTTCAAAAAAAATCAATAAAAACAATCTCTATAGATCCCAGTCTCTCCGGGAGGCGTGGGTGGCATCTCTTCCCCCACCTCCAGTCAGGGGGCAGTGCAGATGTCCGCTCTTACAGCAAGCTCAGCCTCCGCCCAAGTGGTGCACGACACCAGGTGTGTGCACCACGTCCTTCCAGTTCCTTGTCACTTCTTGTTTACATGTCTGTTTAGATGAGTGAACTGAATAAAAGCCTATCCAGTTGTTTTATCCCCTCCTAATACTGCTACTCAGCTGCAGGTAGCCCAGGGACAGCTTTCTTCCCTGCTAGCACATCCTTGCTCATGGCTCTGCATCCGGCTGGCACAGTGAAGTTCTCTGTTCTTTTCCTTTGGTGTGGAGGAAGTGGCTGGAGCCAGGCCATTGCAGTGCTTGCCACAAGAGGAGGGGTGAATTACTTGCAATGAACCCATGTGTCATAAGCTTGCTTCCCAGGGCTCTGGGGAAGGACAAGACAGCAGGATTGTGGCTCTTGTGCTGTAAATAGTGCACTCCTGCAGCTGACCAGCAGCCAGGGGCTGATGTGTGCTGGCCTCTCATCTAGACCTGGGAAGGCTGCCGGCTGGCTTATCCCATGGAGCTCAGTGTGAGGGCACCTGCCTTGAGGTGGTGGGCAGGCCACCGACTGATCCCGTGCCGCCTGCAGGCTCCAGGTATGCTGCCTTCTGCACCCACTGCTGCCTGCCAGGTGGCCCTCAGTCCTGTCCTCTACCCTCCCCCCTCCTTCCACTCCTCTCTGCCAGCCGGGTGCATCCATTTCAGCTTTGAAACCTGCCTTGGCATCTGCCGTGGCCCCACTGCAATTAAACTGGACCAGCAGCCACTTACCTGCCTCCCCTGTGCCGAGGGCCTAATGTGGCTGCAGCGGGCTCTCAGAAGCTGTGGAGGAGCTCCCAGGCTCTGTGGTAGCAGAGCCTGTTCTTGGCTGCAGGCAAGTCTGGGCAGCTACTTAATTTCTCCCCCCTCTTCGAGTAGTCCATTTTGCTGATCATCTGCAGTGTCGTGCCAACAGTGTCTTAAATCCCACCATTTCCCTTCCCTCCTCCCCTCAGCCTTGCATAACAAGGGCAGAGCACAGCCTCTTCCTTGCCCTCGGGTTCCTGTTTTATAACCATTGCCTTTTCCCTCCTTTTCACCCTGACCTTGCCAGGGTGTGAAAATGCTTCTGTGTGGTTGATTGGTTTTTTTTAAAATTCGGATTAATAAATAATAAAACCTCATCCAGCACAGATTGCTCCTGGTCTGGTCTCTCGGGGTGGGGGCAAACGGCGAGGTGGGGGCTTATTGCAGGTGGGAGGAAGGGTGGGATGTGCCATCTTGGGGATGTGAGCTGGGAAGAGTGGCTTTTCCCAGTGGGAGCTGGCTATGTCCCTGTGGCGCCGCATCTCTTCTGGGGCAGGTAGTGTGGAGGGGATGCTGCTCTGTTTTGCTTTGCAGGCAGGCAGCGAGCCTGCCAAGGAGAGAGGATTCGCTGCCTCCCCACAGCGTCTTTGCAAGCGCTGCCGCGCTCCCCCGGTGTCCAGGTCTGTTAGAGCATCACCCACCCGAAAGTTTAGTCCCTGCCCCGCACCCCTTGTCCCCAACTCGGCCTGCCCTAAGGCTGCCTCAACTTGGATCCCCGTGGGAGTTTTGCCTCTGGATGCTCAAACTGTGCCCTGCTTTTTGGGTCCCGCATCGCTCCCAGCTGAAGGGTTCCGTGGACCACCGCGTCCTGGAGAAGACAGGGACACACTGAGGACACTCCGTGGATGGGGAGATTGGTCTGTGCTGGGTGCAAGCGGGTCTGGGGACAGACGAGCTCAACCGGAGGATGGGAATGGGGGCTCGACCCCAAAGGAGGGGAGCCGCAGGGTGCTCCCAACCCCGCCGGCCCCTCCACTGCCTTCTTTACCCGTCACCCCCCCATTCCCCCCCCGCCTCGGGAGTGGCGTGACCTTAATCCGAAGCGACCTTGAGAGAGGCTGCGGCTGCGGGGCGTGCGGGGGCCGGGGGCGTCCCGCGGCGGCGGGGGCCGGGGGAGGGCTCGCCGCCCAGGCGCTGCCGAGGGGCGGGCAGCCCCGGCTCCGTGCGGCCGCCGGCGGTGGAGCGGAGCGGAGCGGCAACGGAGAGCGGGTAAGGGGCTGGGCGTCCGGTCCTCCGCGGGCAGCCGGGCGTCCTGCGGAGGGGAGGGGGCGGCGGCGGGTACGGGGCTGCGACCTCCAGGCTCTGGGACCCCCTGTCTCGGGCTGCGCTGCCCCGGAGCGGCTGCACTGTTGGGGTGGCGCGGGGCGGGAGGAGAAGTGCCGGCGATTTTGTGTCCTTTGCCATAAGGTGTGATTTGCCCCCTGAACCCCAAATCCCTTGGGGTTTGCCGCTCCATCCCGGAGCCCCTTGTCTGTTCCTCGCCTCGCTTCCAAGCCCTTCTGCCCCCGTCAGACACGGGCAGTTTGTAAGCACAGCGGGGCAGCAAGGTGTGGGGTGCCTGAAGGGGGGTGAGGGGATCATCCCTCCCTGTGCTGGCACGGTCACCCGTAAGGTGGCATTTTATTCTGCCGGGGGACTCCACACTGGAACGGCTGGGGACCGCTCACACTCGCTGGCCCTCCAGCTCTGCTGGGGCCTGTCACCATCAGGAGAGACGCTGCAATGGCTCAGAGTGTGCTGGGGTAGCTGGGGATGTTTCTGGCAGCAGGCAGCTGCCCTGCGGGAAACTCTCGGGTTGGGTTTCTCCACACCCTGGCTCTCATCCCGCTTGGCTCAAGAATGTAACTCAGACTGGGGCAAGGGAGCCTGCATGGGGCCAGGCTGTGAGGGGCTCGTGGCATCCCTCACATAACAGGAGAGAGCAGAAGAGATGTGTCCTTGCATCCACATGCCCTTCCTTGTGCTTCCTTGGGCTTTCTTGGGCTGGAAGGGATCATCCCTTCTTTGCTGCGTTTGTGGGGAGGGCACTGCTCCATGGTTGGGACTGGGCATGCTTGGGCTGTGCTGGGAGCCTGGAGGGGCTGGCACTGGGCGAGAAGTTTAGCTCCAAACTCAGTGTGGTAATGGGCCCAAGGGCTGCAAGCTGCTCCCTTGCACACTGCCACCTTGTACACATGCATGGCAGGGTGCCAAGAGGACAGAACTGTTGGTGGCACTGAGCCCATCTCTGTCCCAGTCCTGCATGTCTCCCTGCTTCTCCAGCCCTGGTGCCTCTTCCTCCACCCCAGCTTCCCTAAGACATGCCCATCTCTCTGATCTGCTGCGGCACAGGGGCTGCAGGGCAGGTGAGCACCTGGAGCTGTGGCTCTGCGAAGTGGCTGTGCCAGGCTGGGTGCTGCTGGAAAGCAGGAGGGTGCAGGCGGATGGGTGACTGGGGTTGTCCCCCCTGGTTCCCTGAGGGCCATGGGGTGCAGGGGCTGAGAGCGCACTGCAGGGGATGGATGTGGGACGCTCCTGGAGCTGTGCTGGCCAGCATCAGGGCACCGACTCTGCAGGGCACAAGAGGAGTGCTGGGCTACTCCCTGTTTTTGCGTGAGGGCACTCCAAGTCCTGGGCCAGTGGGTCAGCGCCCTGTGGGTTGGATGTGGGGGGATACAGGCACTACAGCAAGTCCTTGCAGTCTGAACCTTGCAAGAAACATCCGTGTTGGGAAGGCACAGCCCCAGCACTGGGCACTACTAGGAAGGATTTGGGATGGCACCCCAGCTACTCCATGTCTCCGGCAACATGTGAGGTCCCCAAGAGTGGACAGGTGGTCCCTATGTGGCCTGGGGACAGCCAAACAGCCACAGCTTGCCCCACAACTAGGATGTCTCCCAAGAGCAGGGCTACAGCCCTGGCCAGTGCTGTTCTGCCCTGCTGAGGCACACTGAGCAGGGGATGGCTGCTGTCTGGCCCAAGAGCCCACAAGGGTCTGGCAGTCGGGCTTGGCAGCTGCCTGCATGCTGACAGCACCAGCTATTCCCAGCCCTGCCTCACCGGTGCCTGTGCTGAGTCAGGGGCCTAGGGCACGGCTGCTACCCCTGCACCCTGGCACAGAGCCCTTTGCTCTCAGGGACCCTGGGTCCCCTCCTGCACCCAAATCCCAGCCCACCAGCTGTGGCATCCGCTCCTTGAGGGCCCAGCTCCAGCACCGGGCTGACAAGCGCATCCAGTGATTTGTCAGAGTAATTAAAGTCTCAACAGCCTAATCAAGGTCTTATTGTCCAGTAGTATTTATAGTCCCACTCACTGCAGCGTGCTCCCTGTACAGCTGCGGGTGCAGTCACTGCCTGGGGTGCTGGTATTCCCTGGGGAGAAGAGGCTGTGGGAGCTGAGGGTCATTGCTCTGTGTCCCCTTCCTTGCTATCACAGCTGCGCCTCTCCCTTACTTTCAAATTTGCTGGTTGGGGTGGTTTCCTAGGTGGTGGAGGCTATTCTTGGGCACCACCAGAGCAGTTTTTCCTGGTTTCAGGGGCTGCTTCTTACCTGGGAGCAGCAGGGCTCTGGTACCCACTGGGCTGTGGGGCATCAGCGCTGGCAAGCTTTTCTGTTTTCCACCAACACCTTTTGAGCTCCGGCTTCCCGGTAACACAGATTAATATTTCATGAGTATGGCAGTGTGAACTCGACACTTAAGGAATGCAATGACCCAGCAGGAGACAGACATAGGTGCGCTCAGATGCGGGCAGGGGCACACACACCTCGCACACACATGGGTACAGCTGGAGCCCACTCGGCGGGACCTGGGCACAGCATGAGGGTCTGACCTTGCTTCCCCCAGCCACCCTCTCTCTTCCCTCCCCAGCAGCTGCCAGTGTGGAGAAGGCAGAGCTATGGCATCGCTGCTGTGCAACACCCGTGAGTGCCCCAGCGGAGGATGGGTGCAGGGCAGGGCATTGGGCCATCTGGATTTATGCCAAGCCAAATCTGGCTTCTGGGTTGAGCTCACCTTGCTGCACTCAGAAGCATACCTACCCCACCATGGCCATTGGGATTTGGGCTTGGAAGCGCCCAGGGTGGATGGGAGGGGTTGATGGGGAATTACCTTGTGCAACTCTTCTGGTGAAGGGAGTTTGTTTCTGGTTCGTCTCTCCTCCCTCACGGGTTGAGGGACCTTGTGGGATCCCGGAGGTGAGAGAAAGAAAAGTACCAGGGTGCAGTGCCTGGATACCCCCACCCTCCGTGATGCAGCCCATGCTGCCCCCAGGCATCCAGCTCACAGACACACTGGAGCAGATGCAGCAGGGGACCCTGATGTGCAAAGTCAAGTCCAAGAGCTGGAAGAAGCAGCGGTACTTCAAGCTGCAGGAAGACTGCATGACCATCTGGTACCAGTCCAAGAGGACAGGCAAAACTGAGTCTGCCTGTGAGTACCAGCTGCTCTGTGTTGCCCGAGAGGCCGTCAGTAGGTTTCAGAGTGAACAGGGATGTGAAGGTACGGAGATTCTTGGGCTATGCTTGCTAAGGGTGCTGGGGCATTGAAGAAAGGCTCTGCATGTGAGATCTCTTCTCACCCACATGTCTCCATGAAACATCCTGCCCCCAGCAGGACCCATGGGTCAAAAGGGCTGAGTAGAAATTGCAGCTGATACAAACGGAACCTCTGGAATTCCAGTGCAGGAATAAGCAGACAAAGGGGCAGATGGATGACTGGCTGACTTGATAGCTCAATGGTTAATGGATAGATTACTAGCTCAGTGGGTGGATGGATGGATGGATGGATGGAGTGGAAGAAGGGATGACTGGAAGGATAGATGTCTGTGGGCAGGGCCCCTTCCCCTGTGGTCCTTGTCCCCTACAGACAGGCCTCCCCTCCCTCTGCCCCAGTCTCCATCAGCGATGTGGAGACGGTGCGGGAAGGGCACCAGTCGGAGGTGCTGCAGAGCGTGGCCGAGGAGTTCCCCCCTGAGCGCTGCTTCACCATTGTCTTCTACGGCCGTCGTGGCAACCTGGACCTCATTGCTGGCTCGGCAGAGGAGGCACAGTGCTGGGTCCAGGGCCTGCGTCAGCTCATTGAGGTGGCCACCACCATGGACCAAAGGGAGAAGATAGACCAATATCCTTCCTGAGAGCATCACTCTACCCCCCACACCCATTGCTGATCATTCCCCAGGCCCTGCATCTTCTGCCTTGCCCCAGCATGTGTGTAGCTATTCTGGATCTCACCATCTGCATCAGTGTAGGGCACAGGAAAAGGAAAAGATGCACTCTGATACTCCCCAGCCCCATTTCTCATAGCCAAGGTCCTTTCCCTTAACATTTGCCCTGGTTTCTCGCACATGGATTCGTGACTGGTTCCAGAAGGCTGACAAGAATAAAGATGGGCGCATGAACTTCAAGGAGGTGCAGCATCTCCTGAAGATGATGAACGTGGACATGAACGAGGATCATGCCCTGCGGCTCTTCCAGGTAACCACAGCACCTGAGAGTCTGGAGGGGCTGGAGAGAGACTGGAAGGGCTGGTACAAGCTGTACAACACCTCCTTGCAAAAGGACCTGATCACTTTCTTCCACCCACCCATCCACCCATCCATGCATCCAGCCATCCACCCATCGACCCAGCCAGCCAGCCAACTACCTGTTTACCCAAACAAACACACATTTGTTCATTTATTTGTTAAACTAACCAGCCAAGGCAGCTCTTCCCCCCCATTCATTTGTCCATCCAGCTGCTTATCTGTCTACCAAGCTAACCAGCCATCTGTTTTTTTATCCCTCCCTCCCTCCCTCCCTCCCATCCATCCATCCATCCATCCATCCACCTAACCAGCCCTCCATCTGCCCATTCATCCATTCCAACATTGATCAATGCCTGCCTCTGCCACTGGCATGGGGGACTCTGTTTGGGGCGGGAGAATTCCCTCACAGCACCTTCCGTGGCCAAGACACCCCGTTTTGCCCCATCTGGGTGCTGAGGGAGCTCCTTTGCAGGATGCTGACAAGTCAGAGTCGGGGACACTGGAAGGGGAGGAATTTGTACTCTTCTACAAGTCTCTCACGCAGCGTGAGGAGGTGCTGAGCCTCTTCCAGGAATTCTCTGAGGATGGAAAGAAGCTGACGCTGCTGGAGCTGGTGGATTTCCTACGGCAAGAGCAGCTGGAGGATGAGGGCACAGAGGAGCTGGCCATGGAGCTCATTGACAAGTATGAACCATTGGAGACAGGTGAGAGCTGGCTCAGACATCATCTGTACTCTGCATGGGGGCAAGGAGGGGTCACAGGCTCACAGCCCCATGGCAGGAGCATTCCCAGCCCCATCCTGCTGTGAGTGGGCACAAGAAGAAGACTCACCAAGGTGTGATCTGGGTGCAGTTCTGCTTTATTTGGTCCGTTCCTGGGCCTTTTTTGTGTAGAAGGTTGACCAGCCATGGTGTGCAAGGTCCAGCTTTGGGGTCCACTGCCCACCTTTCCCCGTGGCATGTCTTTCTGTGCCCCAGACTCTGGCATCAGTTTGGGGATTCCAGGAGCCACTAGCAGCCCTGTTTGCCCCCATTCTGCCTCTTCCATGTCCCCTGGCTGTTGCTGAGCCTCCCCCTGTGCCTGCAGCCCGGGCTCGCCATGTGCTGAGTGCTGATGGGTTCCTCATGTACCTCTGCTCCCCGGAGGGCTCCATCTTCAACCCCCAGCACCGGGCGCTGTGGCAGGACATGAGCCAGCCACTCTGCCACTACTTCATCTCCTCCTCCCACAACACCTACCTGATAGAGGATCAGATTCGGGGCCAGAGCAGCATCGAGGGCTACATCAGGTAAAGGGACTGCTCCCTTCCAGCTGCCCTCCAACACCCTCCCACCTCAGTGTCATGTCCTCAGCAGCTCCATAGGGTAAACCCCAGAAGCTCCTTTGCTCCTCTGTGGTGCACTCCTCTGGCCTTGCCCTGCATGCAGCAGCATCCCCACCCTTGGTGGGTGTCCCCTGGTCCCTTAGGGGTGACACCCACGGGCAGAGGGGAGGGCAGGGAGCTGGTGCCCTGGCTGAGTGCAGGGTTCCAGGGGTGACAACCCACCCCCAGGGCTCTGAAACGGGGCTGCCGGTGCCTGGAGGTGGATTGCTGGGACGGGCCAAATGGGGAGCCCATGGTGTACCACGGCCACACCTTCACCTCCAAGATCCCCTTCCGGGAGGTGGTGAGCACCCTGGGGAAGTACGCCTTCAAGGTAAGGCACCCTTCCCCAGGTGCTGGTGGTCGTGGGTGGTCCTCAGTGGGTGGGGATGCATGGTAGTGGTGGGTCCCTGGAGGGGGAGTGGTGCTGAGGCTCACACACCTGGTGATGCAGCCGGACTGGTCACACTGCGGGAGAGGAGGGCGGCTGTGTCACTTCCTGGGGACAGCCTGCACTGTGCTGTGCCAGGGGGTGGGTGCTCATGCAGACAAGGTCTGTTGGGGGTGCAGGGGTGAGATGGGATGTGGGGGGTACTGGGGGATTGGAGGGGTATGAAGGTCTCAGGGGACAAACAGACACAAGTGGCTCCATCCTGGCACTGATCATGCATGGATGAAGCCCTTGTGAGAGCTCACCAGCCCCACCAAGGCTGATCTCCAGCTGTGCATGTTGCTCCTCAGACCTCGGACTACCCAGTGATCCTGTCCCTGGAGAACCACTGCAGCATGGAGCAGCAGGAGGTCCTGGCCCAGCAGCTCAAGGACATCCTGGGGGAACAGCTCCTCACCACTACCATTGATGGGCATGTCCCCACCCAGCTCCCATCCCCAGAGGTAGGGACAGAGCACAGCTGTGCAGGGCATCTCTGTCCTGCCTTGAGAGTGTGCTAAGGAAGTGGATCTGCTGTTCAGAGAATAGGCCAACCTGTTCCAGCATTGTCCTGCTCCACTGGAGGATTTGAGGACCCTGGGGGTGGGTGTCCTCATGTTCACAGAGGTGCAAAGGCTGTCCCCAGGGTTGTCTCCCCATGCCCTGCAGAATCAGAGAGCAGGGCAAAACGTTCCTACCCCATCCCCTCCTGAGTGCTGAAGTGATCTGGTCATGCTGGCCTCCAGCAGTTCAGGATCCCAGGGGACATGGCCATGGAAGCGCTGAGTAGCCCAAGGTGCTTCTCTATCCCCAACCCCACAGGAGCTGAAGCACAAGATCTTGCTGAAGGGCAAGAAGATTGGGCGGCTGGAGGACACCCTGGATGGGCCAGGGGATGAGGCGCCCGATGTGTCTGACAATGACAATGGGGCAGAGGCAGAGGAGGAGAAGCGGAGGGCAAAGGTAAGTGGCCCAGGCTGGGGACCAGCTGGGACCACTGAGTCCCTGGACACAGGTATGAGCTGTGGTGACATCCTACTGCATAGAGGGGAGACAGAGACTGCAGAGACATCACCAGGCAGGGAGGACAGCCCTTTCTGCCTCTGGCCATGCCAGCTCCCTCCTTGTTGTGGTGGCAACATATTGGAGGTCCCCTGCTTGCTCTGTTCCTGCCAGGAAGGCTGCTCATAGTAGGGATGCTGCCATCCACCAGCACACCTCTGGCTGCTCTTGCCTGCCCTGGCTCTACAGGCCCTGGCCTGGCTGAGTGCTGGTGGGTGGTGCTCCCATCAGGGGGGACCCAACATGGCTCTGCCTTGCAGAAGGACAAGGAGAGCCTGGCACAAGCATTGTCCGACTGTATCATCTACTGCAAGAACGTGCCCTTCCGGGGCTTCCAGGAGGCCCGCAGCCATTCCCGGCCCTCTGAGATCTCCTCCCTCTCTGAAGCCAAGGCCAGGAAGCTCATCCGGGATGAAGGTGAGATTAAGGGGGCAGTGGCACCGGGTGACTGGGACAGAGTAGAGGGGGCCAATGGCTTCCTCGTGGGTAGTGCCAAAGCCCTCCCTTTCTGGGAGAAACAGGGTTCAGTGGGGCTGTACTGTGGGGTTTGGCTCTGGTAGGTGATGAGGTTATTGGCTTACAAAACAAGGCAGGACACCTGGATTCCTGAGCAGGGAGAGGGATGAGAATTGGTGGGTGGGTGCGCAGGTGGATGGATGGATGGATGGATGGATGGATGGATGGATGGATGGGCAGCACATGTGGGTGGCTGTGCAGGCCAGAGAATGAACCCACAAGTGGCTCTCATACTCTATCCCTAGGAAATGAGTTTGTTCGCCACAATGCCTGGCAGCTGACACGCATCTACCCCAGCGGGATGCGGACTGACTCCTCCAACTACAGCCCCCAGGAGATGTGGAATGTGGGGTGCCAGATCGGTATGGCCGGGGTGCAACAGGGCTGTGGGCTGTGCCAAATGCCACCATCAACACCTGTGTTAATGCCAGCTACAACCCTATCCGGAGCCAGGTCAGGTTGCTGGCTCTTGTGCTGCCCTGGGGGGGTCCAGGAACTAGTGCCTTATTCCCCTATGCAACCCCACATCTCTCTAGGTATGGGGACAGGCTGGTTTTCTGCTCAAAGCAGTGTCTCCAAGCTGTTCTGAACCCTTTTCCCTGCCACCTCCCTCCAGTGGCCTTGAACTTCCAGACAGCCGGCATGGAGATGGACCTGTGTGATGGGCTCTTCAGCCAGAACGGCTGCTGTGGCTACGTGCTCAAACCACCCTTCATGAGGGATGAGGAGACTCTCTTCAACCCTAGTGACCCCAGCAGCCGGGAAGGCCCTGGCCCCATCACCCTGACAATCCAGGTACAGGGTTGTGGAGAGACCCTGGGGAAGCCATGATAGTGTGCTGGGGCTCTCTTGGTCCCAGACAGATGGGGACACTGTTAGGCAGTGTGGAGCCAAGTAGCCTTACAACAGATAGATTTGGCTGCTCCCCAGCTCAGGGGGTTCATGCTCCTTCCTGCAGGTAATCAGTGGGCAGCAGCTGCCCAAAGTGGCCAACAGCAAGGAGGGAGCCATCATTGACCCACTGGTGCGTGTGGAGATCTACGGGGTCCCCGCGGACCAGGCGCACCAGGAGACCAAGTACATCGAGAACAATGGTGAGACCCACGGTGGTACCAGGCACAGTCCCTGCTGTCCTTCACTCTCTCAGCACCTGCTCTCTCTTCCCAGGGTTTAACCCCCGCTGGGATGAGACACTGCAGTTTCAGCTCCACGTGCCAGAGCTGGCCCTCATCCGCTTTGTGGTGGAGGATTATGACAAGACTTCCAGGAATGATTTCGTGGGTCAGTTCACCCTAGCCTTTGCCAACATCAAACCCGGTGAGTGGCTGCTGCTCAGTGGTTTTGGGCACCCAGGACAGCCCTGCAGGCATGTCTGGGGCTCAGCTGAGTACTAGAGAGGAGGGCGGGACTCCAGTTGGCCAGAACCTTGCTGTCCTTCCTGCAGGATATCGCCACATCCATCTCCTCTCAAAGGATGGCACCAGCATCCCACCCTCTTCGCTCTTTGTCCATATATGCATCACCAAACCACCTGGTCCTGAGCAGGACTGAGCTCATGGGGTGAGCAGCACCCAGATGGAAGCCACAGAGCCAGCTCCAAGCAGCTGGGGCCATAGAGCCAACCACCTTGCCCTCTTGTTGAGCTGTTTCTGTCATCCCTGTGTCATTGTTGCTGCTGTGACTCCTTCTGCAGTAGCCTCCAAGGGCTGGAAAAAGCACTGACCTCCCCTTTCCAGGTTCAGGTTGCTGCTGCCCATGCATGAGTGTGGGGTCTACACCAGTGCAGCTCCCTGCACCCTCCACAGGCATCCTGCCCTGGCCCATGGTCACAGCTTGACTGTGGGAAGGAGGAGAGATGGTGTGTGGCCCAGCTCTGCTGCAGGGGCTGGTCCCCCTCCAGCCAGGGGAGCAAGGCTGGAGCCGAGCAAACCCTAGGGCTGGGCACAGCTGGGAGTAAAGTTGGTCCTCACTGCCCCCTAACCCTGCAGAACCCCATCACATCCCTTGGCCCCTAGAGCCCCAAATTAACCCTTGTCCCATCCTTTCTCTGTAAGCAACCTAATAAATTGTTCAGTGACAAACAGGTCCGGGTCTGGGTGCAGCAGTGCTGGGGAGAGAGGGGGAGCTGAGCTTGGGTTTGTGCTCTCTTTCTCTGTGGGTACCTGGCCCACTGTTCACACAGGGGTTCCAAGCAGCCCAAATAAATGGTATTAAAAGGAACTGAGGGATTCCTTTTATACAGTTGTGTATTTTACAACCCATATACATATATGCCTGTACACACACATACATCTCTGCAGCAGGCCTGTGCCACCAGCACCTTAAAGCAGTTGGGATTCAGCCTCACTGTGGCGTGCCATCCTTCTCCACAGGGCACCCTCCTTCTTGCTCCATCCTGGGGGGCCCCTTGGCCTGGCTCTCCCTCTGCACAGTGTGTAAGTGGACAGTGTGAGTGCTGGGGTCCTTTCCCACCCCCTGGCTAGGGTCGACAGCCCCGTGCTCAGGGTGATGCCGCTGGATGTGTTTGATGACCTGGAACTTCTGCTTGGCCTTGTAGGGGCAGTAGCGGCAGAAGAAGGGGTGCTCGTTGGTGTGCGTCAGGTAGTGGTGGCGCAGGCCAGCTGCCCAGCGGAAAGCCCGCCCGCAGGCGTTGCACACATAGGGCTTCTCCTCACTGTGCTTCTTCAGGTGAGTCTTGAGGAGAAAGCGGGTCTTGAAGGCTTTGCCACACTGCTCACAGATGAAGGAACGGGCTTCCTGGTGCCGTGTCTCCTTATGCACCCGCAGGGCATCCGCACGGTTGGTGCAGTACTCACACTCATCGCAGCAGTATGGCTTCAGGCCTGTGGCAACAGGGAAGGGGATGGCACCGGGATAGGGGCACAGTGCTCCCCAGTCCACGGGTCTCACCATCCCTATAACAGAGCATCAGTCCCCAGGGACTTCCCCCCACATCCCATTTTGTTAGCAGGCACACCAAGATCCCCATTTCCAAGGCTCCAAACAGTGCCTAGGGTCTGTGCCACCCAAACTTCCCTCCCACCTGAGAGCACTGCCCCCACCCCATTAGCACAGGATGATGTGCTGCCCCCTAAATGTCCTCCTCCATCACCAGCTGGGCCACTGGCAGAAAGAGAAGCATGGAGCAGCCCCAACACCCTCCCTGGTGCTCGACAGCCTGTCCTCAGTGGGCAGCACTCACCTGTGTGCTTTGTCATGTGGTACTTGAGCTGGTTCACCCACTTGCATTTGTAGCCACAGTCAGGGCAGAGGTATTTCCGCTCCTCCTTGTGGATCCGCATGTGATACTGGGCAGGAGGATAGGGTCAGGATGAGACCATGTCCCCTGCCCTGGGGATGTGCAGGGCTCTGGGGTGGCAATGAGAGGCTCAAAGACAGCTCTGACATCTCCAGCTGCATGGGACAAGGAGGGCTGTGTGCTTGCTTGGCAGGCTATGGGCAAGGGGGATCCACAGCAGGGTCAGGATGAGATGCCTGTACTGTTGAGCTGCTCTGTCCCAGCCTGTGGATGGCACAGGCTTTGTTCCCCAGTTTGGTATGTAAGGCAGAGTCAGGTTAAAAACCCAGCCCAACAGAGCTGAGCACATTGCACAGCCTCACCCAGGTGGCCCCAGGGAGCTCCAGCTCAACCTGGCCATTAAAAAAGTCAATACTTCTTTTAGCAAAACCAGACTATTTTTCCCTCCATTACCCTATGCCTCCATCACCCACGCATTTCCTTTTCCAGGAAAAGCCCTTTACCACACATCAGGATGCTAATCACCTACAAAAATGAGGGCAAGGTCATGCTCTGCTTGCAAGAAAGCTGGAGGTTTCCCTGCACCGTCTAACTGGCACCACAGAGCATGCCGAAGCCAGCAAGCAGCCAAACTTGACTTTGAATGGTGCAAGCTGCACCCAGAGAAAGTCAAAGATGTCAGTAAGAAAAGTGAACACAGACTGCTGCCCACCTTCTTGCTTTGTTAAAAGTCTCCCTCGCCCTTAAACTGCAACGGCAGAGAAGAAATGTATTGTACTGACATGACTTTTATGTGCTTGTCTCCTATTTCTGTTCAGTATGAGCCACTGAACACAGAGGATAAAACCTCCCCTTGGGAACTTCTTCCCCAAAGCCCTGTGGCTGGATGCCCCTCAAGCCACGCAGACGCAACAGGATACATTCCCAAGCAGAGCTCTTACCTTGAGACGTGAGGGGTCGGCGCAGGCATATTTACAGAGGTGGCACTTGTAGGGCTTCTCTCCAGTGTGGATACGGATGTGCCACGTGATTTTTTGCCTGTTCTTGGTGGTGTACTCACAGTCCGAGCACTTGTACACGCGGGTGCCCCCATGGCCCTTCATGTGCTGGTCAAACACAAGCTGGTGCTGGCAGGCAAAGTCGCAGAAGGGGCAGTGCAGGGGTTTGTCCTGGGGGGCAGCTGGCTCATGGCTCTCCATGTAATGCCGCACCAGCTGCTGCCGCTCCTTGGCTGCAAAGCTGCACAGCTCACAGCGGTGGCTGAAATGCTGCGTCTTGTGCTCCTCCAGTGCCTCCCGGGTGGCGAAGGTCTCCTTGCAGGTGCTGCACTCCAGGTGTGGGTGCTGCTTCTGCACGTGGCACTTGAGCGTGGCCTCACTGTGACACACAAAGTCGCAGCGTGGGCAGCTGTAGGAAACCTTTTCCTCATGCCGCCGCAGGACGTGCTGCTTGAGGGCCGTCTCAGAACTGAAGCGAGCCTCACAGCGGGAGCAGCCGAAGTTGAGCTCACCATGGTGGCAGCTGTTAACGTGGCGGGTGATGTCATTCTGCAGGTAGCTGCTGTAGTCACAGAGCGGGCAGAAGTGGGTGGGTGTCTTCTCATGCACCCGCAGGCGGTGGATGCGCAGCTTGGAGTTGGTGCCGAAGGTCTGGCTGCAGATGCTGCAGGAGATGCGCCCCACGCCAGTGTGCAGGGACTGGTGGGCCTCCAGGCGGTAGCGTCGCGTGGTGCTGAACTCGCAGTAGCGGCACTTGTGCGGCTTCACCCCCTCGTGCTTGATGCGGACGTGCTGCCGCAGGCACCGGGCCTGCTTGCAGGTGAACTCGCACTGGCGGCACTGCAGCTGTGGCCGCTTGCTGTAGTGCTTGCGGTGCAGCCTGCGGTGCAGCCGCAGGGCTTTGGCCACCTTGGAGGTGAAGGGGCAGGAGGTGCAACGAAACTCGCCCAGAGTCACGCAGCCCCTCTTCTTGTGCGTCTTCATGGCCCGTTCCTGGTGGCAGGTGAAGGGGCAAGTGGGGCAGGAGAAACGCCTCCTCTTGGGCAGGGTGGCTTTTGGTGGGGCTGCATCCAGTGGGAGCTCACTGGGCTGGCCTTTCTCAACACTGGGTGGGTCCCCCTCAGGGAGTTCGGTCCTTTGGGGTTCGTCCTCCTTGGGATGCATGATGTGCTTTTCAGCACAGTGGCTCTTGAGTGCCCGCCGGGAGCGGAAGGCCTCAGGGCACAGGGAGCACCAGAACTGCTCCAGGTTCCGGCAGCCATCCTCCACATGAGAGGTGATGGTGGTGACACGGGAGCACACAAAGGAGCAGGCATTGCAGTGCAGCTTCCCTCCCTCCAGTCGGTATTTCTCTGAGGGCTTCCCAGGCTGGGAGGCACCAGCAGCTCCACCTGGCTCAGTACCTCCCCCTTGCTGGGGAGGCTCTTCTGCCATCTCTGTGCTGTCAACCAGCAGGGATTTCTCAGAGATATGACAGCCCAATGTCTGTGCCCCAGCCAAAGGACTGCCTCCTGCTTGTGTTTTATCAGGCAGCAGTTCAGCTTCCCAAGGGCTCTCAGTATGCCTGGACTCCTCTGAGCCTCCCTTCTCGCTCTCTGCCATTTCTGTACCATTATCACCAGGCTGGTGAGCAGGTTGGCACAGTCCAGGTGCCTCCTGACTGGTTGGTTTGAGGATCTTGTTCTTCAGGAGAACTGGGCACTTCTTCAGGAGGTGGGTGTTGAGTCCCCTCTGCTGTTTAAAGCTGGCGCCACACTCACGGCACACAAGCGGGGCCCGGCGGCTCTGGCAGCTGGCTTTGGAGTGCAGGGACATGGATTTCTCCTTCCGTGTGATGTACGAGCACTTCTCGCACTTGAAGACCTGGCTCTCCGACTGCACCACCAGCATCTGCACCCTGCCCTCCAGCACCAGCGTCTCTGCCTGCTCCTTGTCCTGCTTCCGCAGAGCCTTCAGCACTGACTCCGAGCCGCCCCTGGCATTGTCACCAGAGGTGGTGACATCCTCTGGGACAGGCAGGCGGCCCTGTTCACGTGTCTTCAGCATGCTGAGCCAGGCCTCTGGCAGCTTGGCTTGGCTGGTCTCTCTCAGCTCCGTGTCTGCCACCAACTTATGGTGGTCTGAGCATGACCCCTCAAGGTGGCCCATGTCCTCCTTTAGGGCATCTTTTCCCTGGTTGTCTCCTGCCGCTACACTGCCCTTCACCACTTTGTCTTCCTGTACATTTACCTCCTCTTCCTCAAAGTCTGGGATGTCTTCAAGTGTATTGCCACTGTCCTCCAAGCCAAGGCCATCCTGGGAGCCCAGCATCTCATAGGCTGCGGGAGGCTCCTTGCAGGACAGCATTTCCACACTCTCTGGCTGGGTCACACAGGCTCCTCCAGTCAAGTTCTCCAGGAGAGGGTCAGACGAGACATTCAGTGCCTCCAAGTGCAAGGTGCAGCTCTCTGCCACATCTTCAGAAACAGTGAGCTCAGTAGAGCCTGTGGCAGCATTTCCTTGCAGGCAGTCATCTTCCAGGGCATTGCCAGCAATAGGACAGCTCTGCTCCCCCTCGCCCACACCTCTCTCTGCCTCACTGCTGCTCTCTGGTGGAGCAGCATCCTGCTCAAGGAGGGGCACCACGAACACTTGCTGGTAGCCCTCTTCTCCCTGAGACTCTGCTTGGGATGGCTTCTCCTTTATCCACTGCTCCTTGCCAGTGAGGGAGGAACTGGCATCCACATGCAGGGCTGCACCGAGCTCATAGCCAAAGAGTGCCTCAGATGAGCTGATCTCCAGCTCCTTGCTGGCGTAATTTTCCAGCCAGTCCTTGTCACCAGGAACATAGCCATGAATCTTGCGCTTGTGGAAGAAGAGGCTGGTGTTACTGAAGGTGCAGTATGAACACAGGGCACAGCGAAACTCCTTCTGCTTGGTGTGCTTGCAGTTCTCATGGTTCAGCAGCGCCTGCTTGTACTTGGTCTGGTAGGTGCAGTACTGGCACTGGAAGACAGGCACCTGGTAGTTCTGCGAGTGCTTCGTCTGCATGTGCTTCTGCAGCTCGTACTTGCGCTTGCAGGCGAAGCCGCACACCTCGCAGATCAGACTTTTACCCTGGTGCCGCAGCTTGTGGCTGCTCAGCTGGTCAGCACGGTGACACCGGTATGAGCACTGGTTACACTGGTATCTGTGGGGACAAGCAGAACTGGTCAGGCAGCACAAGGAACTGGGGCAGGCTGAGCTTAGTCAGGTGTGCTGAGCTCTCTTTCCCCACCCCAGACAAATGGGGAAGGGGTATTGTTCGATTTTCCAGATCTGACCTTTGCCATCCAGACAGCTCTTACCACAGGCCATTCCTCCCTACTACAGCCCTTGGCACTGCTGGTTCTTTACACCCCCAGCCTGGGGACTGGAGATAGATTACCTGAGTAATCCATACAGTGACCATGTCAGACACACATATTCTCACATGTGCACACCAACAGCACTTCCAGCATCCCTGGAGGAAGGCTAGACCCAAATGAGGTGATAATTTGGCAGTCCTGAACAGGCCTTGACCCACAAACAACAGCAGAGCCATGAACCCAAGCTCAGAGTTGCACCTCTGAGGTAATACACCTCCTTGGTGGCATAGAGACAACAAAAATAGCTTTGCCTCCACAGCACCATGCTGCAAGTTCAAAGACCACATTTCTTATGCACCGGACAGAGCAGGCCAGACATGAGAAAGTCTGGCACACAATGCAGCCAGGAGAAGCAGACCCCTAGAGCAGGATCTGGGGAGCCTTGACTATGCTGCCAGGCCAGTGGAGCAGGGGGTCTTACCGGAGATCTCCAGTGTG
Source organism: Corvus kubaryi (assembly GCF_017639235.1). Lineage (NCBI taxonomy): Eukaryota > Metazoa > Chordata > Aves > Passeriformes > Corvidae > Corvus > Corvus kubaryi. The sequence goes on from NW_024581135.1 coordinate 15,421,850, forward strand.
CTTGCGCATGTGGACGTTCAGGTAATGCTTCCACTTGGTGATGTACCCGCACTCGGTGCACATGAAGTTCTTGTCATTGGAGTGGGTCAGCATGTGTTTGGACAGGTAGCTCACATCCCGGCACGTGAAGTCGCAGAGCTCACACTTGTGAGGTTTCTCTCCTACATGCAACACACAAATGCCTTCAGCATGACAGCCAGATAAAGCAACACGGCAGAGAAACCAGCTCAGCAGGGAGCATGCAACAACTTCAGCCAAGTGATCCTGAGGTGGCAAAGCTGGTGGTGGGACCCAGGAGCCCTAACTCAGCCCTCTCTACCCACCCAGGGCCAGGACAAGACACCTTCCCCATCCCAGTTCAGCTTTTGGGACCCCTACAAGGGACACCCACCAGTGTGCAACAGCATGTGCCGGATGAGCACCCGCTTGTGCGCGGTGGCAAAGGCACACTCAGTGCACTTGTGGATCTTCTCGTTGGCGTGCATCTTGCCCACGTGGTCGTGAAACTCCACAGGGTTGAAAGTGGCATAGGGGCAGAAGCTGCACTGGAGCTGCTCACTGCCCGGGTGCCCCTGCTTCTTGTGCTTGCGGAAAACGTGCTTGTTGGAGCAGATGAAGTCGCACTGCTGGCAGTGGAAGGCGTAGTGGGTTTTCCGGTGAGCCTCCATGGCCTCAGCCGTGCCGAAAAGCAGCGAGCAGGCATGGTACTTGCACTCCACCGCCTTGATGCCATGAGCATCCTTGAGGTGACGGACAAACTCCTTCCGGTCCTCTGCGCAGTAGTCGCAGTCCCCGTGGAAGCAGCTCAGCCTCTTGGGTTCGGCTTTGTGAGTCTTCAAGTGCTCCTTGAGGGCCTGGCTGAGTCGAAACTTCTCCTCACAGACGGGGCAGGAGTAAACATCGGAGTAGAAGTTGGAGATGTCCTCGTGCATGCTGGCCATGTGGCGGTTGAGGGCGTTCTTCTCCACTGAGCTGTAGTGGCAGAGTGGGCAGCGATGAGCCTTCTCGCCCGTTTCCCGCATCATGTGGATTTTCAGCTTGCTTTTGCTGGTGAAGTACTTGTGGCAGTTGGGGCACTGCAGGCTGGGGTCAGGGAAGTGCAGGTGGAGGTGCTCTACCAGGTGCGTCCGCTTCTTGAAACACCGCTTGCATTCGGGGCACATGTGGGTTTTGTAGAGGTACTCGGAGCCTTCTGCAACATCTCCTGGGGGAACAGAGGAGGGGGAGCAGTTAACAGGGAAAAGATGGAGAGCACAGGTGGGTGTTCTGTCCCTGATCCAGTTGTGCCACAGTGAGGGTTTATACATGTGCAGTCACACAGCCACCACCTACTCAAGAGGGACTGTCCCCACCCCAAGCCACCAGCACACTTCAGGTGAGCTCTTTCCAGCTCAACACTGGCAAAGCGCAGCCTACATCAGGCCTGCCCACGTGCCCCTGGTCCCCAAAGCCAGGCAGACCTTTGCCTAAACCTGGCAGCATGTGTGAACAGGAAAAGAAGGGACATATTTGCTTGGGCAGAGGTTGGGAGAACAAGTGCACTGGTACATGCAGGAGATATGAGGTCACCCATCAGCCTGGGCCACATTTCCCTGCCAGCCCTGAGGATGTGGTGCTTGTTCACAAAGCCTGACCACGTCTTAGTAGGGCCCCACATCCTACCTTTGAAGTGCTGTGCCTGTGGCACTCCAACTTTCTTGGGAGCTGTCTTCCCATTCTCTTTGGCCTCAGCTTCGCAGAGGCTCTCTCCATCCTCCTCTGGTGATTCATCCCCACTGCTGTCGGAGTCCTCTTCTCCAGCTGATGCTTTCTGCCCCTTCAAGAAGTTGTCCCCAGTACCCTCAGGCTTTGCTGGCCTGGCTTCTACTGCGCTGGCTTTCCACCCAGGGTGGCAATTACCTGCCTCCTCCTGCCCTTCTGATGCTGCTTCAGTGGGGAAAGACAAGAGATCATCACATTCCAGGCAAGAGGAAGCCACCCCCACACACATGCAGAAAATCTACCTGGCTGAGATGGAGAGCACAAACATTGCTGCAGGGAGGCAGGAATGCAGAGTTCCCAACCCTCCAGCACCGCAGCTTCACCCCCCACTCCTCCAGTTGTAACTGGGATGCACAGACAAAGCCAGCCTCTGCAGCACCCACAGGCCCCAACCCCCCACCCAGCTATACCTGATGGCAGGACGCAGCACTGGTCGAGGCCGTGGGGGTCTGAACTTGGGGGGTCGCCTGTTGCGGGCATCTCAGAGGGGGACTCTATGGTGTGACCCTTCCTGTGCTGCCAGAAGAGCTTAGCATTGGCCGTGATGAAGTCGCAGTGGCCACAGTGGAAGGGGAAGTGTGTCCGGTGGTGCTGTTCCATGGCCTGGCGGCTGGGGAAGAGCAGCGGACAGGCCCGGCAGGCGCAGGACACAGGGGACGCCCCGTGCAGGTGGCGCAAGTGGCTGCGCAGTTGCTTGCGGTCCTCTGTGGTGAAGTGGCAGCCCCTCTCGGGACAGGACAGGGCTCCCAACGGGGCACGGTGGGTCTTGAAGTGCTCCTTGAGTTGGCCAGGCTGCACAAATGCCTCCCGGCAGACGGGGCACAGCAGGCACTCGGAAGCAGAGCTCTCCTGTGTGCTGGCTCTGGGCAGCTCTGAGCCCACAGGGTCAGTCTGGCCCTCGCTGGCAGAAGCCAACAGTGCCCCTGGGAGTTCCAGGTGCTCTGGGGGGGGAAGCAGCAGGCACTGGTGCTGGGACAGCAGGGAGGCCTCTGAGAAGCTCTGGCCACACCTCTCGCAGAAGTACAGTTCCACCACTTTGACCAGAACCTCTGCAGAGAGCAAGGGATGAGTGTTAGAAACAGCTTTTGCCAGGCCCAGAGCTTGGGACTGGTGGTTCAGTTCCAGCTCTGGACAAGGAGAATAAACCCCTATTGCCACAAATTACAGTTTGGGAACCACATCTCCCATAAGAGGGGAATACCACCACCCAGGTGACCACAATAACCAGTTCTGTCCCTTTGCACCTTGGAGGCATACAGAAATGAGAGGCTGGTCTGGCCCCATTCCTATTAGGATGCACCCACACCAGATCCACGTGCGAAGCATGCTGGGGGGCAGCAGCCCAGGTGGAGATCTCTGTCTGGTCCCTACCAACAGCCTGGAGCAACCCTCTCACGCAGCATGCAACTCCCACAGCCACTCTCCCCATCCACACACCCAGCTGGTGCCAGGTCTGTGCCCAGTGGTGGCACCAGACTCATGATGCAGGGTCAGAGATCTGAGGGCACCTGGGACAGGGACCCTGGCCAGACCTTTCTCCCTCTGCTGAATACAGTGGGGCCCATTCTGCGCTCCCTGCATCCCATACCTGTGGCACTAGCCGCGTTGCTCAGTGTCACATTGCCAGCCACTGCCTCGATGAATATTTCCACATTGCTTCCTTCAGAGTGAGCCCCTTCCCCAGGCATCGATGCCTCTGCCAGCAGCAAGTCCTGGCTAGCAGCCAGCGGGGGTGTCCCAGCCAGACCAGTGCTGGCCACACCAGGGCTTCCCACGGCTCCCACCTCTCCTGGTGTGGGCAAGAGCAGCTCCGAGCACAGGGACTCCATCTCCCTGCTGGCACCCTCTGATACAGTCACTGCTGCACTCATTGCCACCAGGCACTGCCTTGGTGCTGGGCTGGATGACCTCTCAGTCTGAAACAGAAGAAAGCACTTTAAATGAGGGACATCCCAGGGCCCAAGAGGATTTTGGGGAGCAGCCTGTGGTGCCAGGCTGAAGGCAGGGTATCTCAGTGCTGACTCCTTCCTGCTGTGCCTCAAGCAGGCCGCTGGCAAAGCCCTCTGTCACGGGGGAGACAAGAACGCAAGGACACCTGTGCCCTCTCCCTCAGCCCAACACCGCGGGCTTGCTCCCTGGGTCCAGCTGGGCCGAGCCCCGAGCCCACCCTCAGAGCTATGCCCAGTCTCCAGCCAGCAGGTGCCTCCACGAGTCCCGCCCGGCCAGGTCCCCCCCCAGCCCCTCGCCCTTCACCCCGGGCTGTTCCCAGCCCCCCCAGCCCCTCATCCCAGGCAGTTCCCGGCCCTCCCAGCCACTCACTCCTCGCCCCGATCTGTCCCTGGCATCCCCAGTCTCTCGCCCCTTACCCTGGGCTGTCGCCAGGGTCCCCTCAGCCCGGGCTGTCCCCGCCGCTCCGGGTCCCCCTGCCCCGGCACATCTCGGTGGCGGTGTCGGGCGGCGAGAGCGCCGCCCTTTGTGCCTCTCGCGCAGCCGCTCTGCCCGGCCTGGCCGGCCCCGCTCTATGGTGCGGCCGGAAGCGGCGCGGGCGGGAGCGGAAGCGGCGCGGCGCAGGTGAGCGGCGGCGGCAGCGGCGCCGGGGGAGCGGGGGCGAGAGCGGGAGTGGTGCGGGTTCCTCCGCGGAGCGGCCGGGGCTGGGCCTCTGCTGCGGTGAAGGCCGGTGTGGATCCGGATCTTTTGCAGGGGAGGGTGGGGCTCCTGCAGGGGGAGGTTGCGGGACCCTGCCCACCGGCCGCTGTGGCCTGGGAAGGAAGAAGGTCACGCCTTGTTCTAGTGGAGGGGGAATTCTGCACCTTGGGGAGCAGAGCGTGTCTGTGCGTCTCGCGGGGAAGGCTCCCCCTCGTTCCCAGTACATGATAGACCTGCTGAGGGAGATGGAGAAGCTTCAGGCCCCGGGAGCATGCGGCTGTAATGCGGATATGGAGGTGCGCCTTCTACCACCGTCGTGTTCCCGTTCTCAGCAGCAAAGACCCGGCTCTTGGCTCAGCCTGGGGATGTGCTTCAGCTTTTTCAAACGATAAACCTTAAATAATTGCAGTGCTCGTGATTTATGGCTGTTTAAAGAATAAAACCCTGTAAATCTCTGGGCTTGTTGTCTTGACTGAAGAAGCTACAGATGCTCCTGTGCTTCTTCAAGAGCCTCCTGGCCCTCTCCTGCTTGGCTCACCCAGTGGCCAAGGGAGGAGGTTCCTGCAGCCAGCAGCTGTCTGAACACTTGGTAATAAGCACAGATGTGGGAAATCCAAATGTGCCAGGCAGCCTTTCACCTTGAGGACTGGCCACAATAAAGGCCAGGGAACTGTGGGTGATCTGTTGTGTTCCTTGCTACCATTCAGTCTTTCCTCGCAGGTTTGTTTCCAGAGTGCAGGAACCATGCTGTGGAAAGGAGCTGCTTAACCTCCCACGATGCCCCTTTCTGACTTTGTCTTAGCTCTGAAGGACAACCCATATTTCGGGGCTGGGTTTGGCCTCGTTGGGGTGGGCACAGTCCTGGCAGCAGCCCGTAAGGGGGCCCAGTTTGGACTGGTGGCTTTCAGGCGCCACTATATGATCACCTTGGAGGTGCCCAGCAAGGATAAGAGCTACCAGTGGCTGCTGAATTGGGTCTCCCACCACGCCAAGCACACGCAGCACCTCAGTGTTGAGACGTCGTACCTGCAGCATGAAAGTGGGCGTGTCAGCACCAAGTTCGACTTTGTCCCCAGCCTTGGGAATCATTTCATCTGGTAAGGGAGGGTAGGAGAAAGCAGTTTGGGGATTGAGTGTCACTTTGGCAAATTGGGGGGCCTATAGAGGCAGAAGAGAGGATCCTGCCTCCTCTCTGGGTCTGGGTTAGGGTGGGGGATGAAGAGTAGCAAGAGCAGCCTGTACCCAACAGTGAAATTATTTCCTTACCTGAGATGAGTTTTCTTGATGCATGAACCAGGCAAGGCGCAGCCAAGCAGTGCTGGATCACTGTACCCCCACCTGTCTTCCTGCCCCAGGTATCGCAGGAAGTGGATTCGCGTTGAGCGCAGCCGGGAGACGCAGATGATTGACCTGAACACAGGGACTCCCTGGGAGTCTGTCACCTTCACTGCACTGGGCACTGACCGGGAGATCTTCTTCAATATCCTTCAGGAAGGTCTGTAGGGGAACTGTGTGGGGTCCTGCTGGGAACAGCCTACTCCCTGGAGATGTCCAGGGCTTCCCGGGAGATCCTCTTCCTGGCAGCTGTCCCCTCTGCCTCTCTCTGCAGCCCGGGAGCTGGCGCTGCAGCAGCAGGAGGGGAGGACGATCATGTACACGGCTGTGGGAGCAGAGTGGCGTCAGTTCGGCTTCCCCCGCCGCCGCCGGCCCCTCAGCTCCGTGGTGCTGGAGGAAGGAGTGTCAGAGAGGCTGGTTCAGGACGTGAAGGAGTTTATCAACAACCCCAAGTGGTACAGTGAAAGAGGCAAGGCTCTGGTGTGGTGTGCTCTGTACCATGTGGGGTGGTGCAGGATGCTCATGGTCCTCTCTGGAATTGGCTGTGGAGAGATTTTTCCCTGCTGCTTAACTTCCCCAGGTGTATCCTCTTTGCATGCTCAGCACAGTACCACAGCTCGGAGGGAGGGAGCACAGAGCAATCCAGGTGGTTATCCTAAAAGAACACTGTCTTCTTAGGGGTCCCCTACCGAAGAGGCTACCTGCTGTATGGTCCTCCTGGCTGTGGGAAAAGCAGCTTCATGTGAGTATTGCCAGCTGCCTGACAGCAGTTTATCCACCAGCTGCCTGCTCTGGGCCACAGCAGTCTTGGATGAGAGGGTGTGGATGAGTTTGGGTTTGGAATACAGGAGCGAGCTGTGCCTTACATGTGGTGCCTGTTGTAAGCATTTTCATTGCTGGCGCTGTGACAGGTGAGGGTGACAAGCCCTTTGTGCCCTTGCTTTGCACAGTGCTGCATGGCATGGGCGGGCTGAGCAGGGGCTTCCGCCTGCCCCTCAGATCTGATCCCTGCTGGGAAAGGACCCCTCTGCCCTCTCCCCTACTGCTGGGTGGAGAAATCTGATTCTTCCTTGACTCCAGGCTTTCCCACTGTGATTCACCCTTGTGGTTTGTGTCCTTTCCAGCACAGCCCTGGCCGGGGAACTGGAGTACAGTATCTGCCTGCTGAGCCTCAGCGACCACAGCCTCTCTGATGACCGGCTCAATCACCTCCTGAGTGTAGCACCGCAGCAGAGCATCATCCTGCTGGAGGATGTGGACGCTGCCTTTGTCAGCCGGGACCTTGCTGCTGAGAGTGAGCACTGCCCCTGTTCCTGGGTCAGCAGCAGGAGGGAGGTTCCCTGGCTGTACCAAGAAAATGTTTGGACTCTGGGCTGCTCAACCGCACCAACAGAGACCAGGAGTGGGGGAATGGGGGAATCTCTCAGGCCTCAGGGTCTAAACTGGAGCTTGTCTAGTTTTGGCTAGACTGTAAAAGGAAATTTGGATCCTTTATCCGCAGGCAAAGGTCATTTTCCTGCCCAGCTACTTTCAGCATGAGGGAGAAGGTGGCTTTCCCTCATTCTCTGTTTGTGTTCCCATGGGTCCGTGCGGGCAGGGGAGGTGAATGTGCTGCCAGCCAGGCAGAGGGTCAGTCTCCAGGCAAGGAGTGAGTGGGGAGCTTGGCATAAGCCTCAGGTGATAGGAAGGTGGCCCGCAAGCCAACGGCTACTATCTCAGACACCTCTGTTCCCAGACCCGGCTGTGTACCAAGGCATGGGACGCCTGACCTTCAGCGGTCTCCTCAATGCACTGGACGGCGTGGCCTCCACAGAAGCCAGGATTGTCTTCATGACCACCAACTATGTGGACAGGTCAGAGCTGCCCCCTGGGAGGGAGGGGAGTGGGTAGCACAGGAAAACCTTGCTCCCTTTTGCTGGGCTTTATTTATTCAATCTGCCAGCATGAAGACTGGGGGTTCAGATTTCCCACATCCTCCCTTGGGATGCAAATCCCTTGACTGCTAATCAGGATCCCTTTTGCTGGACCCTCAAATGCCTACTTGCTGTTCAGAACATGGTTGTGCCCTTAAGGAGTGGTATCACCTTCCTGTCTGTGGGGAGCTGCAAGTTTGGGGGTTGTGTCCATGCTGTGAGTGGAACGCTGGCCCCATGTGCAGCCCACTGGGTTGGTGGGATGCACCCTGGGCTCATGGTGCCTGGACACTGCCTGCTGTGCTGTGCCAGGCTTGGCTCACTCTGGACCGAGCTGGCCTAGGGGTTTGTTCAGAGGTTGCTCATGGAACAGAGATGGGCAGAGCTGTTTCCCAGGATGTTCTTGTCCTCCTTTGGAGTCAGTCCTTCCCCAGCTCTCTCCTTTCTTTTGGGTTGATTTCCCCCTCAATCTCCCCAGGGATGAGCCTGCTTTCCCCCTTTACCATCTCACAGTGCACAGCACTTTGCAGATAGGACATGGGTTGTGCTAGTGTGGACAGGGGCTTCCTGCAGGACCCACCCTGCATAGATGCTTCTGATCGGGTTTCCCAGGCCCCCCCTTTGTCTCTTGACAGGCTGGACCCAGCCCTGGTGCGTCCTGGCCGTGTGGATGTGAAGCAGTACGTGGGCCATTGCTCCCACTGGCAGCTCGCCCGCATGTTCCAGCGCTTCTACCCCGAGCAGCCCCTGGCTGCAGCCCAGAGGTTCGCGGAGCAGGCGCTGGCCGTCTCCAAACAGATCAGCGCTGCCCAGGTGCAAGGCCACTTCATGCTTTACAAGACAGACCCTGAAGGAGCCACTTCAAACATAAGCTCCAGCCTGCTGTGACTGGGGGCCAGCTTTCCCTTGTCACACTGAGAGGGCTGGGACAAAGATGTGACTGTCCTGGGGATACCATGAAGCTGCTCACCTGCACAGGCCAGGTCTCTGCTCACTTCTACCCCTCTGATTTCTTGGTTTTGGAGCGTCAGAGCTGCCAGCCTCACAGCAAAGGAGGGAATCTGGCTCTTGCTGCTCCCTAGACTCGGGTGCTACAGTGTGCCTCATGTTGGGATTGCTGTAAGCTACCAAGGCTCCTGGTGTGAATCCCCTTCCTTGTGGGTCAGCCTGGAGGTGCTCCAGAAGGGCATTTACCTTTGGGCAGGACATTGGGGTTCTACACTGCTAAAAGCATCTGGTTTTTTTAAAGGACAATGGTCTCACTGGTTTGTGAATATCCTCTGTGAAGTGCACAACACAGCTTTTGTCTCACTGGTCCATTTTCCTGTTAGTTGTCCCACTATCCATCTGCTGGTCCAGAGCCCTCCTGACCAGGGCCTGGCAAGGCCAGTACAGCAAATCCAGAGTGCTTCTAAAAAAAAAGCAGCTCCTAAGAGACAACTCATTGTTCCTCGAGCTCCAGGCTGGTGCCACTGGTCCTGCTGAGTTATGATGCCAAGCCACAGATCTGCTTGGATATTGCTCCTAGGTGGACATGACTGTTCTTCCCACCAGAGGAGATGTGGGGCCCTGGAGCTATATAAGGGCAGATGAGAGGCTTTGGCCAGTTACAGCATATTTTCCCAAGAGCTCTCCCCTTCCAGTCCCTCTTTCAGAACCCTGAAAATCAGTTGTCCCCAGAGCCAGTCCTATGTTAATGTGGTCAGTTGCATCACCTTGCTGGGACTGGGGGGAGTGGGTTCCAAGCCAAACCCAAATTGTAGATCATTGCTTAGCCCTCCTCTTGGCTCCGCCCTGTGGGGCCAAAGGCATAGCCAAAAGCACACAGCAATACACAAGGCCAATGGCACCTGGATGGATTTTGGTGCAAACAGGAACTGGTTTAATGCAACCCCAGACTTACAAAAATGTTTCTGCAAATGCTGCTGGTTGGCATCTCAAACCCTGTGTTTGGCCATCCAGCAGAGGCTGGCTGCTCAGATCCAGCCTCTTCCCTCAAAGCTGGGGGTCAAAACTGGCCAGTGAGTGACTGGCAAATGTCCCACAGCTGTCTGGGAGGACAGGAAGTGTTTGGGGGGGAGCCAGAGGGGCCCAATGCCATCACACACAGCATCTCTCTCTGCTTGCTTTTAATAGTGTTAATGCTACAGACGCTGCCAGTGCCTTTCTGCCTGGCCCGAGGGCTTTTGCCAGTTAAGCCTCACAACAGCCTTGTGAGGTAGGCAAGTGACACAGGTGGACACCAAGCAAGGGGACCCAGGTCAGGTCAGTGTGCAGGCTCTCCTCCTCCCCTCTGACCTCGAGGTTTCGTTTATCCCAAGTTCATTTCCACATACTGTTGCAAAATGCCCTCTGCTCCAGGCTGACAGCAGTGAGTCAGAGAGGGCCCTTCCTAAAGCACTATTCTCAGGGAAAAATCCCTTCCCACTAACATATCTGGCATTTGATTGAAGTTATCCAAATCCTCACTCTGATTTCCATGGCTGAATTCCCATGCTCCAAACATGGCACAGCAACTTTCCTGCTGAGAGTAATCCTGGCACACCAGAGGAAGCCAAGGAGCTTCAGCTGCTGTAAGGGGCAGAGATCTTCCATGTTTCTTTCAGGATACAATCAAATGGCTTTCTTGGAGCACAGCAGTTTCACCAGGGAAGGCAGGAGGCAGCAGAACAAGCACCAGTGTCAGGTAAAGTTTGTGCCTTTTCACCCAACTGTGGGCAGGCCATTCCCCCAGAAAACAGCTGAACAAGGACAGAGCAAGCACTGAAGAAAAATTAAGGGTTCTCTTCAGGGCACAAGTGCTCAGCCCTCATCTGCAGGAGGGCACAACATCTGGCTCTCAGATCACCTAGCCCAGGACAGGTAGCCTAGGCTCAGGCCAAGGAGGGAGAAAAAATAATTATTTTAGAGCATTAGGGTTGGAAATAGACCAGTGTTGGAAATTTAAGCACAGAAGGTTCTTGGGCAGCATGTTAACCAACCCCTTCAGGTCAAGACCAGATATGGAGTAAGCAGGGCAGCAGATGAGTTCTTAGTCAATAATGGGGTTAGTGCAACTTTCATGTGCCAAAGATCAGTCAGACAGATGTGTGCACTGGCAAATGCCCTTGTGGCACTGCTATTCTTGCACTTAGCAGAAAGAGGAAGACAATAACAACCCATGTGTGGGCACAAGAGGTGAGGGACAAGGCACAAACAAGTGTGAAGGAATCAATATTGTCTAGGTGAGGCAGAGAGCTTACACTAAGCCAGGCAAAGCAGGGAGCCCTCCTGCCACCCAGGAGTGCCAGGGGAAGGTCTCTGCCTCGGTCCTGGTTGTAGGGAACAGGGAAGGAATTGAAAAATACCAGGGATCAACACCTTCGCTCCAAAAAGCAACAGAGGAGCAAGAGGGCAGAGGAAACAAAGGGAGCAGGCTCTGGAGAAGACCCAACAAATTAATTTAATAGCAGTGCCCCACTCAGAGGCTTGGGGATCACTCTTCGTAGCTTTGGATTGGGACACCGTTTAAATCTGTGGAGCAGCAGTAGAAGTAACTGCACCAAGTTAGTTTAAACATCAAATCCTCATTTAAGCAGTATCAGCTTGATTACAGGAGTTAGCAGTATCCAAAATACTGGGGCAGGTATTCACTTCTGGGTTGTCAGAAGTGCCAAGAGACAGCCTGGCCTTGGAGGGGGATTCTGACAGATACAGGTTACAAAGCAGAGTGCCCTGTTCCAAGGTTCCCCCCATCAGCTTCAGCCTGCACAAAAGCAGTTGGAAAACAGGGCAGGAGCTCCAGCTAAATATGGGCTTCCTGGAGAAGCAGGAGCCAAGGTGAGGCCTTAGCCACCAGACGGCTGTGACCTGCCAATGCATTGACTTAAGCTTAACTTGGATCTCCTGGCTGGGACTGGGAGATGCCCTGTGTAAAGAGGACTTGCCTGGCCAATCCCAGCAGTTGAGAAGGTGCTCTGAGAAGGAATGGGGGACAGAGCGAGTGGAGCTGAGCTCCAATATACTGCCCTGGCACAGTCCCAGCACTTGGCACCACCGCAGCTCCACTGGGACACTGGCTTCCGGGGAAGGTCTTGCCACAACTTTGGCTCTGCCATGGCACCATGCTGGGCTCAGTCCATTTGCTCTGTAGGTGTACATATTTCTTGGCATTTCACCTATAGGGATGATGGCTGCAGATCCCCAAAACTACCTCTGTCTTCTGGGTCCTCTGAGACCTAGGCTGATATGATCTGTCAAGATTCCACTTCTCTAATGCTAGCGACAGCCAGTTGCTCATGCCAGGATGCTTTACTCTGCACATACCCTGGCAACACTGTCTGTCTCAAGCTGTCCCATGTGCCATCTGCCTCCTCCCTTCCATGGGGTACAGTATCTGCTTGCTACTGCTTCACCAGAGCATTCATTGTTCTCCCCAGAAACAGCCCTTTTTTCCCCCAGCCCAGCCCCTCATCATTCCTGCTAGGAGCCACTCTCCTCCTCAGGATGGGCTTCTTGATGTCCACTGGGCCTGAACACCCCTCGCCCTCTTGGTGCTCTAGGGTAGGAACCACGCTCCTGAACTCTGGACCTCTCCCACCTTCCACAATCCCAGGGCCTATGGTGGCCCTGCCAGTTGGGGGCAGCTTTGTGGTCACTACGGTTGAACATCAGGTTCTCCTTTTTCCTGCCCTGAGCCTCAGTCCCCTCCTCTGTGCTCCATTTCTCCACGTCATGGTGCTCCTCTTTCAAGTCCACAGCCTCTCTTGCTGGTGAGGGCTCTTCAGGGCAGATCCCCTTTCTGTCAGCCAAGGGAGCAGCCCTGCTTCTACTGTGAGGCTTTGAAAACTCCTGGCTGTGCCGTCCAGCAGGTCTCCGCTCCGGTCTCCGGCTGAAGACCCTGGGCCCCCTGGAGCCATGGAGCGGATGACAGGCTTCCTCTCCTGGTTCCTGCGAGCCACTGCACAGCTGCCTGCCTTGGCCTCTGGAGCCTGGCTTCTCCCCTCTGTGCCTCTCCCTCTTGCTCAGTTGCTCTCTGGGCACAGCAGGCCTCTCAGGCCGCGTGGGTTCCGCCCTGGCCTCCGACGCCCCAGTTGGCTCGGGAGCTGAGGCTTGGCTTGGCGGCTGGGGCACGTCCGCAGCACGGGCACTCACCGACAGCTCAGAGGCAGCGGCTGCTTGGCCTGGATCCACAGCAGCTGGAGGCTGAAAGAAAGAAGCCACCAGTGAAGGAAAGGACAGGGGTGTCCCACAGCAGATGCCAGTGCTTAGTCCTGCAGCCCAGAGCCCTCTCAGCAGTTCTCTGCCCCCAGTGCCGTACCGCCTGGAGGCTGATGAAATATCGGTTCCTCTCTGCCTCGGGATCGATGATTCCCCCTTTCTCTTGCTGTCTCTTGAAAATCAGGCGCAGTTCTTCCTGGTGCTGCAGCACCTTGGCATCTGGCCTATACGGCTCCTGAGTGGAAGAAAGCAATGCAGGGTAAGGGCTCTCTCAACACCTAGCATGGATAGGCAGTGGCAAGGCTGGGAGCTACTCCCCAAACCCTTCTTTGCACAGTGCCAGGCAACTTGCTTCCTTCTACCACATTGACCAGGCCTACAGATGCATGAGAAATCCCTGGACAGAGGCACAGCATCCCAGTGCAGACCCACTGTTTCTGCAGTGACTGCTGTGGGGCAGAATGCAGAGCAGCTACCATCAGGTCACTCTCCTGACCTGATTGTATCCCAGTGAGGGCAGGGATGTGCCCCATGGCAGAATCAGCTCTCACTCAGCACATCTGCTCAACTCAGGGCTATACAACTGAACCTGCTCTGTGAGCTGCCCTTTGGATGGGACATCTACGAGGACCTGAGAGAGAGTGCATGCATTCATCCTTTACAGTGTCCCAGTTGAAGCCACAGCTGGGCAGGTGAACCTCCATCTCTTACCAGAGGGTGCTGTGGGGGTGGTGCTGCCTTCAGAGCAGAGAGGTCGTAGACCAGGGTCTCCCGGCAGACAGGGCACTGCACACCAACTTCCTGTGGGGAGGCAAGAGGTGACAGCAAACCCTGTCTGCAATCCAGCTCACATGCTGCCCCATAACCCCACCCTAAGAGTGGTCTTCTTCACTCTTCTGCCAAGGTAAGGAAGCCCAGAGGGGTTCCAGCAGCATGAAAGCAGCCTGGGTTCTCAACAACTGCTAGGGAAGGTGTCTCCACATGAGGCATGCTGGGATTTGTGCTCCAGCAGCTGACTGCTTTACAAAGCATCCCTGTCAACACGTATGGCTTCAGTCCTCAGCCTAGGATCTATTTCTCTCTGCTCCAAAGGAGTGTGTCATCTAGGCAGCACCTCTTTGAAAGGGTTTGTAGGAAGGAACCTTTGACTTGTTCCATGCTCAGCTGTGCTGTTTGCTCCACAGCTGACAACTGTTCCAACATGTGCTAGGCAGGTTTTATCACCCCAAAACACAGGTGATTGTGTTTACCCTGCTGCAACCCCCCACAGTTCAAGGACTAGGACTAGGGAAGGAACTTTCTAAATCCTGTGGTTCCAGAAGTCTAAAAATGCAACTCCCTTGCCCCCTCACACAGCAGGCACTGACCCAGAGGTCCAATAAACCAATTTGTTTGGTTCCAATCTCCCTGGAAAGGGCCCTTGGAGATAACTTAGTCTAGTCCCTGCTCTGATTCTCAGCACAGGCTCCATGTCCCAAAGAGCATGATACAGATGTTAGAAGGGTCTGTGCAGGGGGCCAAGGAAGTGGGCCCAGTACCTGTTTGGGGGATGGTGCAAGGTGCTGCTCTCTCTCCTCCTGCTGCATGAGGATCTCCTCCTCCATGTGCTGGGCATAGCGGGCCAGACAGTGGGAGTGGAAGTAGTGGTAGCACTGGGTCTTTGTGAAGGCTTCCTTCTCCTGTCAAGAGAAAAGAGTGCCTTTGAAGGATTTCTAAGCAAAGGGTTGTGTAACCACCCAGCTGAGTTGGGTTTTCACTTCCATGTCAGTGGTGGCCATGGGGAACTAGGGCTAGTGGTGGCAGAGGCACCTAACACCTTCTGTTGGGCTGCATCTCCACTCCCTCAGCAATTACTGAGATGCTGCTTCTTGTTTCAAATGTTAGAAATAGTCCTAATGTTAAGATGCAAAGATTTTATGACTGATTTCTCCGCATGTGTTCCTGTGTAAGCAGCAATCTTCCCACCTGATGTGCTCTCCTTCCTAGGCAGGTGCTGACTTTCCTTGCAACCTGATAAGGCCAGCTTCCCTGTCCCCACAGACCTCAGCACCTGCATGGATATGTTCTAGTCCCTCCTGACCACCTGTGTGCTGATCTCCAGGTGAGGTGTAACCAACACAGGGAAGCTGAAATGCACCATCAACTAGTCCCAAAGTCTATGCTTCTTTGGAGATGCTCCAGCATCTCTCACTGCCCCATGCCCATTTTCTGTAGAAGATTATCTAAAGGCTGATGGGAAGAGCAGCATGTATTGCACTAGGAAGGGCCCTGTGCAGCCAGATCACCCACAGAATGGGGGGCAGGGGACTGCTGGGGCACATTTTGGTCCCAGACTGATATCCCAGTGTCAGACTTCCTGTTCTCTTGCCTCACTTCCCAGTCAGTCTGTGGGGTCAGGAGACACATGCCTACCTGGAATCCATAGAGGCAGATCACACACTGTCCTTGAGGAATATTATTGTCAGTGAGGATCTCCTTCCCCTTCTGTGAAAGCATTAAAGCAAACATTTTACTCACTGGCCTGCCCATGGGCTCAGAGATGTCCCACCCCTTGGGCAGTCAGGGATCAGTGTCTGTGGCTGGTCACCCCCAGCCTCCTCCAACTCTCACCTCGATCAGTTCATAGAGCACCTCTGTCCCCAGTCTGGCTTCAGCAACACTTCTGAGGGTCTGGGAAATCCTACAGCAAAGCAGCAGAAATCCTTAATACAAATTTAACTGTCCCACATACCTGCCATCTTGCCATGATGACAAGAAAAAAGAGAGGACTGGCCTTCAGACTTTGCTTGGAGCACAGGACAGGCACACACATATTCACATGCAGTCCTGGCTCCCCACAAGCCAGTGCACAGGAAGCCTTTGTCATGACAGGACTTGCAGGAGCAGATTTGCTGATGGCCTCAGCTTGAGCTCACCCAGCACCCTTTGGTTTTGGTGAATCCCAGGCTTTGGTGAATCAGCAGCCCCTGAGCAGGGGGAGCCTGCCTGAGTGTTGGGAGCTGCATCCTCACGTGCTGCTGGCAGGCACCAAGGTCTCTGCACACATTCCACTGTGCCAAGGACCGAAGCACAAAGGCAAGAACTGACTGCCCAAGGACTTGGATCAGTCCCACCTCTGCCAGAGCAGGACCAGCAGCTTTCAAGGCCCTGGGGATTCAAATTACATTCCAGGGGGACCACAGGGCAACAACCACAAGGTGGACCCCTCTGTGTCAAATTCGGCACCAGTGGCTCCTGAGAAATTTAGGACAAAGTAATTTAGGGACCTGTATCCCTCTCATCCCTGTATCCCAGACATGGGAAGTCACATGAATTACAGAAGGCTTGTCCAACAGTTCTGCCTCTCGGATCTCTGGAGGAAAGGATCGCCACTCCCCGCCCTCCTGGCACTCACTTTTGAATTTGCTCATCTGACAGCCCCCGCGGATTCCTGATGGAGATCTCCGGAGCTTTATCAGGATACTAAGATAAAAGAGAAACACCCAAAGCACAAGGAAGGTGGAGTGGCCCGCGGCCGAGAGGTGCAGGGGCGCGGGGGGAGCGGGAAGCCTACCTGAGGGGGCACGGAGAGGACCAGGGTGAAGCGGACGTACTGGGAGTCCTGGTCCTGGGCCGTGGCAGGGTGCAGGGTGATGCTGATCTCCCAGGGCTCCCACCTGGAGAAGGGGCAGTTCGGGGTGAGGAGGGCGGCGCGGGGCCGGGCCGGGGATGGGGAACGCGGGACGTACCTGCCCAGGCCCCGCGCCACCCGCAGCTCCTCCAGGTAGATGGACTCCAGCACCTCCACTTCCGGCGGCAGCGCCCTGCGGGAACCGACCGGGCGGGGGTCAGACGGCCCCGGCGGGCTGGGGGTGCGGGACAGCAGGGGTGCGGGCACGGGGGAGGGTGCAGAGACCGGGGAAGGTACGGGGGCTGTTACCAGTCCGTCGCCTCCGCTTCCTCACCGGCCGCCGCCATCTCCCCGCCCGCCCCGGAAGCGGAAGCGGGCAGTCCGTTGCCAGGAGACGGCTCGGCGGCGGGTCCGGGGCAGGAGCGGAGCGGGGCGAGGCTCATCCCGCAGCGGGAGTGCTGCCCTCGGGGCTCGCGGCTCGTCCTGCCGTGCGGCCGGTGGGCAGGAACAAAGCCTGGGGCGGGGGGAGGACACTCGCCCAAGGGAACGGGCGCTGGGTGCAGCCCCGCGGGAGGGGAGACGTTGCTCCTCACTGGCCTCTTTGCCTCGGCAGCTCAGCGGCCCCGTCCCGAACGATGGAGAACTACCACATCCTCGAAGTGGTCGGCGAAGGCTCCTTTGGGCGCGTGTACAAGGGGCGCCGGAAGCACAGCGCCCAGGTGAGGGGAGAGGGTTGGGGCTCTGTTGTATGTGGCTGGGGCTGATTTCTGGTGCCTCTTGGGTTCTAAGACTCTGCTAGGCCTTTGGGACTCGGCATTCATTCGGCTTTCTGCTGACATTCCTGACCAGCTCCTGCTGGCACTGAGTCATTTGGATTCAAGGGACATCAGGAGCGACCTCAAGACCTCACAGCAGGGCCAGCACTAAATTTAGATCCTCTGAAACCCTCAAGACAAACACCCTACAGCTGGTGCCTGACTATTACTGGGATGAATGTGTTTTCCTCTTATCAAATTGAACCTCCCTCTGTTTCAATTTGTAATCCCTGTGTCGCCCTTCCACGTGTTTCAGTCCCCTCACCATCATGGGTCTCTCTGCTATACCCACTCCAGCCTACTGATGTCTTTCTGGGCCAAAAACCTGGCCACAATATTCCCAACATGGTCCACAAGGTTCAAAATAAAGGCCAATAATCACTTCCCTGCAGTTCCTGCCTGTTGATCCAGCCCAGGGTGCTGCTAGTGTTCCTCATTTCCAGGGCACACTGCTGGCTCATGTTAGACCTGCTGTTCACCAGCATCTTGAGGTCCTGTCCCATGTTTCTGAAGTCCTGGTTTTATCTGTGTTCACTGATTACACTTCTTTGCTTTAAATGCCAGTGTGAAAAGAAGTGTGAGCACCAGTGCTGATGTGCAAGGGCCTGGGGAGAACCCTAGGTCCAACGGGCCCAGTGAACAAATATCTCATTGTTCTATTGTCTGTGTTCAGCTGGAAAGTACTGAGTCCTGTTTGGGTTAAAAGCAGCCTTTGCCAGGGTGGGTCTGACCAGGAGCCTGGTCTGATCCCAGCTTTTCCTGCTTTGAAAGGTGGTGGCCTTGAAGTTCATCCCCAAGGTGGGGCGGTCTGAGAAGGAGCTGAAGAACCTGCAGCGGGAAATTGAGATTGTGAGAGATCTCCATCACCCCAACATCATCCAGATGCTTGACAGCTTTGAGACTGCTAAGGAGGTGAAGGGGACTACTCCAGACAAACGCTTTTTCTTGACTGGGGCAGGGGAAGAAGGGCTGTCCCCTGCTGTTGTAGGGACATCTTTCTCGGGAGATGGTAGTGACTTCATCCCAGGGTCTGGTTAGTGTTTTTCAGAGCCCTTTAGTATGTGCTATGTGGGGAGCCAACACCTGCGTGGGCTGTACTAGGTCATATGCAGAGGTGAAGGAGCTGACCAGGGGGTGTGTGATGCAGGAAAAGTGGTTTGAAATCACAGTATGAGTGTGACTCTTCACTCATCAGTCTCTCCAGAGACTGGCTTTTCACTGATTTAAACTCTCACGGGTAGAATATGATAATAGAGGATTGAAGACCTCTATGGGACATGGGAACATGAAATGAAGTCATTAGACAGCAGATTGAAAACAAGCTCAAGGGAGTGATTCTACCCACTGGGCTTGGAAGTACCATTCTGGGCTTGTCCTGTCCTTCCCTCTTCCCTTGTTTCTGCTGGCTGTCTTAGATATGGACAGCTACAAGACCTCTGCCAAGTGCCAGGTCCTTGCTGCAGTGCAGCCATGGGAGGTCTATTCCATTCCAAGTCCCAGCCCAAGCTGATGGACTTTGCACGATGACACCCCAACACCTCCCTCAGATTTCTTACCCTGCTCTGTCCTGGTCCCCAGGGCCTGATCTCACCATGCTGCTCTTCCCTCCAGGTGGTGGTAGTGACTGACTACGCAGAGGGAGAGCTCTTCCAGATCCTGGAGGATGATGGGAGTTTCCCTGAGGACCAGGTGTCTATCATGGTAGTGGCCATGCAGTGTTTGCTGCAGGCTGGAGAAAACAGGACTTGTCTGCCTGCAGGCAGAGGGTCTCTGGTGTGAGCCAGGAGATGTCAGGAGGGTGAGGGTGCCTCTGGGGCTTTACCTGGCAGAGCTTCTGGAAAGGATGGAGAGGAGGCCAGGTTGGCACTGTGGGACAGTGGGGTCCTGCAGAGACCTCAGTTTCTCTGTTCCCTTTCCAAGGGCCACAGCACCAGACTGCTGCCTTGGCTATTGGCCTACTCCAAGAAACTGCTGGCCCACAGCTGGGGTTGGTCCCTGCCCCAAGCAGGACAGAAGTAGAAGTAGTGTGGGAGCCAGGCTGTAAGGGACCTGGCCCCCATGGTTGTGCCAGTGAGTGGCACCATGGGACACAGGGTGAGGCTTCTGTGTCTCTGGCAGGTCCAGACCATAGCTGCCCAACTCATCTCCGCTCTCTATTACCTGCACTCCCACCGCATCCTGCACCGTGACATAAAACCCCAGAACATCCTGCTGGCCAAAGATGGTGTTGTCAAGCTCTGTGACTTCGGGTGAGTGCTGAGGGAGATGCTTGGCCTTGGAGCAGCCAAGGGGTGTCCTGGATGCTGTAGAGGAGGAGTGGGGGAGTGTGGAAGGGGGCCTGGATTCTGTGCATATTTAGAGGTTAAGCAGAGAGGAGAGATTTTGTCCTCCAGAGGGAAGAAGTATTGGTAAATTCATAGGGAACTCCCTGGGAGCTGCAACAGATGTTTCAGCCTGAACTTGCGATCTGTGCTTTGCTCTGAGCAGCTTTGCCCGTACCATGAGCATCCACACCATGGTGCTGACCTCCATCAAGGGCACCCCGCTGTACATGTCCCCTGAGCTGGTGGAAGAACGGCCATATGACCACACAGCAGACCTGTGGTCTGTGGGCTGCATCCTGTACGAGCTGTTTGTGGGTACTCCTCCCTTCTACACCAACAGCATCTTTCAGCTTGTCAGCCTCATCATCAAGGACCCTGTCAAATGGCCCATGACCATGAGCCCAGTGTTCAAGGTAAGGGCCGAGGCCCTGTCTGCAGGGTGAGATCTGTTAATGCAGTTTTGGCCTTGCCTGCTGCTGTAGTGGGTTACTCTTAGCTTTTATGTCCCCTAACAGGGACTTCAGAACATAGAAAAGCAATGAGAGCTGGACCTCCTGGAAGGGGAACCCTATCACTGTTACCAAATGTCTGCTGTCCATAAGCTGGGAAACTGGGTCCAACAGCAGAGGAGTGATTTATTGTGTTGGGAAGTGAAATGTCTTCCCATCTGCCCTAGGCACTAGAGCTACTCCTTTCCCAGAGCTAGGCAGGAAAGGCAGGCCTCCTGGGTGCCCTCACTGGGGGAGACTGGTGGGTACATTATGCTCACTGGTGGGTGCTGAACATGTGTCAGTGATCCTGCTGCTCTGCTGCTCTGCAGAGCTTCCTTCAGGGTTTACTAATGAAGGACCCCCACCAGCGCCTGTCATGGCCAGAGCTGCTTTCTCACCCCTTCATTGCTGGACGGGTTACTGGTGAGTACTTACTCTTTTTTCCAAAACTGTCCAGGTCTGTTTCCTTCTACTACTGGCTGGAGACTGGGAGGACCTCCCTGCCCTGCTATTTTTACTATCCTGGTCAATGCCTCCCTCCTCTCAGCTTTTTCCAAGCAATGACTCCTAGCTCCTGCACCTGGTCTTGCTCTGGGTCCCTTGGGATTCCCCTGGGATCTCAAGAGAGATCACTCTCTCTGTGTCACAAGGTAGAGCTGCTGCTGAAGTTCTCCTCTTGCCTCCCCAGTGATTGATGACACAGAAGAGCATGTGATCTCAAACCCCTTCACCACCAAGCTGTCCCCAGAGCTGCAGGCCCTGAAGGAGCAGCAAGTCCATTCCATGGCCCCCAGGAGCAGCCAGTCCAGGATCCTGAGAAAGGCCCAGCAGAAGATGGCTGAAGAGAGACAGAAAAAGGTGGAGAAAAGCGTGGGGTTCCCCTGGTTTTGTCTGACAGTCATGGCAAAGGAGGGGCACTGGAATGGTTCCTGGGGGGAAACACATGAGTACATGGGTCAGGCTGGGGTGTCAGTGACACACAAGGCAGGATGTGGGGTGCTCATGGTGGTGGAGTCTAGGGGGCTCATCTGGCTGAGTAACCCTGCCCTGACCCAACTTCTCTGCCATCACCAGGGGCAACTGAAGGCAGGTGATGCATCTATGAAGGATTCTGACAATGGACCTCCCACGCATAGACCCAGGGCAGCATCACGGAAGGCAGCCCGTGAGGAGAGGGAGCCATTGGCTGCCTCCAGTGAGAAGAATCCATGTCTCCTGCAAGGGAAAAGCAGCATAGCAGAGTGGGAGTTTGAGGAGTGTCCTCCCAACCCAGGGTGAGGAAGGCTGAGGCTGGGGCAGGAGGAAGAGGGAAAGAAAAGGTCTTTCACTGACTGTACTGTTTCCTTGGCCAGGCAACACAGCCTCTCTCTCGACTATGAGTGGGAGTTTCCTGAAGCAGGTTCCCATCCACAGCCTGGTGCTGGCAGGACAGAGCCCTGGGGCAGGCACAGCACTGAGGCTGTAGACTTGGAGAGTGAGGTAAGATGATGTCTTAAGTGAGGACAGCAGGGCCCAGTTGCCAGGGGCTGGTACAGAGACCCTGGGACTGGCAGGGTCTGTGGCACCAGTCCTCTCTCCTCTGTGGCTAGGAGCTGGAGAGCGATGAGGAATGGCAGCATCTGATTGAGGGCACTGAGCCCTCAGCCATGCAGCTGAGCATGCCTCTGAGCCTCCTGAGGGACCCGGCCTTCCAGCACCATGTCCGGGACCACCTGGCAGACTCTGCTCAGCAGGTAAGTGATGGCTGGCCCAGGCAACTAAGACTGGAGACTTGGATGCTGCCTTCTTCCCCAGGGTTGGGTTGGAAACATTTGGAGAGTCCTCAGTCCAGCCAGCAAAAAGATCTTCTGCTTTTCCAGGAGTTGTAGCTGTCCCATGCAACTGGCTTGCCATCTGCCCTTCTGCTGTCTTCTGCCTGAATGGGTTGAAGGGCTGCTCCGTGGCTGGTGGAGAGACCAAAACTGCTGCTCATTATAAGCTCTTCTGGCTCCTCTGTGTCCAGGTGCTGGAAGGGATGCTGGAGGGAGCCTCCCATCTTCGTTCTGTGCTTCGTGTTATGGGCAACCTCCTGTCTACCCAGTGTGATGCTGAGCTGCTGGACCACTTCTGCCAAGAACTGAATGTGCCTCTGTCCCTGCTGTGTCTAGCCAAGCAGATCCTGGAGACTGGTTGCACCAAGCAGGTGAGTGTAGAACCCCAGAGAAATTTGGGCTCCTTCCAGCCCTGCAGAGTGCTGGTGCTGAGGAGGCCCTGGTGTCCTGCTGGATTTGGCTCACAGATTCCTCTTCTAGGCACCCTTGAGAAGGGGGAGGTTCTGGCAGGGAAGGATCCTGTCACAGTGGTGTGGGGATGGCCAGCAGACAATCCCCATTTGTGGTTTCTTTCTGGATTCTGCAGCAGCCCTGGTGTATCGCTGTGCTGACAGACATCCTCATGGTGACCAAAGTTTATTTCAGCAGTGAATGCAGCCTGGAGGAGAGTGGGCAAAAGGACAGGTAGGAACAACTTTTTGTTCTCTGAGGTCTCGTGTGGCCACTTTGGGGACCTGGCAGTAGGTAGAAGGGTGGTGTTCATAGTCTGCAGCTGGAGTTGCCTCTGTGGGGAAGCATCACGGTCTAAGCGCTTCATGCCATATTGCTGAGCTTACAGAGGAGCACTTTCCTTGAATGGGACTAATTAAAGGAAAGGCACAGTTGACAAGTCCAGTTGTGCTGCCTGCTGACAGCAGCTCACAGTGTGTGTGCTGCCTGCTCCATTAGCCAGCACCATGTGGGCGTGTTCAGATCCTGTCCTCACAGCAAGGGGCTGTGTTTCTCTGCACTCATTTGCCCCTGGCCCCCCCCCCAGCCTGCAGGCCTTTCAGGAGAGTGCTGACTGCTTCTTGTCCCTGCTGCCGGAGCTGCTGGCTGCACCAGTTGACACTGAGATGAGACTCTGCCAGCAAAGCCTCCTGGTAAGGGTACCCCCATCTCCCTCTGCCACACCCTCTGCCCCAGGGACAGAAGCTATGGGGTTGTCTGTGTATGTTGGGGGAACACAGGCTGAGGACTGTGCTCCTAACTACGGGGTCTAATGTATTCTTGTCAGGGCAGGCTGTCTGACCCCTTGGGGTTTTTGTGGGGAATTGCATACATAAAGAAGGTCTCTGAGGGGGCACCTTTGCTGGCTTTACCATTCTGGTGTGGCTTTACCAGCTGAGCTGATGGCAGGCACAGTCTCTTGTACACACCCTGGCACCAAAACTGTCACTTTGCCAGACATGCTTCTGGTTCTGCTGCCAAAAGTTCTGCTGCTGGGATTGTGCTGGGTGGGCACAGCAGGTTCTCAGCGTTGGAGTATGATTCACATGTGGCTCAGGCAGGAAATGCATACAGGCTCACATTTTATATCATCTTGCTTTTAGCCTTTGTTTTTGAGCTGCATGTTTTAGAGCCAGAAGAATTAAGAGCAAAAATAGCTGTTGGACATGCTCTGCCAGGCTGTGATAGAGGTGAGAAGGGACATGTGCCTCCATATGTACCCCTCACTTCGGCAGCGTGCAGCCATATGTGGGTCCCGTACAGTAACCTGGCTGGAGTGGACATTTGGAGGTCCCTGAAGTTCCAGCATGAGTCCTTCTCCCCATCTCTGCTGTCCTCCCACAGCTTCCTCCTGTGCTGTCCTTCTCTCCCCTCCCACACTCAGTCTGCAGTGATGGCAACCCCTGTGTTTTTCCTAGTGCTTCACCCAGCTCTGTGAGAGCCTGGACACGACAGACCCCTCTATCTCTGCACGCTTCTACACCAGGCTGCGAGAGGAGTATCAGCCCCTGCTGAACAGACTCCTTCAGGGATCCATCTCAGAGCAGCCTGCTCTTCGAGGTAGCAGTAGTAGCAGCTCGCCACATCTTCCTGGGGTTTCTTCTCCCTCCTGCCCTTGGGCTCCATCAGAGCACTGACGGCCATTGTAGAGCTGTTGGCCAGAAGAGGTGGCTGAAGCTTATCTGTCCAGACCCCTGCTAACTTGGGCTCTCCTCCCTCAATCCCAGATCTCACCTTCCTCATATCACAAGACTGACTTTTCCTCTCTTGCCATCCAACCCCATCCTGCTGCCCCTCAGCACCTTCAGCATGACTCCCAAGCTCTGTCCCTGTGCAGGTGCAGCGGCAGAGGGCAAGTCAGCCCATGACCAGAGTCCATGTGTGGCAGACGTCTTCCTGGCTGCGTTGGCTGCTGCCTGCAGCATCCCCCTGGAGAGAAACAGCTGTTGGGAAGCCAAGCAGCAGGTCAGACCAGCTCTGTGTACGGGGCAAAGAGGTGTGGTCTCCACAGGGGCAGCAGCCCTTTCCAGGAGGATCTCTTTCTCAGCAGTAGAGTGGAGGGCTGGGATCCTCTGGCTTTATTGGCTGCAGGGCTCATATTTGTGGGCTGCACCTCCCCAGCCAGCAGCTGACCCTAGGAATGTACGGATTCTTGAATCAATTAAGAGACTCAAACTTAGGATCTGAACTCTGAGATGGGCTAAGTAAAGAACTAGGCAATGCATGGAAAACATGAAGAATTCTTTTATTACAGTGATATGAACTGTAGGAAATCTGAAATTGAAGGGGCAGTAAGAGGGAAAACAATTACAGGTTTACATTTGATTCTTTAACTCTGAGTCAACAAGGAGGGAAGCAGAGGAGGAATCTTACCTTGCTCATCTCAGCTCTGGGACTGTGCATCAAAGCCATGCTAGGTCATGGCAGATAGGCATTCCTGAGTAGACACAGGCAAAATGTAGGAAGCAGATGCTTTCTTTCATTAAATTGTTGCTAGCATTAAACTTCTCTAGTCTGTGCAGTCCTTCAGGTACCCAGAGTGCAAAACAGGCTGATTTCTGCAGGTTGCTCATGCAGTAGCTGAAAAGCTTATGGAAGGAGAGAGCCAGCAACTTGCAAGACTGCTGGGGAGATTGGAGCACCCAGGCTGCTCCTTGAACATCCTGAAGGTAATGGCCCCATCCTTTTATCTGTCTCTGCCCAGAGGTGCCTGGGCCTTTGCTCTGGAATTAGGAGCATGGGGAAGAGGGAACCGTGGGTTTAGCCCTCAGTGCCTCCCATCTGCCTGGTGTCAGTTATTGAATAAATGAGCTTATGGTAGCCATGGGGTGGAACCTGTCCTGGTAGGCATCTCTTCCCTCTGCTTTGCAGATCCTCTACGCTGGCTGCCATGCCTGTCCAAACCTGTGCCAGCACCTGGGAAGGAGCCAACCACTGTGGGATTCCCTCATGCAGCTCTTGAAGGGTGAGGTAGGACTGACCACAGCCCTGGTGGTGGAGTGGGAGCATGGGCAAGCAGGATGCATTCCTCTGAGCACTGGTCAGCCCAATCCGTGTGGGAAGAAGAGTTTAGGGGAGTTTAATCTGAAGAGTGCAGTTCTCCTCCGGGGCCCAGAAACACCTTCTTCTCCCCTGCTATGACTCCTGTTCCCTTGGTAGGTCCCTGTGGTGGAGGTGGCCCAGGAGGCAGCCTGTGAAGCCTCTCTGTACCTGCTGGCCCTGCTCACCCTGCAGCTTCAGGCCTCCCCTCCCAGGTAAGCACCCACCTGCACTCATGGGTGGGAGAGGAACATGCCTTGCCTTGAACAGCCCTCTGTCCTGCACCCTGCCCAGAGCTGGGAACCTGTCCCACTGATCCCTCTGATCCAGACATACCAGTGGAATTCTGGGCAGTGTGGTTGGGTGCTGAGGATGTGGTGAGGATGACCCAGTGTGGACAAGGAGGTGCTGTGAACCAGGGCTCCTCCTGAAACATGGCTGCTTGCCAGCCTTGTGGGTATTTGGATGCTGCCATTCTGCATGATGTGAAGCTGTGGGAACATAGTGATTGTCTCCTGGTCCTTGCATTTCAGGCTTGAGGAGGTGGTTACCCTGGCTGTGGACCTCATCACCCAGTCTCCTGTCGTGTCCCTCGTGGTAAGCCGCCCCCACTGCCAGAGCCACCACTGAGAGCCTTGCAGACCCCTGCATCCCATTTGGGCCTTACTGTTCCTCACTCAGGGTGGGATGAAGGGTCAATAGTGACCAAGCAGATGGGAAAGTCCCAAAGGTGCTGAGCTCTCCTTGTCCTGCAGGGTGCTGCAGCATTCCTCCTGGCACAGCTCAGTCAGCATGGGGTGGCTTTGGAGCTCAAGGGAGAAAAGATCCTACCAGGAGTGACAAATGCACTGACAGCGCCTGCAGAGGTATGGGATAGGGACAGAGAAGCTGGGGAGCCATGCATACCCCTCTGTGGAGGTGTGCAGAGATGGGCCCAGAAGGGTGCAAGTGTGATGCTGCTGCCCTCAAACCCAGCACCCAGCTCCAGACTGTCTCCCACTCTCTTACAGCTGTGGCTCCCCCTGCCAATGGGTGCTGGTCTCTATGATGGGCTCTTTTTCCTCCTGCTGGAACTCCTTGAACAGGTACCAGTCTGGCCATCTCCTTTGCCTTGTCCCTGCCAAAAGGTGTGGTGGCAAAAAGGCCTGAATGCAGATTGGTAATGAGGCTGAGGGAAACCAGGGAACTGTGCAGCTTTGGCTGAGCTGTGCAACCCCATGAGAGTCAGCTTATCTCCCTGATGGGAGATGGGTGGGGAGGGAGGGGTGATGGGAGAGTGGTGGGCAGGGAGGGGTGATCCATGAGCACACTGGAGTGAAGGAGGGCAGAGATGCCCTGGGCTTGACACTATTGAAAGGTGCAGCAGGACCCGTGGGCCATGTCCGTCTAGCCCTGACCTTCACAGGACCATGGGGCTGGCAGAGCCATTTATCAGAACCCTGGGGAGCCACGGAGGACCATGAAGGCCTCTGACATCTGCCTCTCTGCCTGTAGGAGGATGTGGCCTTGGAGCAGGGCTTTGCTTCCTCAGAGCTGTGGAGCCTGGTCTGGCATTGTGTTGCTGTGGTGCTTCATGTGGGCACCAACAGGGCAGCGCTGGAGGGAGACCCGCCCCCAGGTGCTGGTCACCACATGGCAGAGCCAGACTGGAACCTCCTCTCCCCTCAAGGTAGGAGCTGCAGGACAGCAGGGCATCTGCCCTGGACCCTGCTTCACATCCTGCTCTCAGACTTGCCCATGTTTGTCCCTGTTCACATCTGTTCCCTGAGGCCAGAGGACTCAGGTGGTTTTTCTTGAAGATTGCAGTGTCTTCTGGGGAGAGAGGGCCGGGCTGGCCCATGCTGTGTCCAGTTGGCAGTAGCTCAGCTGAGCTGGCTGTGGAGGAATGAAAAAGGGTGTCTATGCTGCAGGGAATGTCCACTCTGGCAGGTGTGACCACCTGGGTGGAGGTTTTCTGGTTTTGGGCAGGGAATCACAGAATCCACCTTGGAGCAGCCTTGAGGTAGCACAGACAGAAGTGAAGGGACTTTACGGCCTTCTCTAGCTTTGCCCTTCTGCCTGCTGTTTCCCCTGCAGGAACCCTGTTCTTCCTCAGCCTGGCCCTCAGAGTCTTCACTCGTGAGTCCTACCAGTGCCTGCTTCAGCTCACCCAGTCCCATGGTGTCCTCATGGTGACACTGAAGAGACTGCTGTCCCCTGGCTTCTTGGCATGCCTGGCACAGATGTGAGTTGTGGCAAGGGCTGGAGTGGGCAGAGCTCAGCTGCTGAATGGGGCATGGACATGAGCACACCAAGGGCTCAGAAGTTCCTGACCTGGCTCTTGCAGAGCCTCTTAGTGTCCGGTGCAGGGAATGCCCTTTGCCCCTTGCCCTGAGGTTTTTCTGATCACCTCTGTATTAAGCCCTCTCTCTTTCACATATTCAGGCAAGCAGGAAAGGATGGGGACCCTGAGGTTGTCCCAGATGTGGTCATCCAGGTCTGCCAGCTCCTCTGTTTCCCTTTTGCCCTGGATGTGGATAAAGACACCTTAGCACTGATCATGGAGGCTATGAGAGATACCCAGATCCCTGCCCAGCTGCTGCAGGTACTCTCTTGGCCCTGTGTTCCTCCTTCCCCCCATACTGTGGGCACACCTCCCTGCATTGCAGTCCCCAATGCATGGCACCACTTCACATCATGTTGGCAGTTCCTGCCCACACAGGGATGTCAGTTGGGTGCTATGTAGCCCTTGGAGAAGCCTGACTGGCTGCTAAGCTTGTGCTGACCTGCTGGCTGCATTCAGCTGCTGCTTGGCTTGGCTCGGCTCGCACGTGAGTGCAGTGCACTCGGCAGTGCTGTCTGTCCTTTTTCCTTAGGTCTGCGCTCGCCATCTGCCCTTCTCGTTCACCGAGCTCCCCATGGGCCTCTTGTGCCATCTTGTTGTGTCTGACACACAGGTCATAGACCAAGTAGTGAGGGAAGCTGCTGCCTCGGAGCACATTGTTGCCTTCTTGAAGTCTGTCTTGTTCTCAGACAATGTCACACTCACAACTGACCTCCTGTCTCTCTTGGCCCACATGGCCCGGACCTGTTCAGAGCACCTGCTCTTTCTCCAGAGGATCCTAAGGGACTCAGATGTGGCTGACCAGCCACTGACCTACCTGCTCAGCCACCAGCAACACCTGATACGGGCCAGAACCTGCAACTTGCTGGGCAACCTGCTCCGCCACAGCTTTCCCCCAGCGCTGCAGAGCCAGCCTGGTTGGCTGGAGAGGCTGCTGGAGTGCCTGTCGGACCCGGAGGGCTGCGTGCGCAGGGCAGCCACCTTTGCAGTGGGCAACGCCGCCTTCCATGCGTCTTGCCCGGCGGGGACCCTGCGCAGGGCCGTGCCCACGCTGACCCGGCTGCTGAGCGACACGCAGGCCAAGACGTGCTGCAACGCGGCCCTGGCCCTGAGCAACCTGGGCCAGTGCGGGGCGGAGCTGCGGGATCTGCTAATCCAGAACAGGGCCCCCGACCTCCTGCTGCAGGTGACCTGCCAGGACCCGCGCAAAACCGTGAGGGAGGGAGCCCTCGAAGCACTGCGAGCCCTCAGCCAGTACCCCGGGATCCAGCAGGTACTGCACGGGGACCTCGGCTCCTTTGGGGGACCTATGGAGTTGTGGGGACAAGGGTCAAACTGGTGGGTGACTCCTGTCCCTCTCTTGGCTGTGCAGGTCCTGCTGGCCCTCAACGCCACCGAGAGACTGGCCGCGCTGGCCGGTGGCAGTCCCCGGTCGCATTGTGCCCGGCACTGCGAGGTGCTCCTCCGCCGCCTCGCAGCTCTGCGCGGCCGCGCGGGGCCCAGCCAGCTGTAGCCGCAGACCGGCGCTGGGCGGTGACGCCCGGGCACCCCGGACGCCACCGACGCCTCCTTCGCCCTCCTCAGACTCTAGCCGGACCTTCCTTGGAACTCGCGTTGTCCGCTCGAGGGGGACTCTACCCGGCCTTCTTTACCCGGGGTGCCCCCCGTGGGAATCCGGCCCTGGAAAAAAATGCCCGTTCCTTTCGAAACCGCCTGTTTCCCGGCGGCTCCCAGTGCCGCGCCCGCGTCGCGGGGCTGAGCTCCGCCGCCAGGCTCCGCCGCGCCGCCAGGGGGCGGTGCACCCCGTGGCGCGGTGGCTGCCGGGAGCTGTAGTCACGTGGGCCCGCCGGCTCCCCATGGTAACGGCGGCGGCGGGTCCGGCGGGCCCGGGTGGGCGGTGAGTACGGCGGGGCCGCTCTGTGGAGCGGGGCTTTGCTCCCCGTGTGTCCCCCCGGGTGCCACCTTCAGAGTTCCCCCACTGGGGCGTAGGGCCCTTGGCCCCCTCGCTGCCTCCCCGGCCCCTCCGCCCCATAGCCGTGCCCGAGCCCCGAGGAGGCACCTCGCTCCATCCCGGGCCTTCTCGCGGGGCTCGCCATGGCCTTGCCCTGTGGCCCCGTGGGGCTGCGGGAGTGGGTCGGGAGCGCTCTGTAGCGAGACGTGCTGGGGTTGGTGGCCTGGGCGGCGCTCCGGGGCCAGGATAGAGCATCCTGGTAGCACCTCTGGCCTCAAAGGCTTTCAGTGGGAGAAATGAGACACAGCATGTTCCCCGGGCGAGCGGCAGGGAGGAAGAGCTGGCTCCCCAGCCAGCCACGGCCCCAGAGAGCCTCTCCAAAGGTACTTGGAGTATGAGGATGGAGCTGGGATTGACCAGGCCCAGGTGGGGTGCTGGGACATCTTGGCTGTTCATCCTTTCATTGAGGTCTTGGCTTGGCTGCTCTTGTGTTGTAAAAACGAGCCGATGAGTCTGAAAGGTGGAAGGCAGAGCTGAGTTGAGACAAGCCTGGACTATTTCCTGAATGGCTCCAGGTTTGGGCAGGGAATGAGGAGTGAAGGCATGGGGAAGCCCTGTGGCACTGTACCAGCCTCCTGTCTCCCTTCACAGCTGGGCTGTGGATGTCTCATGGGAGTCAGTTCAGCCCCTCAGCTCCACATCAAAACCCTGCCTACATGACTCCCTGAGATGAGGCTTGTCTTCCTCATTGTGGTGTGCTCCTCACAGAATGGGCAGATGATGTCTTGTGACTCTTGGATAGTTTGGGGGAATTTACAGTGGATTGTTGGCCGTATTATAGTTTTATAGAATAGTATTTCCATGATTCTTACTGTTTGTACCCAGCAGATAGTAGCATTTGTCTGTCCTTTTGTTGCTCTCTTGCTGCAGTTGTTTCATGTTAGGCAAAGTTCATTGATCACAATTGCCCCCTTCCACACCTCAGTTGTTGGATCCTCAGCACAGCAGGGATCACATTTCGAAGAGGAGCTGAGGGGACAAATGTCACCATCCCCAGATAACAGTGCCTGCGTGGAGATGTCAGATCACTGACACAGGCTGGGGGCTTTGGCTGCTGTGTCAGCCTGGCTGGGTGCCACTCCTTGACATTTCCCAGGTTCCTGCCATACATCAAGTCTGGGAGTATTTGGCAGCTTCTCACCTTGAATCTCTGTTTCTTCTCCACTCCTGAGCTCTGAGAGATTGCTGTATGGAGTGAGGGTTTTGCAGTGCCTTCAGAAGAATTTTTCCCAGCCCTGTCAAGACATGGAAGAGTCCTCAGCACATACTGAAGGACAAACCTGGGAATCTTTTCTTCCAATTGCAGATATATTTCAGTAAAATGTATTAAGAACAGAGGATGGACTAAGAATTTATGTGTTTTGAACTAATTGGGTAATTCTTGTCTCCTTGCTATGTGTTGATGTCTTATAGTTGTTTCACTCACTCCAAATCCTCCACTTTTTAATTTTTCTACTAAAGGCCAGCCTGCTAAGACCAGATGGAGCTGTGCTGACTGCCCTCAGTTCCTACACTGGTGGCCAAACTCTTCCCCGGTCTTGCCATGTAATTCTCCGGTACCTTTTCTCCCATCATGAAGCTCAATTGAAAATGCTGTCCCTTCAGTTTGGATCTCCAGGAATGGGCTGTAGACCTCCTTGATGAAAGGCTGTTAAACACCTCATGGTTTAGCTTGTTGCTTTTTACCCAGACTTGTTTCTCTACTCTCATTTATGCTGCAGTAGGACTGCTTCTGTAGCCCATGTGATGAAAAAGTATAAATCAGGTGTGGGAGGAAGGGCAGGCACTTGCCAGCTTCACTGCTGAGGAAACAGAGCTGCATGGTCTGCTGTCACTATGCAGCATGTCTGCTTCAGGGCCTGGGGAATCTGCCAGGGAGAAAAGTTTATATCCTTTGATAGCAATAGGGACTCCATGCTCTTTGCCCTTTGCTGTGGCCCCTGCACTGTCTGGTCACAGCTCTCCTGGGGTGAGCACTGAGCCAGCCCTTTATTGTAGGTGTCCCTGGTGCACTCAAGCTACAGTCCTGGGTTTTCTGCCTAACTATGCCAGAGTTCCTCGCCTAGTCTGGCAACGGTGCTTCAATGCCCTTAGAGTGGTGGGGAAGTCCCTTGTGAAGTCAAACACATGACCCTTCAGTCCCCAGCCCACCCTGTGTGTGTGCATGGAGGGAGGCATTTGCTGCAGCACAGGGTGAGGTGGTGGCTCGATTCCAGCTCTCCCATGGCTTGGTCCAGCATCCTGTTGTCCCTGAGGTCTGCCTCCGCCTTGGGAAGGGGAGCACACAAGGAGCTACTCTCTTTCTCTTGCAGGGCAGTGCTCTGCTTACATAAAGGGTCTCTTTGGGCAGCCGTACACTTCTCATACTTTCTCTGTTCAGTGTGGAGTGGAGTTCAGCACACAGCTATTGAATGGAAATGAGCAACCCTGGCACAAATGTAATCCTGGGATGAAGTGGAATTTGCTGATGCATCCTCACAGAGGTTGATTTCTCACTGGTTTTTTTTTTTTTTTTTTTTTTTTTTTGACCTAAGTGGCCAAGAAAAACTTGGTGTCTTGATTAGGACAGAAATTGATTATCATCCTCTGGATTTGCACACAGAATGTGGTTCTGCAAGGATGACACTGGAGGTGAGAGGGAACAGTGATGCTTAACTGTGGCAAAGCGGCACACCAGGCTGTTGCACCAACAGCATTTCTGTGGTAGCTAAGCTGTCTCTGAGCTGTCTTGTCCTCATGAACAACTTGTGGCCAGCAACACCCTCTGCTCTTCAGCTTGTACTTGCTGGTAGCCTCAGGCACTGCTTTGGCATGGTGTGTGACTGCGGTTGAGGCCACTTGTTTCTTGGAGCTGCTGTAGGGGAGGAAGGGGGGTGGAAACACAAGTTGAATATGCTGTTGAAACACAAGTTTGTACCTAGCTACCAGCTGTTGGAGCAGCTTTAGGCACTCAGTTGGTTTCAGATCAATGTTGTTAATCTTGTTCAAAG
The DNA here is from genome assembly GCF_017639235.1 of Corvus kubaryi. Taxonomy (NCBI): domain Eukaryota; kingdom Metazoa; phylum Chordata; class Aves; order Passeriformes; family Corvidae; genus Corvus; species Corvus kubaryi. Next base: position 15,454,607 of record NW_024581135.1, read on the forward strand.
TTTTAAATTTTTTGAAGGGATACAAACGCTTATTTTGAAATGTATATTGTTTTAAAACCTGTGTTTTGCGTTGTTGTTAACTTGCTTGTTCAAGCTTTAATCAAAAGTCCCAGAGCTGCAACTGAGGAACTTGGTGTGAACTCAGGTCTCATTTAGAAAAAAATGTTATCCTTTTTAATTGTCAAAACAGAATATGCACCTTGCAATGGCATAGAAAACAATAGCAATTGCAGTTGTCTAACCTCTCCTCCTTTGGGCTGCGTGTGACTCACAGCACATTATCAGGTCAGCTTGCGGTGCATGCATTTACAAGCTCTTGTTATTTTAAGTGTGTCACCAAGCTTCGTTTAAAATAACCTCCCCAGCCAAACTCCTTTAACAGTGGGATGATGTGCATATCTGGGCTCTTAAGGTCTTGTCCTTTCCTGTTTGGGAGAGGACTGTGAGGAGCTGCCACGCTGCCATTGGAGGAGCACATGCTGCAGCAGGGCTCGGGCTGGAAGAAAGGATTTTGACTGATGCTCCTGGGGTGCACAGAGGCTGGGGCATGTGTTGGTCCTATGCACTTGTGACGTGACATTTGTACAGGCTGTGGCAGCGCTCCAGCTGATGTCCCAACATTTGTGAGCAACCTGTGTGACAATAGAAGGTGCTGGCAGAATCATTGTAAGCAAGTGCAGCTGTACAGTCACTCCAACAGTGACAGCTTTGGCCTCTGTATTGTGTGTCAGTAAGTCCAAGCCAAGATCCATTAATTACTGGGTTGGGTTTGAATTCCAGCCTGGCCAGTTCACCCAGGGCTTTTCCTAGCTCACATTTCTACAATAAAATTTCGAGAGTGTAGTTTTATTTCCATTGTGAGATGCAGAACAGACTCCAGCTCCTTTGTCGTAGGGTTGGATTGGCAGAACTAGGGATTGCATCAAGCTGTGACCTTTATCCATCCCAAAACTCCAACTGAATTAAAGATAAAGGGAAGACTTCCCTGACTGGTAACCAGCAGGGATTTACTGTGGGGCAGGTGATGTTGTTCCTGCCCAGAGCCACAGAGATGTGGCAGCTGCTGTCCTATTGTGACCGCAGCCTGGCATGTGAAGGTGCCTCCCTCCATCTCCTGGATGCTCAGCAGCTGCTTTGTCAAGCTGTCCTTGCAGTAAGGATGGGAGACACTTTTCAGGTGGACATTAGAGTTGGCTGTGCTGGCATGCAGGAGGTGGGACAGAAGGGTGAATGGCGGGAAGGACAGGCAGTATGGGCTGGTGCTGCCAGTCTGGATGCATCCTGACCTGCCCCTTGTGGGGGCATCTTCCTTTCATCCTTCCTGCCCCTTCTGCCCCTATCTCTGAGCTCCTGTGTCTCCACAGGGAAACAGGGGTGATGACTAGCTGTTGGCCAGCCTAGTCCTTAACTGAAAGCTGTACTAAAGGCCCTACCACTTTCTTATGCAGCTGCTGCTTCCAGCACACCCCTCCCCTCTGCTGGCCCAGACGCTTCTGCAACTCCATGACAAAACTGCTCCAGAGAGAGGCAAGCTCAGCACATTCTTGTCTGCTACTGCGGGGCTGTTTTTCAGGCAGTGTTAGCTAAGGCCGTGCCATGGCCAGACCTCCACCCTGGCAGCCACAGTTGTCAGCAGTACCCCCGTGTCTGTGTCAGTCACATCTGTGCTACTGTTGTTACTTACTCCTGATCGGGGTCACACAGGGCTTCTGCTGGCATTTTCACGCCTGTGTATAAGCTGACTGTAAGATTCACAGCCCTTGTTACAGCTTCATTAGGCCACATCGCTTTTATTTTTACAGCAGGATGATCCACTGATAGCTGTAAAGCCGGGTGGAGATGAGGTACAGATGGCTTTCACTGCCGGCCAGTTTTGCAAGGTCATTCACTGCTGGGTGACAGTGCAGGCGATGGCCAAGCTGGCAGCACATGTGATGCCACAGTGACAGACTCTCTAGGCAGGAACACTTTCATTCTCCTTGAATTTTAATTTGCTCTTTAACACCTCCGTTCACTGGTGTGCTAGGGTCACTTTGTGGTCTGAGTTCGCTTGGGAGCTGGGTGCATCTGAGGGGCAGTGTGTGGAAGCCAAGCTTTGCTCCCTTGTTTACTGGTGGAAATTTGAGCTGGGCAGGTGGTGGCATCTGAGCCACAGTTCTTCACTCTGTGCTAATCACTGTGAATGTCACAACACAGCCAGGTTTGCTGCTGGGGGCAGACTGGGTAGCAGTGGAATAGTGTTGTACATCTCAGTTGTGAGATTCTCTTCCCTGGAGATTGGAGCCCCTCTGGGCTGCAGCTCCCACTTGGATGCAGGTGTCCTGTCCTCATCAGGAGTTCTCAGCTTGACTGTACAAGCACTAACAAGCAATGCAGCCCTATGGGCATGGAGTGGACTTGGCACCTTCCATATTTCCTTGCAGAGCTTGGCAGGGTAGCAGCTCTCCTTGAGAATGTGTAGCTCCTATGGGATCCTGCATGGGATGTTCCATCTCCTACATCCTCTGGCTGGGATGCTGCTGACCTGGTATGTGCTGTTCTGGGGCACATGAGACTGGAGCTGATTCACAGATTGAGAAGATCTGGCAGGTGTAGGTCTGTCTGACCCAGCCCTGTGGTGGTGTGAGCTGCTGTCATGGTGCTACAGAGCAACCTCAGGGTCTCCAAGCTACACTTTAACTACTGCATCTGAGGCTTGTCTTTCAGGTGAGAAAGGAGTGCGTATGTGTATTGCAAGGAAAGCGAGAGTGTGATGGTTGATGCACTCCTTATCCTTCTTTTTATACCTTTTTTTTTTTTTTTAAACATGCAAGAATGTGAGAGCTAGAAGGTGGAAGAACCAGCCAGCCTGCTTGGAATACAAATTCCTATCGCAGCTGTATCCAGGGGCCCTCTAGGCATGTGTTAAAGCAATAACTGGCTTGTGGTTTGTTTTCTCTTTTCCCTTCTCCTCAGGCAAGAGGATGTTGCAGGTATGGTGCAATAGTTCATTCTAGGAGGATTCAGGACACTTATATCTGCAGCTCTGTGGTCTGCCAGTTTGCTCCTTGCAGGAGGCTTTTCTGTAGGACTGCAGTGGGGAGAAATGTATGTGCACAGTAGTGCCAGTCTCTGCTGGAAACCGAGGTGTTGATGTTAGAACAGCGCTGCATTTGCTGCTTGCTGCCTTTTCAGTCCTGGGCTTTACAGGATGCCCTTAGCCCTCACTGAGCTTTTCTACAAAAAAATGCTCCTTTTAAAAGCAGGGGCTGAGGTTCTTGCCTAGTTGTGTAATGTTATGAGCTGAAGCTTTAAGGAGCAGGGACAAAAAATAAGCAGATGTTTTGGGGCTTGTGGTGAGTCGGGAGGCTGATGTCAGAGACACAGACCTGTAGGAGTGGGTCCCAGGCAGGCAGCCTCTTGTTGCAGACAGGGCTACTGTGCTGGGGCTGCTACCCCATGGCCCTGGCTGGTAGTCAGGCAGCCCCGTGTGTTTACAGGGTACAAGCTTTCCTGCAGATGGCCCTCTCTACATTTTTCTTTGCATCCTCTGGTTTCATGTGAGATGCCAGCTGTTCTTTTACTTGGTCTTAGGAGGCTCTTGGTGGGCTCAGTAGATGGGAGATGTGTTTTTCATCCTGCAGGAAAAGCAGCTCACCCTGCTTTCCTCATGTGGCATTGGGCTGGGTGCTGTGCCCTGGTAGGGCAACAGTGTCTTTCATGCTGTCCTCTTGTTTCAGACCAGCAGAGATGCTTCTGTAGATGACTGATGTGCTTGTGCCTCACGTGCTATGGCTCTACATGGCGTCTGCAGGACCAGACCATGCTAATCTGGGCCCCAAACAGCAGAAGAGCATTGGGCTGGCGTCAGGCACCCTTCTGGCAGAAAGACCTCAACCGTGCTGGACCTGGCGGCTCGCTCAGCAGCAGGCAAAACCCGTCTGGAATTTAGAGAAGAGATATGTGAGTGCTTTCCAGGATCGCATGCTGCTGCCCTCGGGGATCCCTCTGCAGCAATCCTGCTTCTTGCGTTCACCATCGCTATGCCATGTGCAGCCCACTGAAGACACCCTCTGCAGCCCTCCAGACACTGGCTCTGTCACGGGAAGGGTGATGTCTTCCATGCTGATGGAGCCCTGCCTGCTGGCAGAGGAGCGTCCTGGGGCTGGGGTCAAAGGCTCTGCCCTCAGCTCAGGTCAGCAGGCTGCCAGCTCCTGTAGACCAGTGCTCAGTAACAGCTCCTTCCTACGGCCAAGCAGTGCTAAAGTGCCTTTTCTGCAGTCACTGAAGATTAAAAAGGTGGAAAACACCCGGAGTTTTCCTGCTGCTTCACAGTCCCACTCTGGGGACACTGGGGGCACTAGAGACAACTTCCCTAGCAGCCTGATCAACAGAGCAGTGATGAACGGCAACCTTGTGTCAGAACAAAACACAATCCCCTCCCTTACCCCTGTTCCAAGCAGTGTGATCCTCAGGAAGGACCAGTGCTCGTGGGAGGACGCTAAGGGGAGACTTCACAGCTCAAAAGAGAAAGAACCGGAGAAGAGCATCTTGAAGGCTGTGCAGCAGCTACCTAGTCAGGCTGCCACAGGCAAAGGCTTTGGGTGCCAAGTCGAAAGTTCTGGCCTTATGAATGTGGGCAGCCTGTCCAACTGGAACAGCAGGAGGAGGCAGCATGTCGGAGCGCAGATCACCCGGAAAGAAAGCATTACTCCCCTGAACTTGGAGCTGGGGAGCCATCGCCTTAACAGTAACTCGAGCCTTACAGGCACCTGTGGGGCCATTGCCCACACTAAGCAGATCAGCCCCCATTCCTTGGCCTCGGGTGCTGGCGCTCCCGACTGCAGCACTGGCTGCCGTCCTGTGGGCATGCTGAGTCCTCAGTGTGCTGGGGACCGGGTGGTGAAAACAGAGCCTTTGCACTCGTCTGCCATCTCTGAAGTGGCAGGACAGGTGTCCACCATCCAACTGGAGAAAGAGGAGAAGCAGGCCCAGGCTGTGGTCCCAGGAAAGCTTAAGTAAGTAGAGGCAGGAGGAGGAGGGAGGTTATGGCAGGATGTGCTGGGCTGGTGGTTGTGTTTGCATGTGTTGGGAGAGGAAGCACTGTGGGCAATACGGGGTGGCCATAAGGATAACCATGGGCTGTGTCCATGAGCAAAACCCAGCTGCTGCATCCTGGTGGGTGGGTTGCCTTCCTGCAATTCCCAGCTTGACGCAGGCACTCAGGATGGCTCTAAGGCATTCCACCTCTGCCTTCAACCACAGCATGGAATTGCTGTGTGGGATTTCTAGTTTGTTCTCCTCAGTCAGGGGGCCCTGCCTGCAGTGGTAAGCTTTGCACATGTGTTGAATGAAGCCTGCTGTTGAGCCAGGCCTTCCTAGTCAGAGACACGGGTTCATAAAAGACCACAGCTAATAGAGGATAGGGAGGGTGTGAGGATGTGGAACTCCTTTTCTCCTGCTGGGAGAAGGGTGCCCTTGTTCCTCTTCTTTCTAGCTGCTCTGGAACACGTTCCTTGTCAGCATGGTCTGGGGCCTCTCCATCTTGCTAGCTTGGGGTGAGTGCTCTCAGCACTGGAGAGGACAGTGCCCTCATTCCCCTGCCCACATTATCTCATGCTGCCTCATGGGCTACTGGGTTTTTGGCCCCAGAAACCATGTGGCATTCCTTTTGATGTGATGTCCTTTGTCCCAGTGCTACTGCTGAGAAGTCACTGCTGGAGCCGAGCCATCCCCATGATGAAGCAGAGGAAGAACTTCCTGATGGCCTGGATGAGAGCTGCAGTCAAGAGGAGTATGAGGACAGTGAGTGCTGGTTCCCCAGGGAAGGCTGTGCTCCATGCCTCAATGTGGGGAGTGCAGGAGCTGTCTGGGAGCTGGGGGTGAGCAGAGCTGCCCTCCTGTCTTACATTCATGCTGTCATTTCAGAATGTGCTGAACCCAAAAGTGCTGTAACAGCAAGGAGGAACTGAATCGGTTCCTTTGGGGAGCAAGCTAGGGCTCACCACTGTCCTTCTCCAGAACTTACCCATCTCCTCTCAGTGCAGGGCTGTCAGCTCTGCTCCCTTCCCTGTTTTTTATGACACCAGTTGGTGGGCAAAAGCCAGGATCCAAGGATTTGGGGCATTTGGAACGTTCTTTCCCCTGGAGCATTTGTTTTCTCTCTTCCCTCCCTAACTCTGTGTGCATTCACTCCTCATGGAGACAAAACTTGAATTTGTTCACTCCTGCAGGTGACTCGGATGCTTCCTCTGATGCTGATGAGTCATCCAGTGGCTCTGTGACTCCTGTATCCAGGTTAGTAGCTGTAAACAGTGCATTGAGCTTGGCATATTTGTGCGGACTTGTCCCAGGACCTGAGGGAATGGCCTGAAGTTGTGTCAAGGGAGGTTTAGACTGGCTGTTAGAAAAAGATTCTTCACCCAAAGGGTGGCTGGGCACTGGAAGAGGCTCCTTTGGAAGTGGTCACAGCACCAAGCCTGACGGTTCAGAAACATTTGGACAATGCTCTCAGGCACATGGTGTGATTCTTGGGCATGACCCTGTGCAGGGCAGGGAGTTGGACTCGATGATGCTTGTGGGTCCCTTCCAAATCAGCATATTCTGTGATTCCGTCATCTTTGCCCTCCATGGTGACAGAGGAGACGGTAGCATGTGGGGTAAAGGACTGAAGGTAGGAACAGATGTTCCAGCCAAAGTGAGTTTTCTTGCTACCCTGCAGACTAGAACTACCTCTCTTGCTACAGGCAGCAGCCTGTAAAGTGCTAAGGGTGCATCTACTTCAGCAAAACAGGGGTCTTAATTTCACTGGCACTGCCAGTTGCTCAGTTAGGTTTACTGGATTAAATTGTACTCTTGCAAAGTCATTGCCTGGCAGATGAAGCAGAGTGGAGGTGTCCTGGGCCAGAGATTGCAAAAGCTCCTTGGAGTTTTGTGTCTCAGCGTAGCATCCTAGAAACAAGTACTGAAGCCTGGGTTTTTCTGTAGCTTTTGGGAGAATCTTTTGGGAGGATTGGTCAGCCTGCGGTCATCTGAGCCCTTCCTTCCTGACTCTTGGCTGGCCTTCGTTGGACCTCTTTTTGCCCATCTAGCAGTGGGAGCTGGTCTTGCACCAGGGCTGCCTCAGGCTTTGTTGTCTGTCTGACAACTTGCTGCTTCCCATCGTGTCATCGCTAATCTGGGAGGCAAGCAAGGCTTTCTGTGAGCAAATGTTGAGCCTTAGGGTGCTACAGGGCTCTGGGTGTGCACATGTGGTTGTGAAAGTCCTGCTGAGATGATGCAAACTGGCCCAGCAGCTGTTTCTGGCAGGATATGTCTGGTTGGCCTCTGGGGGCAGCAGTGCTTGGGCCAAATGCCTCTTGCAGCAAGGACAGAGGGATGTTGACCACTTCTTTGTGCAGGCTGTGTGTGGGCCTGGGCTTGAAACCTTTGCAGCTGTCTCCTGCCTTCAGTTTGTTGTGGACAAAACCAGTTTTGTGCCAGAGAATGTTAACCAATATAATCCTTTGCCAATTAACAAAGTTTTACTTATTGATTTCAGTACTGGAAAGGGAAAGAAACAACCAAGGACTTCAAGAAAACACCTCTTCTTCCCCTATCATGGTCTGCAACCCTTTTGCCACAGGCTACACTCAGTCCCTTCAGTGAGGCAAGGGGTGGCCTGTGAGATTGGGGATAATGTGTTGTAGTTCCTTTTCTTTCGCTGCTCTTTGTTCCTTAGTGGATTGCTCTGGTGTGGCTCCTTCCACTGGCTGCAGTGGCATATATTTCAGTATACGTTCATTGCAAACTCTACTTTTCACATTATCACAACTTTAATAGAAACATTACAAATTCTACCCCTCCTTTCAGGTATTGGGGCTTGCTGTGGTAAGGTGTACGTACAATTGGTAAAACTCCATCCCTCTTCCCTGCAACACAGCAAAATCATGAGGATTGCAATTAAATCATATGTATTATGATCTCCACCCCCTGTTCCCTTGGACAAGGTTACAGGGTTTGTCACATAAAAAACTCCACTCCTTGCCCCAGAAAATCACAAACCCCAGAGTGGTTACTTGGCATGTGCATTCATTGCAGGCTCACCCCCTCATTGCTGCAGACCGAGTTACTGACCTTAGTGCCCATTGCTTGCACCACATTGCAACAATGGTGCAAATTCCTGATACCCAGATTAAGGCTCCTTCCAGCTTCCCCCTTCCTTTGTTACTTTTCACTTTTAGCCTGCTGCTACTGCTTCATCTTTCCTAGGAATTGCATCGAGTGCCTGGCTGAGCCTGCTGAGGCTCAAGACAAAGTGCTCAAACCAGCTCTTGTCTGCAGTTTATTCCCTAATGTGCCTCCAACTATCTACTTCAGTACTCGGGATGAGACAGGTGAGCCAGGGTCTGTTGTCGCATAGGGTGAGAGTGGCAAGCCCGTTATTAGGGAGTAAGTGGTGCCAGCACACAGCCTGGAGCAGGCTGGCAGTGGCTGCCCTTAACCCTTCCCATGAGGAGACCCAGCACTACTGTGAGATCCAAATGACTGGAGTAAACTGTGCTGCTTCCATTGTCTGGAGCATGACTCAGGCTGCCACTAAATGTTCCAGTGTCCTGGATCTTCCCCATCTGTGCAGTCTTCTGCTCCATGATGGTTCTGGAATGGGGGCTACACACCCTTGTCTACAGGCCTGGTCCGTGTGTGGCAAACTATAAGAATTTTGCAGCTGTAGAAGATCCAAGTATTGTGTTTGTTTTCCTTCAGTCTTTAACTTTTTGCCTTCCTAGTGGAAAAGCTACCTTGGGAGCAGAGGAAGCTGCTGCGATGGAAAATGTGCAGAGTCACGCCTAACATAGTGAAGCAAACCATTGGCAGGTCCCACTTCAGAGTTAGCAAAAGTAAGTTGGGGGAGGCAACATTGCATCCTTCCTTGTCTCCAGCCCATGGGCACAAGAAGGCAGAGTGCTTGTGAAGAACAAAGCAGAAGCAATACAGGCTGGGCACTGCAGGATGTTGGGTTCACATTTTTGCCTGTCTGACCTGTAGTATTCAAGGTCAGGGCCTGATCTGCCTCTTGGCTTGTCCCTGGCAGAGACCACAAGAACTTGCTCCTGGGCTGTCAGGAGCTGATGCAGGTGTGAAGCAGTTTTGTTCTGGCTTGCCACTCTGAGGAGGCTGGTCCTTATCTACTGCCAGGCCCAGCACTGCTGCTCCTTGTCCCCATGTCCTGAGGAGGAAGTAATCTTCTCCGACCATAGCCAGAGTTCTCAGGGCTGGGACTCTTGTCACTGAAGATATGTGTGGGAGAAGTGCTGAGCATTTGCAGCTGTGATCCATACTCTGGAATGTTATCTCCTGGAAGTATTTATGGGACTCCTGCATGTATCAGTAGACCTCTGCACAGACTATTTTAGGGGTATAATGAGACATGGAGGGCAGAGGAAGTCCTAAGAAGTTTTGACATCCTACATGTCCCTCTGCAGTGCAGCATTCATTAGCCAACTGCTTCATTTGCCAGCTATAAAGCAGAGAAGTCATGATGCTGGGGAATTAAAGGCATTCCTTTGACCTTGTGCCTCTTCAGGTCCTTGCAATGGTATATTTGCAAGGATATCACCCACTTGGTTTACTGGATGCCACTCACAGCCCTTGCTTCGGCAGCTTTGCAGTAGCGAGTATGAGTGCTGTACAGCATCCTTGGCACACTTCTGCTAGCCCAAGGAGATGGGGTGCTGTGGGTTGAGAGGGCATTATGGGTGGCAGGGTACTCGGTCACTGACTTTTCTGTTTTTCCTGCAGAAAGCAATGACTGGCTGGGTTGCTGGGGCCACCACATGAAATCCCCCGGCTTCAAAGCCATCAAGGAACACCAAAAGGTAGGGGATGTTTTGAGCTGACCTCCTTCATGTGCATGGAGAGTGTGTTGGAAGCAATTTGGGTGCCCCTCTCCTCAGGGCCAGGTGTTAGCTGTGCAGGCTGTCCCTGCAGTATCCCTTCCAGAACTGGGAGAGGAGTCCAAGAGACAGGCATAGCTGGATGAGTATCTCTGCTGTGAGGATGGTTCTTGTACAGACTGAGGCTGTGGCCAAATTGTGGGGGTTTTTGTGAGCTTCCTCTAAATTCAGTTGTTGCTGCTTAACGCAGCCCTTCTTCTGGCAGAACTGAGGGGTAGGGACAGTGCCCTTCCTGCCAGTGCAGCGAAGGGCATGTACCTTACTCAGATCACAGAACAGTCAGGTGTGGCTCATGGCTTCAGGAACCTGCAAGGGACCAAAGGCTTGGTATCTGTAACAAGTACATGCCTGTTCTGGAGAGCTGTGATGCTCTAAACTATGTGGTTTGTCCCTGCAAACTTCAGGAGTAGGTGGAATCAGTTTGAGTGCAATCTTGAGAGGGGAACAAAGAGTGTCACTCTGCGCTGTATTAAAAAAGGATGTATCCTCTGCCCAGGGAGCAGGAAGGGGTGGACAAGGAGTTGGGGAAGCAGAGAGATCTCATAGCATCTGTTTTCCTTTCTAGCTAAACCACTTCCCTGGTTCATTTCAAATTGGAAGGAAGGACCGTCTGTGGCGCAACCTGTTGAAGATGCAGGCTCGCTGTGGGAAAAAGGAGTTTAATTTCTTCCCTCAATCCTTCATCCTGCCCCAGGACATCAAATTACTCAGGAAAGCATGGGAGGAGGGAGCTAGCCGACAGAAATGGATTGTGAAACCAGTAAGTGTAAAGCAGAGCTCAATCCTCTGTCTTCTTGTAGGTGTGGGGAGATAATCTGATCCTTTCTTGTTTGTGTTTTGCAGCCAGCATCAGCAAGAGGCATTGGTATTCAGGTCATCCACAAATGGAGCCAGCTACCCAAAAGGAGACCACTGCTAGTACAGAGGTGAGTGAATATAAAACCAAGGTTGACACACAGCCTGAGACCTCTTAGTGTCTTGTATCTCTGGCCAGTTCTGGGCGCCTGCTGCTCTGTGGCAAAGCAGAAGTACCTGATTTGCATCTGGAGACTTCTCTGTAGACTGTCTGGGTGTCCTGCTGCTGAAAGTTTGGCTCTGTCAGCTGCAGCTGGGCTTACTGGATTGCTGCTGTCTCTGCATATATATATTTGAGGTTTCAGACACAATTGGTTTCATGAGCTTTTTGGAGCTTCTGTCTGGCAGGTGAACAGTTTCAGCTCTGCTGTGATCCAGCTCCCACTGCTCCGTACTCTGGGATTTGGCATGTTTGGAGACAAACCTTATCCAGTTCACACAAGCAGAGTGGGAAGAGAAACCCCAGGGAAGAGGTGGCAGTTGTCAAAGATTTGTTCTTATGCAAGTTAGAATGGTTCAGTAAGAGCCTCAGTGCATGTAGATGATAGCCAAAGGATTTTCTTGAAATAACAAGAGTTCTCAATCTCCTTCCCCTTCTGCAGAAAAGTGGAATAGTTCATCTTGGTTTGAGGTTGCTTTCTGGGAAGATTCTTGTGAGGGCAGGAAAACTGCAGTGTTTGGCAGACAGGGAGCTGCTGTGTTTGCTTGTTTGTTCTCCCTGCCCACTTTCCGTGCAAAGAGATAAACTTCCCTATGGAAAATCATGAACTTCTGGGATGAATAATCAAATGGTTTGAATTAAAATATCCAACTGTTTCTGCTCACTGTACAAAACCATCTGTGGTGTACTGCATGTTTTAGATGTTCTTGAATGTTGAGATCAGTGTTGTGGGTGTGGAAAAGCTACTGTGCCTTAGAACTGAAAAACATCTCTTCAAAATGGAACCGAGCAGAAGGAAACATTGTTTATGTGCTGCAGGAACTCCTCGTGAATGGGAGAGCTGCTCCTTCCCTCATTTTATCTGTGATGTGATTAACTTGGAAATACTGTCCAAAAAGGCTTCTGCATCAATCCCTCGTTTTGCCAGGCCTTCTGAGTTGGGGGTTAGAGATGTTCCTGCATATGGAAATCATAACCTTTATGTGCTTACTTCCCTCTGCAGATACCTGCACAAACCCTACCTCATTGGCGGGAAGAAGTTTGACCTGAGGCTCTATGTTTACGTCACTTGCTATGATCCCCTTAGGGTCTACCTGTTCAAGGATGGATTGGTTCGCTTTGCCAGCTGCAAGTAGGTTGTGCGGGAGAGCGGTGCTGGGGGCTGCCTTGGCCCTGAGGCATCTGTGGCTGTGATACCTGCTTTGGCCAGGGCAGGAGGGAGTCATCCCCTATAAGGGTGATGCTTAAAGCTGTATCTTGCTTGCTTAAGAAGCAGCATGGAAACACACGGGGTCGCTGCAGGTGACTTTTGAAAGGGAATGTGAGATGATGCTGCCTACCTCCAACCTTCCCAATGAAAGATCAGCTCAGTGTGAAGCAGTTCTTGAAATACATTATGCTTCATTCTGCTTAAAAGCTGGCGCACCAGAAACTGAGATGTTTCTTCCAGTTTTTATTGTATTGCCTCAGGCTGCTGCAGTTCCATCAGGGCTTCCGCTCATTGATGCTCTGGCTTTTATTTCTTGAGGACATGCTGTGAGGGTGGGATTGCATTCTGCTGTCCTAAGGCAGCCTGTTCTGTCCCATGATTTGTTCCATTAGCTCTGAGCCTGTGGGGACAGAGAGCTCCAGGCAGCAGGGCTGGTGAGTGGCTGAGAGTGGTCTGAGATGAGGAAAGAGTCTGCCTGCCTCATGGCCCTGGGGACAGCCACTTCAGTCTTGGACTGCTTGTGCTCCTCTTGCCTCCACCAGGTACTCTTCCTCAATGGACAGCCTCAGCAACAAGTTCATGCACTTGACCAACTACAGTGTGAATAAGAAAAACACAGAGTACAAGTCCAACTCGGATGAGACTGCTTGTCAGGGACACAAATGGTAGGTGCTGCTTTTAGGGTACAAGGTAGCTCTTTCTATTTAGTGTTAAGTCAGACTTTCTTCCGTATTCTTACCCAAAACTTGAACTTGCTTTCTGTAACATCAGCTCCCATTTGGGAAACTGAAAGAGCAGAGTGATTTTAGCATGAGTTAGTGTCAATGGAATCCAGATGGTCTCCTTGGCTTGTGACTCATCCTGTCCACTGCTGCTTGAGCTGTAGTTGCTGTTCATCCTGCCTATGTCTGTGCTGTTCCCTGCTTCCAACGCTGCACTCATCTCTGCTCATTCATCCCCTTCCCCTATGGTGGGGGTGATGGGATGTGGTTAAAGCAGAATCTGATTGGTTTTTGTTAGAAATTGAATGGGTGATGCTTAAATTGGCTAGATGGGAGTTTCTGCCCATCTCACTCTTGACTTCTCTGTGGAGGCAGGGAAGGGGACAGCCCTGGTTCAGAACTGTTAATTTATGTGCTACTTGGTGGGAATAGGAGCAGTGGTGCCATTTCTAAGCCCTTGGGAGGAGGGCTGCAGTCTTGCAGGAGTTCCCATTCCTTGCTGTCCCATGGGTGAATGGATGCAAGCCCCAGGAACTTGTCTCTGATTCCATGGTGGTGTTTGAACCCTTTTAAAAATAGTGCAGGATAGAGTTCTCAGTTCTCAGCCTGGGCAGGGCTGCTGCACTTCAAGGGGAATTGAAGAAGGTGTTTTGCTGTGGTCAGTTTGCTTAGACCTGGACTTGCTACACAGTGGTCTCTTCCTCCACTGGGACTTTTAGCAGGGTCTGCTGCTTCTCAGCAGTCGTAATTGCATGGGGGTGGGATTGTGTGGGTTTTCCATACTTGCATGCAGTCAAAGCTGGCTGCTCCTATGTTAAAGAAGTGTGGCTGTAATCCACTCCATCTTGTATGCAGGAAGCGTGACCTTTGGATTCCTGGCCATTAGCCACATGGTCTCACTTGAGAAATATCTGAGCATCCTTGGCTCAGTGGCAGGGTAGCTTGCAGCACTCAGTGTGGTGTGGGAAACTCCTGTAAAAGCATAGATGCTCCCCCATACCATCTTGTTACCCTCATTTTTCAGAAATGTTTTTCATCCCTGAAGCCCCAGTGAAGTGGCTTTAGCTAAAACATTTTTGGGGTCTTGTTGGATTCCTGCTGAGCCGCTTTGCAGTGCTGCGGGGGAAGGCCTGCAGGAAGGGGAGGTTTGCTGAGGACATGGAGGGGGAGGGAAGAGAAGATCTGGGCCTGACTTACCTAGCTCATGTGCTAATTTGGGACTGTTCTGAGAGAAGTCTATGACAGATTCATGTTCCTAGTAGCTTGGGCCTTCAAGACCAGGGGCCAGGCTGGGGAGAGCAGCAACCGGGAACTGAGAGGCTTGAGAATGTCAGGAGGATTGCCATGCTGGGGAACAGTGCTGTCAGGGTTCCCCTCTGTTGCTTTTGCCACCACCAGCAAGGGGCTACAGAGCTACCTCCTTTGCTTTCTTTCTCCCAGGGCACTCAAAGCTCTCTGGAGTTACCTGACCCAGAAGGGAGTTAACAGTGAGGCCATCTGGGAGAAGATTAAGGACATCGTTATCAAAACCATCATTGCGTGAGTCTTGGCACCCCTTGCTCTGTGTCTCTGTGAGGTGCACCCTGTCCCCTTTGACTGTCCTGTCCCTTCTCAGCCTGGTCCTTTTGCTCTTAATTGAAATGGTATCACTGCTGTTGGCTTCAGTATTTCTCTGTGGATCCTCCTTTCATCCTGTTACTTATGCTTCTGCTGCAGTAGCTGCAGTGGGTAAACAGACCTTACATTTCCCTGACCTGCCTGAAGGCCAAGAAGGTGCAGTGTACCCAGAATTGCCCAGCTTGCTGCCGTCTCCCCTGCTTTGCCTGGGAGCCTGAGAGAATGGTCCCTGGTGCAGGATGAATCCTGTATTTAGAGGTGGATGCTACCTGACAGAGCAGGGATGCTCAGGATGCAGTGCTGGATCCATATGTGATGAAGCCGCAGCAACTCACAGGCCCGTGTTGGTCCCTCAGCCCACCCGCTCCCGCAGCACGTGGCTGCATTATGCTTCCAGAACTGTCAGCATGTGCTGTGATCAGCCAGAGCTCTGCTGTCTGACTGTTGGAAACAAGCATTCTTTTCTTGGCTTGCAGTTCTGAGCCCTATGTGAACAGCCTGGTGAAGATGTACGTGCGCCGACCGTATTGTTGCCATGAGCTGTTTGGGTTTGATATCATGCTGGATGAAAACCTCAAGCCCTGGATCTTAGAAGTCAACATTTCCCCAAGGTAAAGCATATTCTGAGCCACAGCAGAGTGGATAATGGCCTTTCTTTTACTAAAAAGTGAGTTTGGCTTGTGATGTCCCCTGCAGCCTGTGCTGAAAGACCATGGGCTTTGAAGCTTCTCTCTCCAGATTGCAGGAATCAAAGCACTCCCTGTCTGTGAAAGCAACATTCATCTGCAGTTCAGAAAGCTTTGCTGGGCATGCTCCAGCTAGAGCCAGGGAAGAGTATGTTAAAAAAGGAAGGCCAAGGAGGGATGTGTCTTGTACAGAACGGGTGATGGCAGAGATTTCTTTGCGTGGGCAGAAGCAATCAGCAGTTCCACTGCCTCGTGCACCATTCTTTGCTTCCTGACGGCACCCGGCCGTGTGGTGCCGGCTGTGCAGGCAGGGCTGGGAGCTGCAGTGTAACTGAGCATGGCCCCTCCTGTCTGCGAGAGTGGGTGGGCATGAGCTGTACACAGAGCCATGGTCCAACACAGGGCTCTGGGGATGGACTTATCTATTTCTAGCAAACCTGGGAAGAGATGGAAAAATTAACTATTTCTGATTGGAAGCCCCCCCTTCAAAGAACTGTTGTCAGGATTTTTCTCTCAGTGTCTTACGGCTGGTTTGATGAGACAAGGGACAGGCTGGTGTTTGTATCTCAGTCAGTAATAACCCAGAGATTGCACTCGGGGCCATGGGGCTCAACACCTCTATTCTAGCACTCAGGCTGCTGTGATGTTTCTTCTCTGCAGCCTCCACTCCAACTCCCCACTGGATGTGAGCATCAAGGGCCAGATGATTCGGGACCTCCTCAACCTCGCTGGCTTTGTTTTGCCCAGCATGGACAGTGTGGCCTCACGGACACAGATAAGAAGTGGCTCTACCTGCAGGTCAGCCCCCTTCTCTGTCAGAGAAGCAGGCTTTTTTCTTGCGGGATTTCATCTTGGGGGCTGCTTGGAGCCCAGCAAATGCTGGCTTCTAGCTGTTGAGAGCCTGTGCTTGCTGGTGCTTCAGCTATGGGTCCAAAAAACTTGCCTCATTGCCTGAGTATCTGGTTCCTCTGGTCTCTTCAAGGCAGAAGGATTTATGCCCTCTCTGCGGGTCCATAGTTGGAAGTGAGGCCAATGTAATTTGTGCTTGCTCTGCAGTTAATCAAGTCGTTCTCTCTCGTCCTTCCCCTGCCAGAGCTAATACGATGCTAGGTCTCACTGCTTCTCTGTTTGCTTGGAGAACTGGCTGGCTCTGTTGGGGTTGGATCCACTTACCCTCTGACTTAACAGAACTGACATGCTGCTGCCTGGAGCAAGAGGAGCACCTGTTATTTTGCAAATGCTGGAGTTATCAGTTCTTTAGGCAGGACTGCAGGTGGCACATGCTGCCAGCCTATAGGTGGAGATGTGCACAGTATTACTTTGCAGCTAACATGACTGTTTTGTGCAGAATGCTAATTCCTGGGTATGTGTCCAGCCAGGCCCCTAATCCTTCTGTGTTTCACTACAGCTAGGGCTTATCCTGGTTTCAAACCTAAAGGCTGAAAGGAAACCAGTCTGTTCCCTGCAGCAGAGTGGCTGCTGGCTGTATGTCACTGAAGGATCAGCTTGCTGGGTTAAGCACCAGCATGCAGTGATGTGTGGGCATGCCAAAACATGGGACTCTTGCCCTCTGAGTGCCCTGTGCCTTTAGTGGAGAAGCTTGGAACATGGGCCTGTTCCAGATGGGGAGCTCTCACCAGCTCGTCTGCGGTGCTTTGATCACACGCTGGTTTGCCACTTCCAGTGGAAGTGCTGAAGGGCAGGTGTCCTCAGAGGGACCTGCAGGGGATTAAGCGGATCCTTAACATGGTTCAGATGATGCATTACCAGATTTCTTGCATCCAGGGGCAAGCTTGTTTAACTGTATCTCCTGCCCTGGGAAGCATATGAAGGGGTTTTCCACATGTGGGCAGAATTCCAGATCTGTATATTACCCAAGCACCATGCAGCACACTCAAGGTTTTGCTCTTTCTGTTTGGATCTGCACACAACTAATAAATTTTGCAGCAGCAGAACAAAAAAGCTGTTGATAGATGGGTTAAAAGGTTTTCGACAAGTATCTCCCGGATTCTGGCGTCCGCAAATGGTTCAGTTGGTGCTTAGAATAGATGGTTGCTGGTCAGATAGTACAGAAGGCCAGGACTTCCCATGGCATGTGTCTGAATTTGTGTCCTGAGAGTATTTGGATATTGCCAGAGGAAGTTTTTGATCTAAGAGTTCTGTTCTTCCTTGTACAGTACCAGTACTGAGTACTTGTACCCCCATGCCTGTGCTTGCAGTTAGGAAGCTGTGTTCCAAGTGGGATGTACACACGAGATCCCACCAGGCTTCATGTGCTGTGAATCAGGTCACGGTGTATCTTTGACCCTCTTGCATCCTATGTGAGTGTGAGGTGATGGCTCATCTTTTGGGTGAAGGAACACTGAAATGCCTTAGTGAGGAGCTGGCAGAGCCCTCCCAGTTTCCCAGCCCACATCCTTCCTGGGTTCTGTGCTGATGCACAAGGCCGTGGATGCATCACTGATCTCAGAACTAGTGAAATCCTTGGAGAAAGTGTTCTCTCCTCCATGGCATTTTCATGAGGGTGTCATTACTCTCTCAGAAGTTGCTGGGAGCAGCTCTGCCATGACAGGACTTTGTCTTCTCCACTTAAATGCTCTATTGCCTCTCTTGTGTCCTCAGTCTGGGCAATGCTTTGAAGGAGAAGCCCAAGCCAGTATCTGAGCATTTCAGAGCAGAGAAGATGAAGAAGGCCTATTACTTGATGCAGAAGATACCTGACCAGGTACAAAACAACCTCCCCTGTTACTTGCACCATCATGCCAAGCCCATGTCCCAGCCAGTCCCACAAGTCTGTCCCTTGTCCGTTTTCAGATTGTGCTCTTCTCTGGGGTCAGCCAGATGATGGGGCACACTTGGGCTCCAGTGGGTTACAAGACAGTTGGTCAGAAATAAATTGAGCTTGCTGAAGCCACTGTCTCACTGACTCATCTGTACATTAAAATAGGTGTGTGCTAAAGGGGCACATTACCCACCAGTCCCCAGAGTCTGAGCACTGCCTGTTCCTCCTTATGTATCTGTGCAGCTCTTAACAGCCTTTGCCAGCTGACCCCATGCAGGTTACTAGAGCCACTGGCCTTGTGTGCCTGCTGGCAGTGTGTTTAAGAGAGGCTGGGCTGCAGAATTGGGGTTATGTTCAGTTCTGTGTAGTGTTGGTGTCACCACTGAACCTAGTCCATGTGGCCTGTATCCGAAAGATCTCAGACACATGGAGACCTCTGCTTGAGAGATGCTTCTCCCTGACCTTGGGTTGCTCTTGTCTGCAGGATTTTTATTCTTCTGTCTTGGACATCCTGACTCCAGATGATGTTCGCATCCTGGTGGAGACAGAGGATGAGTATTCGCGACGTGGGCAGTTCGAGCGGGTGTTCCCCAGCCATATCTCTATGCGGTACCTGCGCTTCTTCGAGCAGCCTCGTTACTTTAACATCCTGGTGACCCAGTGGGAGCTCAAATACTACTTGAATAGACACAAAGGTAACTGGCCTCGTAAAGCCTGGCACAGCCACCTGACTCAGGCAGGCTGCCTGCCAGCAATCGTGGGAGACTTCTGAGCTATGCATGTTGAGGGGGAGCTGCCTGCCTGCATACTAACCCCTAGGAAATGTGTTACCTTCCTAGACTGCTTCAAATATCACAAAAAGCTTATTCTAATTTCATGGGAGCTGATGACTGTTGTGGTACACACAGCAGCAGCACTTCTAGGTGCCCTGGGCATGAAGCAGACTGAGATTTTGTCTTCAGCCTGTAGCTCTGGTTTCTTACTGTGTTCCTCTGCTCTCTTTTGAGGGAGAAACAGCTGGAGTTGCTGGGCTTTGCTCCTGACGGGTGATCTGTGAAGGAAAAATTGGGCCTATTCCCTGGTCTCCTGCAGCTTTCTAATTGAAGAAAAACAGCGTACAGATGGAAATTTTTCCTAAACACTAGAAATCTAGCTAACATTTCCATCCTTTCAGGACACAACTCTGTATTTTAATAAAAAAATTTCCCTTTAACAATGCATAGCTGCACTGGACCAATTCCTTCTCACCCAGGTTGTCTCTATCAGGGCAGCAGTGGAAGCTGTTTGGGAGAGAGAGTCAATGAAGTCTAGCATGAAGGGTTAGAGAAAATTAAAAGAGACTGGCTCAGGGCTTTCCATCCAATGTCTGATCTAGATGGAGAGGTTTCTGGAGGAGCTGGCCCTCCACTGCAGTGACTGTATGTGTACTCCTCACCTGGCTATCAAGGAGAGAAAGAAGAAAAATGCTCTTGTCACTTTTCACTGGTGTTAAAGCAAATATCAAAGGGGTCAGTAACAATCTTTCACAGAGAGATGGTAACATCATAGCCTTCTCTGGCTGTGCTGTCAGCATGTGTCATCCTTTGCCTTGCTAGTATCTTTGTTGGATGATCTCCCATCAACTGGAAGAAAGATTCTGTCATCGTTCTCACTGAAGTGCTGCCCTGAACTTTGCCGCTCAGGCAAGGGTCCTGGTTCAGTGCTCCAGCTTCCCCAAAGAAGCCAAGCGAGTAGATTTGCTCTATCCTATCCTTGCTCTTTAGCTCTGATTGGAACCCATCCTCCCCCTGTCCCCTTCCTGTTCCCCTGTGTTCCATGCAGCACTCATCTTTCCCTAGCCAGCAAGATGCAAAGCCCAGGCTGGTGCACAGACCCAGGACAAGGCATCCAAGCTGCCCTGCTCCCCTCAGCCCCCAGTGTGTAGGGGTTTTTTTTACAAGGTTCTGGGACTTGCAGAAAGACCACCAAGGAACAGGCCTTGGACAGCAAGGATTTCTCCTGGTATCCTATAATCTCAGCTGGACAGCATCAAGTTCCTAGCCATTGCTCTTCTGGTTTTTAATTCTCAAGCCACCCTAGCCTTCTGCTATGATCCTAAGGCTCTTAAATAAGAAAACAGGATGGGAGTAGTCCTGGATTTCTCAGTATTTCTGGGTTGGCCAAGAGCAGGGTGCTTGGCTGTAGTGGGGACAGCTAGCAGGAAGCTAGCTGGAGGATTAAGCTGGAGGAAGTGGAGCCTGTTCAGTGCAGTTGAACACATGGCTCTGCTTCAAGATGACCTTGCCATACTCTGGAGCACCACGTCTTGTGTGTGGTGAGAGGAATGGTCCCTTCCAGTCACACCAGCGATGAGATTGGCCTGTGCTAGTCTTGCACTCCCTCAGGGATGAAGTCTCAGCCCATGTCGAGCTCTGGATGAGGAGGGAGGAGATGATGCACTGGGATGCTGCAGCTGATCAGTGCTGTGCAAGGAGGAGGTTACCTGAGCTGCCCTCCTCTGGGAAAGGGGTTGATGACAGCAAAGCTGCTCTACATTTGCACTGTGGGAACTTTCACCTGTGCAGCCCAAATCAGGTGCTGCTGTTGGCAGGCACCGGGCTCAGGGGGACAGCCAATCTGGTCTAATTTGGCAAATCCTGTGTTGCCCCAGTTTCCCTGTTTCACTTAGCCTGCTGCAAGGAATGTCTTGGCTCCCTGGGAGGAAGGCAAGCACTGCAGCAGCCCACGCACTGATGTTTGCTCGTACAAAGGGTGAACGCCCTTGATTTACCCCGTGTTTGCTGGCGCTCAAGCACGTGTTCAAGTAGTTATTGCATAGCATGTTCTGCGTGGTCAGTGCAGCATATTTGCATGCCCTGAACTGGGAAGGCTTAACTCTCTGTAAACCTGACTGTTCGTTCTCACTTCCTGTTTTCTGTCACTTCCCAGGTCTGGAGCTACTGAAGAACTGGTGTGTCAAAGGGTACCACACTGGGGCAGGGACGGATTTGGCCCAGATGGTGCGTATAACTGTGGGTAAGGTAGGCAGAGATGGTTGTTTACCTGCACAGAGCTGGGTAGAGAGCCTGCTTGTTCTCCTTCCTCTGACTCCTGTCTTACCTGTTTGCCTTCTTCCCTCTTTGCCAAGGCCTCAAAGAGTGTGGAAAAACCCATGCTGCCCTATTTCCCACAAACATGAAATCATGAACAGTATATCAGATCTGCAAGTATTTTGCATCTGAATATCCTTGGGTGCACTGGGCACAGCCCTACATATTTGGCACTTGTCCTGCCCATTGTTCCCCTCTACAAGGGAGTCATCTCTCTCTGTCACTCCCGTGCCTTACAATAGAATGATCCTCTGAAAGAAACCTACTGTTTTGACCTCGAGATGCTCTACTCCCACTTTCAGCAGAGGGATTCATTAGGCAGAGAGCAAAGATTGCTCTGTTTGCTATTCTGGGAACAGTCTGGTGGCAGTGACAATGCACAGCAGTGAGGCAGCTCTAGCTGAAGATCTCTAGGGCAGTCTGTGGCAAAGCACAGCAGGCTTGAGGGATTTTTGCCACGACTTAAATAGTCATTCTGTTGTCTTTCTCTCCTCCCACAGTGGTCATTGCCAAAGTCATTCTTCCTCCAGACGAGTAGCATTCAATCGAACAGCTTCAGCAAACTGGAACTGGGCAGACTGGGGTGAGTTTGCACTGGCTGTGATGTTCATGGTGTTCATAGCGTGGCTTTAGGACTGGTGTCCTGGTAGAGAACTGGTGGCCCAGAAACACAGTTTTATTTAAGGGGAGAGGAGCAGGTTGGTTTGCAGGCTCTGAAGCCTCTGCTCTCTGGAGAGCCAACAGATGGGGCTGGCATGATGTCTGTGCAACTGGGCATGTCTCCTTGGCACTGTACACCCAGCTTGGATGGGAATGAAGCTCCGAACAGCCAGATCAGGTGATGTTTGGAGCTGTCATGATCAGAACATGCTGACAAGATATTCCCCACATAGGAACCTGTATCACTTCTGTGGGCACTGATGTGGTTAACAGTGAGCAGAGGCTCTCAGCTGCAGCACTGACTGGGGAAACAGTGAGGCCTCCAGGTCTATTGAAGCTCCCAGCTTCCCCGAGCAAAGCTGGGCTGCTGACAGCTTCCTGCAGAGGTGGAGGACTGGAGTTTGTTTAGGTGAGCCAAAGTGAAGGGGAGGCACATCCCTGGTCTCTAGTGCTAAGGGGAAAGGACATCTCTGTTCCTGTGCTGAGGCCAGGGTGGAGCTGGGTTTACACACAGACAGGGAGATGAAGCTGTGACCCTGAAGTCACACTGATATTGGGATACCAGTTGGGGTGAGTGGTGCTGCCTGGGATGGGAGATGCAGTAGATGAGCCTGGCAGCCCTATCTCCATGTGTCATGATTCGGCAGATGATTATTGCACCATGGTCCTTTTGGTCCTTTCTCATTGTCCCTAAGAAGCTCAGGGTCTCCTTTTTTCTGTAGCACATGCCTCTCTTCAGCTGGTGAGGATCTCACGAGATGCCTGGAGCCCAGCCCTACTCAGAGCTTACCTCTCAACAAGTGCACTGGTGGAGCCGACCAGAGACCTGCTGGCTGCCTCTCTGACACCACCCTGGTGATGTGACCAAGCAGCCACCGTCCCTCCCTGGGGACGCATCAACCTACCTCAAAGGAAGAGACAGGAGCTAGCTCTGTAGAGCAAGGCTGTGGGAGCTCCTCACACTGCACACTTGCTTGTGGGGCTGGTTGTAGAGAGGGATGTTTTCCTGGGCAAAGAGACCTGTGTGACTTCAGTTTCTAAAACAAGTGGAAAAACAAGAGGAAGTGCGGGTTATCTGGCCTTTTTTCCTAGACTGTTCTTAAAGCCTGACATGGTGGTTTCTTTGCTGCATGGGAGCTGGCTGAGCCTGCCCTTCTTGTCCCCAGTCAGCACGGGCTGAGTCCTTGCTTGCCTGTATATGTGTCCTGAGTCGCTGGCAGCTGAGTCTGCTCTTGCCCTGCTGCAGCCTGGCCCCTGGAGAAAAGTCCCCAGCCACTACCCCACTCCTGGGAGGGAGTAAAACTGCCCAGTTTTATCCTTTCTGAATGTCTGTGCCAACATCTTGCCTTCCCCCAATACCAGGCTCTGTGGGAGACCTCAGGCTTGCACATCGCAGCTCAGGACAGACCATGGGTACCAGTGTGGCTCCAGTTTGTTGTGGGAGCAGTAGGGCTGCTGGGGGGGGAGCATCCTTCTCAAGGCCATTGGCTCTCTGGTGTGCCCTGCAGCATGTGTGCACGGACTGCAGGCTGGTGCTCTTCTCCTCGGTCTGCTCTCTACTTTGTTTCTCAAGGATTTCTAGTAAACACTCACCTGCTCTCCTGGTTCTCATCTGCCTTCCTTTCCCTGACCTCTTTGTGTCTGGTGGGAAGTGCACCTCTTTCGTGCTTCACTGGGCTCTGGTACAGGGAGGGTTTGTGCTACCACCCCGCTTTTCCCTGTCCTTCTGGGGGTAATCCTTGCTGCCCTATGGCAGGTAAACATACCCCCATGCATGGAGGAGCAGCTTCCAGTATAATTGCTTTGGTCTGGGGTCTTCCTTATGTCTTGTGGACTATCCCATGCATCATTAACCAAGGGGAACAATGCACCCCAGCCTTACAGGAGGGGTAGGAAGGGTTGGGTGCCCAGAGCTGGCCTTTGCCAGTTCAGGGTTCTGCCCCGCAGCCTGGTGGTTGGATGCTGGGTGCTTGGGCAGGTTCTTGGGGCCCAGAGAAGGTGCTGAGCCTCATGTGTGGGCCCTGGGTCTGGTAGGAAGCCCTTCCCTCCCCTCTTCTCACAGCCCACCGTTTCCCAGTGCCAGGCCCTGTTTCTCTGGTCTCCTTGGTGACAATCTCATCTCTCCTCGGCTTCTCTCCAGCACCTGAAAATAGCCTCCGAAAGTGGAGATGCCTGCTCTCTTCCCTGCTGCCAGCACCCACGAGGGCCAGGCTGGAGCCAGGCTGCTCTGCACAGCACAGCTGTAAGGGCCTGGCCCCATGGGCCCTTGCACCACTGCGGGATTTGGGCCATCCTGTCAGCCAGCACCGAGGCCTTGGGCCCATCCCTCCTCTTCCTGCCTGCTGTGAGGCAGCACCAGGGAACTCTTTTACCCCACCATGGGCCAATATCCAGCTGCTCCCTGCAGCTAGATAGAGCCCTGTCCCTTTGGTCCTGTAGCCACCAACCCTGTAGCTCGCCTGCAGCTGCTCCGGGCCAGCCCGACAGCCTCCCCGAAACAGAAAATGGAGCCGGGGAGCGGGCAGGGGGCGAGAGGAGGGGGTGGCCCCGTGGCAAGGAAGGAGGTTACCCCACAGGTCGGGGTGCCTCACTGTGGGACCAGCGTGGCCGCGGACAGTGAGCTGCAGCAGGACCCCGGGCAGGGACGGGCAGGGCTGGGCAGCGTCGAGGACAAAGGGTCCGCATCCACTCAGCCCGTGGCTGGACCCAGCCATTCTCCACGCTGTGCCCCCCCCGCGACGGGGCGGGGCAGCACCGGGCAGGCAGGACCGCGTCCCGACGGCACGGAGCACCGCTCCTGGAGGACGGGGCTGCACGGAGCGGGGTGTCCCTCCGCTCTCTGCCCCCAGCCATGGCTCCATCGCCCCAGGGTCCCCAGGGCCAGCGTTGTCCCGCGGCCGCGACCACCTACTTCAGCCCGGGGCTGCGGGGTGGCTGCGGGCGCTGCTCGGTGGTGTCGGCTGTGTCCTCCCCCCCCCGCCCCCCCCGCCGGCGGCGCTGGCGGCGGGGGCATGGCTGACATTGCTCACTGACACTCTATCTGCCAGGGCCACGCCAGCCGCGGGCCCAGAATAGCAGCGCTGCCCCGCAGATAGCATGGAGCGGCTCCGTGGCCCCGCTGCGTCCCAGGTACCGTCAGGCTGGGTGGGGGGCCCGACCCGACAGCCCCCCGCCGGGGACAGGTCACCCCTGGGGTGGGGGAATGTGGGCAGCTGATGGGCGCCTTCCCACGGCCATGCAGCCATGGGGACAAGGACGTCCTCGTCCCAGCTGTGCCAAGCCCCTTGGGAACGGTTGGGGGACGGTGTCGCAGGGTCTCTTCTCGGTGTTGGCTCTTAGGCTCCTTAGGCAGTGGTCCCTGTCCCTGTGCCTTCGTTATTTTAGGGTGGCTTGTAAACTTTGGCCCTGTCAGGCAAGTTGTGGCTGGGGTTGCTCTTCCCTCTGCACGTGCTGCTGTACTATAGTAGGGTCTCCTGTGGACTGGGGGAACAGGGTCAGCTGTCTGGCCCTGTGGCCTCCCTTCCTTCTCAGGCTGCCGCTTTGTTAATGTAGGTTTCCTGGGATGAACCTGGTCCCCGGGAGGGGCCAATGGGGCTGGTGAGGCTCTTGGCATGGGAAGAAGCAAGACTGGGATTTACACCTTGGGATTGGGAGAGAGTGGGCGCAGAGCTGCTGTGGGACATGCTGGGCTCCAACCTCCAAGAGAGAAGGCAGGAGGTCCTGCCATCCATGCCTTGTCCTGCTCTGGAAACCCCTGCTGTCTCTCCAGAGCAGGAGGACAAGCTGGGTGTCCTGGACCGGAGCCACCATGGAGACTGCAGGCTCTGGGGCTCCTGGGCTGGTGGGGGGTGCCCAGGAGGGCTGGGGACTGAGCCCAGCCCCCATCCCTGCCCTGAAAGGACAGTCCTCTCTGCCCGGCTTGGGTGGACCAGAGCAGCTGGGTGGGTGCAGGCAGAATCCATGGATGCGGGGGAAAGACTGGGTTGACTCCTGCTGACCCCTCCTTGCTGTGTGCCCTCTCAGGTGGCGCTGCTGGATGCTGCTGCGTGCCCTGAGGAGGAAGGTGCGTAGCAGGAAGAGTCTAGGTGTGTAGCAGGGGGGACTGCCTTACTTGTGCGACAAGTGCATCGGTCCTCTGCCCACCCTGCCCATACCCCTCTCCTCAGCTGGAGTGTGCCCCAGGCTGGAGAACTGCAGTGCTATGTGCTGCCCCTGTGGAATGGGGTACAGGGGGGCTCTTTCGGGAGCATTCCCTGCTCCCCCCCACGTGGGAGGGTGCTGAGACCCAGCAGCTCAGCTCACTGGCCAGGGCTGGGGTGGCTTTGCCTGCAGGATTTCCGAAGGCTGTATGCCCCAGGGAGGAGGAAGAGGAGGAGGAAGAATACAGGAGACCTGTCACCTTCACACTGGGAAATGAGATACTGGGGCTGGGCCCAGAGTCTGAGTTTCAGAACCCTGATGCTGACGTCTACATGCACTTCTTGATGAGCCACTGCTGTTATGATGCCATCCCCACCAGCTGCAAGCTTGTCATCTTCGACATCTCCCTGGAGGTGATAACCTGGGGGATGAGTGAGGATGGGCAGTGAAGAAGCAGGCTTGGGGACCCTCTGAACCCTTCTGCACTCTGCCAGCAGATCAAGAAAGCCTTTGTGGCACTGGTGGCCAACGGGGTGCGTGCTGCCCCTCTCTGGGACAGCAAGATGCAGAGCTTTGTGGGTGAGTGCCAGCAGCGATGCGTGGCCCCCTCCCCTGCCTTGCAGAGAGGGTGCAGGCAGCACTGCCAGTCCCAAACATCTCCACAGGGATGCTCACCATCACCGACTTCATCAACATCCTCCACCGCTACTACCGCTCGCCTCTGGTGAGTGCAGTGAGGAGAGCTCGGGGGATCAGGACATGCATGGGGCAGGGAGCAGGTGTCCCCACCACTCCTGGTCCCTTCTTAATCACTAGACAATGACCAGAGGATGATTCTGGGCCAGACCAGCATCCACTGGTTGCTCCCCTGCTTGGCCTCCAGAATGTAATCCCTGTGCTTGGGTGATGGGGTGTGATGCCCAGGGAAGGGGGCAGTGTCCCAGAGTGCCCTCAGTACCCCATGGAACCACCATGACCAGGGAATTTCCTCGCCTTCAGGTTCAGATCTACGAGTTGGAGGAGCACAAGATTGAGACCTGGAGAGGTAAAAATCATGGGGTGATGTGGGTGGCTGGGCTGATGTTGTCACACAGGGCATAGAGGTGGGCTGTGGTGTTGTGGGGCTGCAACAGAGGACTGCAGGACCCCCTCTCATAGCTTTCTCCCTTAGCAGAGGTGTACCTGCAGGGCTCCTTCAAGCCACTAGTCTACATCTCTCCGAGTGATAGGTGAGAGCCTGCCCACTGGGGGGGAGAGCACACACCTTGGAGTGGGGGTGTGTGTGTGCCTGGAATGCAGCCCTATCCCCCCACGATGTCCCCATCACCCACAGCCTCTTCGACGCTGTCTACTCCCTGATCAAGCACAAAATCCACCGCCTGCCTGTCATTGAGCCTGTCTCAGGCAATGTCCTGCACATCCTGACGCACAAGCGCATCCTCAAGTTTCTCCACATCTTTGTGAGTGTTGGGGCTGTGTGTGCACACGTGGTTGGTGTGTAGGGGCACAGACAAGGGTGTCAAGCTGTGCATAGGTGCCAGCCCAGCCCTGCCCTGTCCCATCAAAGGGTTCTACCATTCCCAAGCCACACTTCCTGAAGAAAACAGTGCAGGAACTGTGCATTGGCACCTTCCGTGATCTGGCCGTTGTGCCCGAGACTGCCCCGATCTACACTGCCTTGGAGATTTTTGTGGATCGCCGTGTCTCCGCCTTGCCTGTCATCAATGATGCTGGTACCTGGGGAGGGAAAAAGTGACATCCTTCTCTCCCTCTGCTAGCAGCTCCAGTACCCTCCCTACCCAAACCCCCTCTCCTGGCCCTTGGGCTGCCCCTTGGGGTGTGGGAGGAACATGGCAGGTGGTCCCAAGGACCCCTTCCACAGCCTCTGCATTGTTTCTCTTTGCAGGGCAAGTGGTTGGCCTGTATTCCCGGTTTGATGTCATTGTGAGTACCCTGGGTGTTTGCATGCCCGGGTTCCAGTTTGGCCCCTTGCATGCACTGGTGGGAGCTCATACCTCTCTGTGCCCGTGCAAACCCACCCCACATGCAGTGTCATGCATGCATTGTTGGCACAACGGGGTGCAAGGACACCTTGGGGCGCTGAATGGGGGTCGCATCTACCACAGCACCTGGCAGCCCAGAAGACCTACAACAACCTGGACATCAGTGTGAGGGAGGCACTGCAGCAACGCAGTATCTGCCTGGAGGGGGTCCTCACCTGCTACCCCCATGAACCTATGGAGGACATAATTGACCGCATTGCCAAGGAGCAGGTGAGTGGCTGGGGTGCCTTGTGCCAGCACCAGCCACCACTGCCAGCTGCCCAGCCTGCCTGTGATGCCCTGCCTGCACCCACAGGTCCATCGCCTGGTTCTGGTGGATGAGAACCGGTACCCGCGGGGCATCATCTCCCTCTCTGACATCCTGCAGGCCCTTGTGCTCACTCCCGCAGGTATCGATGCTCTTAACTCTTAGCCCACGACGCTCCATCTTACTCCACTTGCACCTTTAATTTCTCTTCACTTCAGGTAGGCACCACCCCACCATTATTGTGTGCCTGTCCCTGCCCTGCTGCTGGGTCACCTGCACCTTGTTACCTCCCTGCTCAGGCAACCTGCCTCTGCCCCATCCAGAGTGGTCCTGGGGGATGGAGAAGGCTGGGGCTGGGGTCTGGCAGTGCTGGGTGCCCAAGCAGGGACAGCAGGACCCAGATGTTGCTTGACCCAGGAGTACACAAGGATCACAGGGCATCTCTGGTGACTCTGAGGAAGGATGGGGGCACCTTCAATGGAGGCACTTTGCCAGAGCCCCATTCAGGCAGCGTGTGGAATGCAGGTTTTGCAGGTCCCTGGGCTTTGGACTGGATGAGGGTTTTGGGGTGTGATGCACCCCAAGACAAAAGCCTAGTTTTGATCTCGCCTCAATTCCCCCCCTGAGACCTAAGCACCTCCAGTGCCATTCCCAAGGGACACAGAGGGGACAGATCCCCACTTGCACCCCCAGGCATGCTGCCCACCACACTAGCCATATGCAAAATGTGGCCAACCCCCAGCTGGCAGAGCCCCCCACCCCCTCCACTTGCAGCAGCCCCAAAACTGCCTGCTCCAGAGACAGGGCTCACTCCCAGGTGGCACTGGAAACCATGCTGCCTGGCCATGTGCAGCTGGCTCTGCTCACCCACTGCCTGGTGAATCCTCACTGGCTATGGGTGGGCATGGCCCTGGCACGTACTGTGGCACCTCTTTAGGGGTGAAATGAGGAGGGGGAGCAAGCTCCAGTTCCCAACTGCTTCCCAAAGGTAATGATGCTTTTTGGGGTGGTGGTAGGGAATGGGTTGGGACAGGTCTGTGCCCACCAGTTCCCCCAGCAGTGCCCAGCTGCTCTGCACAGAAGAGGACTGGGAATGGTGTGTGTTAGCCACACATGGGATATCCCCCTTGCCCCCATCCCTCCATTTCCCTATCAGGTATCTTCGCTCACCCCATCCCTGGTGCCCACAGGGGTGGCTATGTCAGGAGCTGCAGGGAGCCACTGAAATGTCCCTCTCCAGCCAAGCTGCCCTCCCTCCTACCCCAGGGCTTGCATACAAGCAAGGAATGGAGGAAAGACCGAGTGTCCATTGGGATGAGTTGGGGGGACCATGTCACAGGTGCCCAGTCCAACACTGATTTGGGGTTATGGTCTTGCACCCTCTTGCCCCACAGGCATCGACCGATCCTCACTCTGAAGACACCAAATGCTGCTCTTGGGGATCTCTTGCGTGACCTGTGAGAAGGAGGCTTGGGCCTGAAGGCTCTCTGTGGGGAGGACATGTCTGTTCACCCCAGTCCTAGGGCTCGTCTTGAGTCCAGGGCTAGATCCTGCCTGTCTTGGAGAGGCAGAAACACTGGAAATGGGACCCAGGGGTGCCTCCTTCCAGTGAGCACACAGTGATGCTCAGTGGGCACTGTGCTGGAGGAGATGCAACATGCCTGCAGCTGGGCACAAAGACCCGTGTAGCCCCAGAGGACCTGGCCACCCCACTGCCATCCTGCTGCTGGATTCGAGCGTTTCTATTGTGGCTCCCTCCTAGTGAACACAGTCCTGCTGTCTGTGCCCGGTGCCTGGTAGCGCAGGCTCAGCCGCACACACAGGCTTTTTTATTGTAGGGTCACATGGGGCTGGAGCTCTCTGGCAGAGGCACAGTCTGTGCCAGAGCTGGCACCAGGATGGGCACTTGCATGGAAACCCTGTGCACGTTTTGGGGTGGGCAGGGGCTATTTATTTATTTGTTAGTCTATTCAGCCTTGCTGTAACAAAGCAGCCTGATCCAAGAACTGCCTCTTGCCTTTCTGGGGTAAAGCTGGACATGACTCCTCTGGAGAGACCCAGGCTGGGGAAGGGGTACTGGCTGCTTGCCAGCAAGTGTGGCACTGGCAGAGTAGCACCTCTGCCCATGTGGGCAGAACCAAGGGGATGGGGACACAGGGCATGCAGTCTTAATCATCTTCCTGGTGTGCAGGTCCCTTCAGGGACACCCTGAGGACAGCAGGCTTGGTAACAGCAAGGTTTCTGCCTGCTGCTTCCCTCAGTCCAAGAAGAGGGAAAGTGTGAGGGGTTCACTGTTAAAAATGTCCCGTGCCCCAGCCCTCGAGGACCGTGGGCAAATGGCAGTGCGTCCCCGGCTTGTGACTGCTACCAGCTCTGAGCCTTGAAATGGTCCTGGCTTGGGGGTAGGGGATGCTTGAGCTCATCTTTCTCCTCCTGCTTTGCCTGCAGCAAGCCCTGCCATTCTCGTGACTCCGTATCAGCATCTCAGTGCAATAACGGCTGACAGTGGAAAGTCCCAGGAACTAAACCCCCCTCCTGTGCTGGCTGGCTCTGCCAGGGGACACAATACCAGTGCTGGGTGGTGACAGGCCTCCTCCCATCATGGGGAATGTGCTGTGTTACTGCTGTGCTTTCCCAGGACCAGGGCTGGCTCCATCCCTTGGGAAAGGCGCAAACCCCAAACCCCGCCAGCACTCAACCCTCCCCTGGGGGCAAGGGGAAAACTGAGGCACAGAGAAGCTTCTGAGGCCAATGTCAGCTGTTCAGAGAGGACCCAGATGTCCTGGCTCCAGGCACAGATCCACGCGCAGCTACACAAGGACGGGACGAAGGAGACACCGAATGGCTGCAAGCCCCCTCCCTGCTTTCCCCCAGCCCCAAAACAGCTCCCAGGTTCTTGAGACAGCCCAGCTGGGCACAGGATGGGGGGGGGACGGGGGACGGGGACACAACCCCCCTGCAGTGTGTCAAAGGCACAGCAGTTCCTCAAACCTCCTGCTGATTTTGGGCAGGGGGATATGCCCCAGGGGTGATTTGGGGGCAGTCCCCCCCACCTTTCCCACTGTGGGGCTGTGAGCCCCCTAGTCCAAGCTGGCCAGGGAAGGGGTTTGCCTTCCTGTCCCTCCTTGTGGGGCAGTAAGGGGGATCTCCATTTGGCACCCAGGGTGGGGGTGGACGTGCAGTCAGGGGGCTCCTGGGCGAGCGATGAACTCCAGGTTGATGGGCTTGTCGGCCACCAGGACAATGCGGGACACAGATGTCACTTCCACGCCACGGGGGTCTGGCCGCACCTCAAATGCCTGGATCATCTGTGGGGAGAAGGGGGGTTGGCACTGCCTTGGGGACTCCCTGGGACCCCCATCCCAGCTCATGCGAAGATACCCAAAGTGGGGGGATCCCTACTTACCCTGGCAAGGGCCAGGTGCATCTCCAGCTCAGCGATGCGGCGTCCGACACAGGCACGAACCCCGTAGCCGAAGGGGATGGAGCTGAAGGGGTGGTGAGGGGAGCCATGTCCCCGGAGCCAGCGCTGGGGCAGGAACCGCTCGGGCTCGGGGAAGTAGGTCTCATCGTGGGACATCGCGTAGTGCGCCAGGACAAAGAGGGTCTGCAGGGCAAGAAGTGGGGTTTAATGACCCCACCTGGCCCCACTGAGCACAGTGGGGGTTCCCACAGCACAGCCTCCACTCACATTCTTGGGGAAGAGGTAGTCTCCAATGACAATGTCCTTCTCATAGAAGACCCTGGCGTTGGTGGGCACCACAGGGTAGACTCTGGGATATGGGGAGAGTTAGTGGGGGAGCAGGACTCACCTGGAGATCCCAGAGGGAGAGAGCCACAGGCAGGACAGGGCACAGCAGCTCCCCGGAGGGGGAGGTGGATATTTGCAGTCCAGAGGGACTGAAATTCAGCCTTGCATCCTGCCTGGTTGGTGCATCCCCTCTGGGGAAGGGGCTGGTGACCAGGACCTCAGGGCAGGGACAAGGCTGGAATGTACCTCAGAGTCTCCTTGATAATGGCCCGAAGCATCGGCAACTTGGGAATATCCTCAGCAGCAGGAAACCGGTCGGCAGGCACAACAGCTTTCAGCTCCTGGTACAGGGTCTCCTGGATGTCTGGGTCCCGGGAGAGGTGGTACAAGGCCCAGGACAGCGTGTTGGAGGTCTGGGGGAGTGGAGCACCAGGGGGAGTGAAGGAATTGGGGCTGGTACCTGAGCAGCCTTGTGCCAAGCACAGCATCAGTACAGCACCAGAGAGCCCCTGCTCTGGTACACAGAAAAGTCAGGCGTGAGGGGCAGCAAGCACAGGGCAGAGAGAGGCAGGGAGCAGGGCACGAAGCAGAGCAGAGGATAGGGTCAGTACTGACTGATCCCTGAGGGTTTGCCCCTGTGGGGCATCAGCCCCACAGCAACCAGGCTAGAGCTTGCAAGGGCTGGGCATAGAGCTCACCAGGGATCCCCTAGCAACAGCTTCCTGGCTCTCACCGTGTCCACACCGGCCAGCAGCAGCTCGGCCACGCTGCCATAGACCTCATCCAGGCTGAGTCTGCCACTGGCCAGCAGGTAGCTCAGGTAGCCAGACACCTCCTTGCCACGCTCCACCTGCCCCTCCAGCTCCTCCATCTTTCGGTCAATCAGTTTCTTGCCTGTAGGGACAGAGAGTGGGAACCAGAGCTGACAGAGCGAGGGCTGCCAAAAGGACATGTGGGCAGGGACTGTCCCACTTTTGAGGGTCCTTAAGGAGTCCAGTGCCACCATACCGGGCCCCCGTTGTCACCGCTCACCGAAGGCGAAGATGGTGTCCCAGCTGTCCAGGTAACGGTCCCAGAAGGGCAGCACCTTGCGGCTCCATCGGGGCAGGACGGTGGCAAAGATGGAGTTCTTGAACATGAGGTTGATGGAGTCAATGAAGTGCTGGGTCTCAGCAGGGACCTGCTGCTTGAGGCACCCGATGCGGGTCTCGAAGAGGATATAAGAGATCCCTGCAGGGGACAAACAGTATCCAGACCTCCGGGGCAATGGGAAGAGTGGGACAGGGCAGGGGTGAGGGCGAGGATCCCCCTACCTTCCAGGGCAAAGCGGTAGAGCAGGTTGGCCACGTCCCCCACCAGCACCCCTGAGGGGCTGCGGCTCCGCTCCTCCCGCAGCCGCACCATCAGGTCTGACACCACCTCCCCGATGGCATCCGCGTACAGCAGCGCCTCCGAGGGTTTCAGCAGCCGCTTGTTGAGGACCTGGCGCAGGCGGTACCAGCGCTCCCCTTCCCTGGATGGGCACAAAGCTCAGCGCTGGGGGCACGGACGGGCAGGGGGCAGTGGCTGGCAGCAGTTCCCCAGTCCCTGTGTGCATACTCCCTACCCCAGGCTGGAACCATCCCAGGGGTCATTCCACCCGCCACAGCCATGCCCTTCTGCTTGGTGGGGGCACGCAGCTTGCAGGAGTGGGAGCAATGCAAACTGCCACCTGGGCTCTACACCTAAGGAAGGGACAGGACATGTGTGCTGCCCACAGAGCACAGCCACGGCAGGACTCACTCGGTGAAGGGTCCATAGGGCAAGCGCCGGGTGTCCCGGTGTTCCTTCCACAGGGCCATGTCGCTCCGCATGGGGTACTTGCCCTCCTGCCGTAGCAGCTGCTCCAGCACCACTGGGCTCCCAATGTTGATGTTCCTATAATGCCCGAAGGTCGACTTCCAGATAGGTCCATAAAGACGTCGGGATATCACCTGCGATGAACAAAGCATGGCAGGGTCAATGGGACAAGCTGGGTCAGATCCCCCCTGCCCCCATGCTGCCCTGAATGTGCCTGTCTGCACCCATCCCATGGACCCCTCAGCATCAGCTGGGCCCAAGCACCTGCCTCTGATCCCCCAAGCTGGCAGCATCCTTGAAGTGCTCTGCAGATGGCCTGGGCTGGTGTCTCCAGGCTCATTTCCTCTGCCAGCACTAAGCACACCAGGCACTGACCCCCCAGCACAGACTGGCACTCTCCTCACCCACCCCAGAGATGCAGAGAGAGCCTGGTGGGTCTTTTGGGGAAGGACGACCAAGAAAGGACAGCAGGGACAGAGACAACTGCCAAGCACAGGACTGTGCTGAGATGCAGGACCATTGCAGCAGCCACCAGCAGGGCTAAGTCCTGCTGCTTCCAGCATGGCCCCAGTTCTTCATAACCTGAGGACAACAGTTGCTGACTGGGTCCTTGAACTCACCACCCAGTAAGGGTGGTTAATGATCAGTGGGAGGGCAGCACCAGGCTAGGGCATGACTGGGCTGCTCCCAGAACAGGCACGGCCTGGGGCCCCTGGGGCCCTGGGACCACAGGCTCACAAGCTAGCTAGGGGGCGTTCACCATCATCTGCCCTGCTCTGGGCTCCGGTGGCTGCAGCTCCCCTCTCCTTGTCTGCAGCCACAGGTGCCATGCCTGCCTCCCTGGCAGGGCGCGCCGTGACCTCCAAGCGCATCCCTTGGGGGCAGCTGGGCATCCCTTTGCAAGTGGATCTGCACAGGGCCATGTCCAAAGGTCACTTTCCATCCCACCCAGGCACTGACAGAGCCCCTGCAGAGCATGGCCAAGCCTGGGGGGGATGCAGGGGACCTAGCAGGGAAACCCTGGTCCCCATTCCCCGTGGCTGCGGGGATGCACGTGGTACAATCTCCCTTGGTGACTGTCTGCATCGCAGCCTGCGCCTGGATTCAGCTGGATTCGTCACCACGGGGAGACGTTCTTCGTGCATGGTGGCAGGAGGAGGGGGAAGGACGGCCGCCGTGGTACTGCAGGCAGCTCATGGGCATGGGGCAGCTGTGCCCCAGGTTGAAGCCGGCCCACCAGCATCTGCTGGCAGCCAGGACCTGGCACAGTGCAGGCCTTGGAGAGCTGGGATGTGAGAAGCCAGAGCTGCCTGGATCTGGGGAAAGGCACCTCCAGGGCATGTGGGCATCTTTCCGCAAAGCCAGGCTGTGCTCGGTGTCCCAAGGGCAGGAGGGAGCAGGAGGCAGCTCCGGTGCCTACACCCTGAAATCCCACTGTCCTGTGACAACCCCTTCTCCAACCAGCAGTGTCTGGTGCTCTGAGATGCCAGGAAGGCCTGATCCTGCACACTTCTCAGGCTGGTCAGAGCTCCAGGGCGCTGGAAGATGCTGCCTGGCTTGCAGCCAGCCAAGCCCATTGCTTGCTTCATCCGACGTATGAGGAAATATTGACTGAAGAAAACAAATACCTCTGCCTATCCCTCCCCTGCCTGCCTGGGTATCATCTGCCCAAAAACCTGTCTGGTCACCTGCACCCAAAACCGCTGCCCCTCCCCGGGAGCCCAGGGATGCCAGGACCCTGTGAGATGCCCCCGAACCTTTGCCCTCAGCTGCCTGGCCGGCTCGGGGATGCTGGAGCACCCCTAGGCTGGCTGGACCCTCCTGAGGTCACCCGGTTCTGCTGGCCCCTCTCTACCTGCTGGCCCCAGCATTACCCCACTGTGCCGGGTGCTCTACCGCCCAGTCGCTCTGCTCCCCTGCTCTGCCGCCCCCGCTCAACTCCTTGCCGTCACTTGTCGGCAGCTATCCCCGTCCCTGGAGCCCATCTCCCCTTGCCCCCAGCTCGCACCCACTCCCTCCCTTGCAAAGCCCCCCCGGGTACAGCACCCTCCCTGCAGCCCCCCCGGAAGCCACTCCATCCCATGCACCCCTCCCAACCCTCCCCCCACCTACGACCCTACGCAGGGTCGCCAGGCCCCCACGCACCCCGACCCCCGCACCCCCGCAGCCCTCGGGCCGGGCTGCCCCGGCGCACCTGCAGCCGGTGCGTGTGCAGCAGGTAGCCCCGCAGGA
>NW_024581135.1:15490973-15496642 GCF_017639235.1 Corvus kubaryi
TCCGTCGGCAGCGCACGGGACGGGGCGGGGCGGGGAGGCACCGAGGGTGGCGGGGGGCGGCACCGGGGGCGGTGCGGGGGGCGGTGCGGGGGCGGCAACCGGGCACCGGCACCGGGCACCGCGCACCGGGGACCGAGCGTCGCGGACTGGGTACCGCGCCCCGGGAATAGAGAATCGCGCACCCGGTGCGTTGCGCAACGGGTACCGGCCCCGGCTGCTGCGCTCTGGATGCGGGGTACCGGCTGCTGCTCGGGGGGGACTGGGCACTGAGCAGTCCGTACCGTGCGCCTTGTGCCGGCTGAGGCACACCCGCTACCGGGCCGTGGAGACCGGCTGCGGCGTGCTGGGTACGCGTTACAGCACGCCGGGTACCGTGCGTCGTACACCAAATGCTGGACATCGGCCACTGCTCAGCAGCCTCACAGACCATGCACAGGGTGCTAGGTACTGGGATTGGCATCAGCAGTACCCAGTGCCATGTACTGGTACTGGGTGCCATGTGTTGTGCATGATGGCACTATGCATAAGGGAGCTGGCAGCCAGCACTGGCATGGCACGGCAGGTACAGCACCCTGGCACAACGGAGCCTGTGGCACCAGTACTGGTACCAGCGCCAGGTGCTGCATCCTGGCCATTGCACATAGGCACTGGGTGCTAGGCACTGCACACCAGGCACAGGCACGAGCACTGGGCGCTGCACCAGGCAGGGCATAATATGTGCCAGCACTGGCATTGCACTCTGGCACTGGGTACCACATCCCAGACCTTGCACACCTTGCGTCAGCACCAGGCTCACCACTGGGCCTGCTCTTCAGGCCTGCTTGCCCTCCTGGACTGAGGCCTCCTGTCCCCTGCCTGTCATCCCCTGGTGTTTGCCTTGTCCCCCAGCAGTGCAGGATGGTGCCATGGGAGCTGGGTCCAAACTGTCCCAGGCTCAACACTTCCTCCAGGCACTGCCAGCCAGGACCACGAATGGGGAGACCTTGATAAGCCCACTGTGGCTGCTGGCAACAAACTGGAGGCGGATTTGGTATGTTTTCATGCCAGGGAGAGAACAGCACCAGTTCCTGCCCCAGGCTGGTGCAGGTGAAGCTGTCCAGCCCATGAGTAGGACCCTGTTGGGGTGTCTGGCACCATGGATGCAGGACATGTCTGCTCTGGCCAGCCTGAGACAGTGGGGCAGGGCAGTACTCTGATCATGTGTCACGCCGGGGGCGTCCGGCACCATGTTTCTGGGACACCAGTGTTGATCATTAACCGTCCTTATCGGGCATTGGGTTCAAGGTCCTGGATTAGGGAGGTTGCGTCCTCGAGCTGGGCAGGTGTCTGAGAGCCCCGTGAGTGGCTGTTCTTGCCCTCTGTCCTGTCTCACCGGGCGACCGGGAGTGTCCCGCTCTGGGCTCTAGGCTGATGATTTGTGTGCTCCCTGCCAGCGGGGCCGGGACTGGTGATGTAGGACACGGGCACACCCGTGCCTGTAGACACCCCTGAGACACCCCAGGCTGGGACAGCCAAGAATGAGCGCCTGCTGCCATCTCATGGCTGCTCACAGCCAGCTCTGTCGCTTGCCCTGCCCCGGCCAGGCTCAGAGCCGGGGCAGCAGGAGAGCCCCGGCCCGAGGACTTCTGTGAGCTTCCCAGCCTGGGAAACTGAGACTCTGTAGCTCTCACTCCCCCTGGCAGAGGATGCCTTGGCCTCTCCCAACCTGCTGTAACTGTATTTCCCCTTGCTGGGGAGCGGGATCCTGCCACCTCTTTCAGTTTAAAAGAATTGCCTCTTGCAAAAAGAGTAAAAACTGCAGTTCCTGGTAAAAGGTCTCTCTCCATCTTTCTTATAAACCCGTTTATGTATTGAAAAGCTGCAATAAAATGTTACTGAGCCTTCTGTAGGTTGAACAATAAAAATCTCTCAGTCTGTCTTCACAGGAGAGGTGCTCCAGCACCCCGATCATTTTGTAGCCTCGTCTGAACCTGCTCTAACAGGTTCATGCCTCTTGCACTGCAGCCCCCAGAGCTCAGCATTGTACTCCTGACGGGTTCTCACGAGTGTGGAGAGGAGCAGGAACAATCAGCTCCCTTGCCCTGCTGGGCATGCTTCTTATTTTCCAGTCTCAGACATGATCTGCTTTCTGGGCTGCAAGTGCACATTGTCAGCTCATATGCTATTTTTGATCCACCAGTGCCCCTGACTCCTCCTCAGGGCAGCTCTCCATCCGTCCATCCATCCATCCATCCGTCCATCCATCCATCCATCCATCCATCCCTCAGACAGAACTGGTACTGGGATCGCCCCGACCTGGGTTCAGGCCCTCGCACTCGGCCTTGTGGAAGGGCAGGCTGTTCCACCGCAGCGACTCCCCAGGCCGGTCCCCGGTGCCCCGCAACCTGCTCGGGGCGGGGAGACGGGCACCGTTATCCCGGCTACTTCCCGCTCCTGCCGCTAGGCTGTGCTCCCCGTCCTCGGACGGCGGGAGCGGCGGCGGGGACCGGCCGGGGACTCCTCCGGGGCCACTGCCAGGGTTGTGGGAGAGGCCAGGCTGGAAGGGGGCCGGAAGGGTTGGGTGAGTCAGCCCCTCTCAGAGCCGCCCGGCGGGGACTTCCAAAGGGAACAGGCTGGGCCATGACACATCCACGGCCGGAGGATGCCGCGTGGAGCCGGGGACACCGCCAGCTCCCGGGAGGTCCTCCAGTGCGGGGCCAGCCCAGCTTGGCGACAAGCGTAGCAGAGGCGGGAGAGCAAATACTGCCTTTAGCCATGGGAATGTGAAGCTGGGGGTGGCAGGTCCCGTCCTGTGGGTCACTTTGCCCCAGAGATGCTGTGACTCTACTCATCCCACAGACCCGTGGTCAAGTCCGACCTCATCTCAC
Source organism: Corvus kubaryi (assembly GCF_017639235.1). Lineage (NCBI taxonomy): Eukaryota > Metazoa > Chordata > Aves > Passeriformes > Corvidae > Corvus > Corvus kubaryi. Next base: position 15,493,841 of record NW_024581135.1, read on the forward strand.
CGGTAGGACCTGTGGGTGCAGATACAGGCTCTGTGGGACCCCTGACTCTCTGCCCCTCAACCATCCACCACACTCTGCTTATGCAGGCTGCTGGCTGCTGGTCCTCCTCAGAGGGAGGGTCAGCTTCTTTATGTGACTTGTGCAGTGTCACCCAGGAGCTGGAAATCTTTCCCAGAGCTGCATCCACTGACCCCAATTTGCTCTCCCACAGACAGGAGGGAGGAAATGGGATGTCCCAGGGGAGGGCATCCCTTGACTCATCCCCAGGAAAGCCCAGGCTGTGAGAAGGCTGATCCTGGGTCCTGAGGACTGTAAACAGCCCAAAGCATTGAACTGGAGATAGCCTGTCACATCAACTGTGTGTCACAACACTGTCACTGCCTGAGTCATGAGCCATGCTGGGGCCAGTGGGGCTGCATGGGGGGACATCAAGACGGATGTGGACAGATCCCAGGTCTGGAGACAGCTGCTCTTCTCCCACACAGAGAGTTCAAGTGGGATCCTCTTGGCCCTCTCCCAAAGGTCCCCTTCCTCTCGTTTCTCTCTGACCTCTCAGACCTGGGCAAGGGCTTGGGGACAGCGCAAAGCTTTTGGAACAAGAGGCAAATCAACCAGCACGATGGTGTGTCCCCCACGACCACCATGCAGGGCTCAGCATCTGGCAGAAGGCTCTGATCCAGGCTCCCCCTGATTTGTGCCCCGTGGGACCCTGGTGGGCCAGGACCTTTCCCCGAGGACGTGAGAACGGGATGCCGGAGAGAACCGGGGGCTGGCATCCTCTTATCACAGGAGACGGGAGGCAGCCCCAGGCTGCTCTCAAGTGGTCCTGGCTGATTAGTGACTTCAAGTGCCTATGGAGTTATTCTAAGTCAAGTAGGAGCAAAGGGAACCGACCTGGGACCAGCAAGACCGGTGCCAGGCTTTCCTGGAGTGTCCCACATCACCTCTGCTCCCTGCCAAATTCTCCAAGACAGGGAGGTGTCTCCTCTCTTCATCTGCTCTCCCTGTCCCTTACTCCTCCGGCAAAAGGCTGTTTGCTCCAGCCTAAAGCAAACCTGATTTTATCTCCTGACTCCAGTTCCCTTGGCTGTGGGCCATGGTTGATGCCTCCCACGCAGAACTTGTGAAGCCCATTTGGGGACCCGCGCACAGAGCGGGCTGTGTGCGCTGCCACATGACATCATGTTTACAGCCCGCGGGGGCCCAAGGACAGCGGCATCGCTCGCAGCCCAGATATGTGTGTCCTTCCCATGGATGGACAGATGGACTTGTGGGGAGCTGGAAGCAGTGGGACTGGCCACAGAGCCATGCCTCCCTGAATAGGGGTGGTTTCAGCTTTGTTGCTCTGCAAGCCAGTCTCCTTGGCCTCAGTTTCCCTTCTGGGCAGTGGAGAGTAGATTTCGTGCTAGCAGTGAGGTGCACTGCTGCAGCAGCACAAGGTCAGGCCCTCAAACTGTAGTGTAGAGAGAAAGGCAAATTTTCTCCCCTTGGGACGTGGATGTTCCCTTCTCTCCCAGGACAGATGCTGTGTGAAACTTAGGTTGTTTGGAAAGAGCAATAATGTCCAGAGCTACATGGGCCCACTAAAGAGTGCTAGGGCCATCCTTTCTCCTGTCCATCCATCCATCCATCCATCCACACTTGCAAGTAGCTTTCTCACAGCCGTCTTTCCATCCATCTACTGAGCTGTCTGGACACTCATCCATCCATCCATCGACAAATGCATGCATTTCTCTTCCCACCCATCCCCTGCCTGTTGACCTGGACAGCTACACACCCATCTGTCAGTCCATCCTCCCATTCACCCCTCCATCCCTCCATCCATCTCCTGCCTGTCAGTCCAGCCCTCCCTGAGAGTATGGGGTGTGTGGACAGGTGTGTGCAAGAGTGTGTGGGTCATGCTGGCCACGCAACGTGCTGTGGGCAGCGATATCCCAGGCTGTGTCCAGCCATGGGGCAGGGCCAGGAGTGCTGGCCAGGGGGAGGGGGACTTGTCTAATTTAAGAATGGGCCCCACAGTCGCTGTCAGCACCGGGCGGCTCTGATCTGGGGACAGGTCCTCGTCAGCTCTGCTTGCTGCCCGCCAGTCTGACATGAAAGGGCTCTGCACCCCGATAAGGCCCCAGACGCTTGGTCCCAGAGGTGGGCAGCACTGTGGCCAGGCCTGGAGGACTCTGAGGAGCAAGTTCTAGCATGGCTGTCCCCAAATTCACTGTCACTTCAGCACCATGTGGCTTGTGTATTTGCATCAGCTGGGAGTTCAGCTCTGGGGGCCACCCTCCACTTTGAGCACTGGATCATGCCCTGTGTCATCACCATCTCCCACTGGTGACATAGCCCTGGGGAGGGCACCATCCTCATCATCCCCCTGGCTGCCACAAGCCTGTCTGCTGGCTGCTACCCTGCACTGGAGTCCCCCGGCTGTGAGCAGCCATGGATGGGGACCATGTTGTTTTAATAAGATCATTCTCCTCCTGCCGTGAGGTCGCAACCCGGGCTTATGACATCACAGCGCGCTGCCATGGAAATGCCGGGATGTCACAAACACAGCTCGATGACCTCACTGCAGGGGCAGGAGATGAGGCCAACGTGGGTTTGATTGCCAATGTCCTCAGGAATAAAGGAGGGGAGGGACGCTGGGAAAGTATGCGGCCGCTGAGCGCCGGGGTGTTTGGGTTGGAAATCACCACACTTTCCCCACAGCGGGAAAGGCCCATTACTTCCTCCCCTGTCCGCTCCCTCCCGGCAGCCAAAGCCCCCCCCCCCCCCCCCCCCCCCCCCCCAAACCCCCCCCCCCCCCCC
>NW_024581135.1:15496742-15515722 GCF_017639235.1 Corvus kubaryi
CCCCCCCCCCCCCCCCCCCCCAAACCCCCCCCCCCCCCCCCCCAGCCCTATCCATGCCCTTGGGGCTGTGTGGTCGGGAGTGAGAGACAGAGCTCAGGACAGTATCAGGGCACCAGCCTAGAGGCAGAGGGAGTTCAGTGGGGGGTGCAGGACGGGCCACTCAGGGGATGCTTTGTCTTACAAGCAGGCTGGGGATCACTGGGGATGCTGCCACAAGGGGAAGATTGGGCTAGAGTCCTGGGGAGGTCTCCTCTTCCTCAAGAGGAATTCAAAGTCATGCTGCTGTATAGGGACATGATTCTCCGACACAACACCCTCAAAGCTGGACCTCAAAGCACTTCTTGGCCCTGCCCAGCCACCCAATAACTGTCCCCTCCCCAGCCGGTAACCAACAGTCCCTCCTGGGGACCAGCCCCTCTGTCCCATCACCCCTGAGATGGGTGATGTCCCTGTGATGGACATCATCACAGCTGAGTCCTCTGTCCTCTGCAGACCTTGCCACTGGGGAAAGCGTGGCTGGCTGGGGGGGGGGGCCCCGTCCCCCCATCTCTCTGTTTCAGGGATGCAGGAGTGTCTGCTCTCCCCCTGCATCCTCCATCATTAATTTCCATCAGTGGCCAAGCGGGGCTGGGGCAGCCTGGGGGTGGCCGAGGAACACGGCGCTTTCCCCTGATAGCAAAAATAAATACATTAAAATTCTTGCAGGAGGCAGAAGAATGCGGGACGGCAGGAAAAAATTGTTTTATAATTTGTAATAACACAAAAGCCGAGGGGGGGGGGAGTGAGCTGCAAGAGGCGAGGAAGGGCAGAGACAAAGGATCAGCTGCGATGGTGGAGGCTGCTTCAGGGTGGCAGTGGCAACCCTGTCACCCGGAATTAGTATGACCACTGTCACCTTGTCCCCTGAAGTATGTGTGCCTTTGGGTCTCGTTGCAGAAGGGGAGGCAGCAAGAAAATTACCGGGGTTGAGTGAACAGGCCACCACTCCCCACCTGCTTAAGCAGGTCGCAGCATCTCTGTGCCTCAGTTTCCCCTTGCTAAAGGGGAATTTTTATGCACTGTGAGAGCAGCGGTGAAATAGGGGCAAACTCCTGGCACCTGATCCAGACACAAGGCAAGGAGCCCACCTTTGTCCACTCTGCCCCACCGGCCCCTCTAAGGGGGCTTTGCCATAGGACCCAGGCGATGGGGCCAGTTCCCATAAGTGTGCTGGGGGCATCACAGCCCCCCCGGCCCCCTCCAGCCTCACGCGGAGCTGACATGATAAGGCGAGTTGCTGAGCACCAGCCGCACCTGCTCGCCGAGACGTCACCCCCCCTCCCGCTCCCTTCTTCGGGGCAAAATCAAAGGGATTTTTCTGCCCTTAGGAAATCAGATAAAGGCTTCTCACCTGCCCCGCGCTGTCTTTGCGAGGAGGCCAGGCGCTAGGGGCGGGGGGACAACAGGCACTTTCAACACGCCGGCAGATGAGCCGCGCGTTGCAGTGAGCTCTGCCGGCAGGGGCTGGGCCCCTGGGTGCAGTGTCAGCCTCGCCCAGCCCTAGCAGGGATGTCCCCCCTCCACGAGCTACTCGTTGTGAACTATCCCCCTAGATTAGAGGTGATGGGGTTCCTGTAGGACAGCTAGGGTGGAGGCTGGTGGGTGAAGGCAAAAGGCAGCAAGGACAGGGCATGGTGCGGTAGCCCAGGGAAGGACCCCGTGTCCCTGTGTCCCCATGCTGTGGCCAGGACAGCTCAATCCTAGTCACCACGCCAGGAGTGCAGACCAGGAACCCAGTTCCTGTGTGGGAGGGCAGAGAAAGAGCAGGTGTGAAACCTCCAGAGGTGGTGGGAGTCTCTCTTACGTCCTGTGCCCAGGAGGGAGAGAATTGTGCCAAGCTGCAGATAAAGCCTGAGTCATTCACCACCAAATGCTGTTAGCAGGGAGCAAACATGCCCAGGTGAAGGGGTGAAACCGCTGGTGATCAAGGCAAGGGGAACAGTGATGGGCAAGCCAGGGGCTTGAGATGGGCAGGGTATGGGGGGCCATGAAGGGAGACAGAGCACAAATAGCTGCTGGAGGGAGGGGTGATCCCACCAGCAGCAAGGTTGCTCTGCTTTGCCCATCACTGGTGGAAGAAACCCCCTTTTCCCTTGGGGTAACCCAATGGGCTGGCTGGTTGCTCAGTGGAGGTGGGTACAGAGATCAGCTGGGACTCCCCCAGGGTAGCTCTCCCAGGATCCATGGCTCAGGTGCTGCAGGGCTGGGAGCTGCATCCCAACCTCTGCTGGGAGCCATGAATGGTACAAGAGGAATCAGAGACGCAGAGCACTGGACTGAGCACTGGAAAACCATTCCTGAGGCTCCTCTGTGGGGAGAATTGGGGTGGCAGGCTATGGGCTCCTCCTGTAGCCAGCTGCCCAGCCCTTGTGTGGCCCCCTGCTACCTTCTGGGCATGTCAGCTTCCTCCTGCCCCAGGCAGCTCCTGCTGCTCCTCCTGTTGTGCTCTGGTGCTGGGGGCTGTCTCTGTTCTGGGTCCTGGCTGCACCTGAGATGAAATCACCGTAAACAAGATGTCCCTCACCGTACTCTTCTCCTGGTCTCTTTGCTCCTGTGGCTGACTCGGTCATTCCCCTGCGTGTCCCTCTGCCCCAGGCGTGTCTCTCCAGAGTGTTGGAGCTAAGTGTTGGAGATGCTTGTGAGGGGTCACTCCTCCAGCCTTCCCAGGCGAGACAGACTGGTCTGAGGACAGGCAGGGTCATGGAGCCAGGGTTGTGCCAGCCGGGCCCAGTCCAGTTGCTGGGGGCAACACAGGGACGCCAGGTTTGGGCAAGGCCATGCCAGAGGTGTCAGGGTCGGGCAGGAGTGTGACAGGAAGGTATCGGGGACGCCTCGAGGCCAGGCCGAGTTTGGCAGGGCTGCGGCAGGACCCCGAGCGGAGCCGGGCAGGGCCGTGCCAGGCAGCGCTGTGCCAGGCAGGTCCGCAGCAGGTCCCGGGGCTTCGGAGGCAGGGCTGTGCCAGCCAGAGCCGCAAAAAGGGCTGCGCGTTCAAACGCGGCGGCGGGACGCGGCGCCGGATGGGCTGCGGCCACCGGCCCCTACCGGAGGGTGCCCGTGGCCGTGGCCGTGCCCACATCGTGGCAGTGGCTGTGCGCCGGGGACGGAGCCTGGCACCCGGGAGTCCCCCCGCCCGGCCCGCCCTGTCCGTCCCCCCGGGCTCCGGTTTCCCTGTCGGAGCAGATGCTTTCGCAGCCCCGTCCCTCCTCCTCCTCCTTCTCCGGAGCAGCCTCCGCGCCGCGCTCCAGCCGTCCGGAGGTGCCTGCCCAGCCCAGCCCAACCCAGCCCGGCCCGGCCCGGCCCCGCCGGCCGCGTTGCCTGCCCGGCCCGGCCCGGCCCGGCGGAGGGAGACAGCGGGCACCCACCCGCCGGGGCCCCGGCCGGACCTTGGGGCTGCCCGGCTCCCCGCGAGTGGCGTGGAGCGAGTTCGACGTTTTCCTCAGCCCTGGCAGGATGCTGCCTTCCTCCCGGACCCAGCTGGGGCTCTTCTTCATCCTCCTCTGCCCCGCTAACATCATCGGGCTCTGGTGGTGAGTAGGACATCCCGGGCGGGGGGGGGGAGGGGGACGGGGGGGAAGCAGGAGGGTGCGCAGGGTCTCTCGATCCCCAGGGGTGGTCCTCCCCGACTTGGGGACGACAGAGTCCCCTACACCCACTTGGGTGGGAATTGCTGCTCACTGGCTGTTCGGATCCAGACTGGGGCACCCGCATGCTGTCAGGGTTTGGGCACACGAGTGTGTTGGGGGCAGCAGGCTGGGGCACCCCCAGGATTATAGGGCATACAGGTCCTGTGGTGAGAGTTGAATTCTGCCTCCCTGCACCCCAAGCCCACAGCCTGGGAGGCTTATATGCCTGAGAGGTGGGCAAGGGGGCTTAGTGGCTTCCAGACCCCTCCAGTAAGTCAAATTTAATTAAAAGCCTTAGGGTCCCTACAGTGTCCCCCCTGAATGGTGGCCTGGACACAGCAGGGACAAAACCCCTATTTGTAATGGTGCCCTCATCAAAGGCAGAGACGGTGCCTTGCAGGATACCAGAGGGGGTGGGGGATTCATTACAGGCACAGAACTGGGACCCAGCCTTGGAAAGCCCAGGTATCTGTCGAAACATGAACTATTTAAATCTATTAAGAATTTCACCCAGCCTGTCTTTATCCGGTTTTAAGTGCTTAGATTCCAGCTCCCCGGCGTGCTGTCCGGGCTATCATTCATTATCTGAGGCTACTCGTCTCCACATTTTCACACTCTTTTGACCCCTAAAATAAAACTCTCCATAAGCCTTTCCCCTCACGGTCCCCTGCCTGCCCACCAGTGATTTATTCCACGTCTCCATTCCCTTTGCTAGCCCTGGCTCCAGGGGTGCAGTGGGGGCCTTTGTGAGTATAAATGCTGCTGTTATAGTCAGTTGTACATCAGCTGAGAGTTTGTCCCTGGAGCCCAAGCACTGTGTTTATTGCCAGGCAAGGGTTTAACAGGGACTTGCCTTGGTTTTTTTGCTAGAGGAGGGGAGAGAGAGGTAGGGCAAGCTCTGGCCAAAGCAGGGTGCTTGTGGAGGGTCTCCATGCTCCCTGCCACCCATCTCAGGGTAGATGTGCCATTGCAGGGCATATGCCCTCCTGCTGCCTGAGACCTGCTGTTTTTCCCTGGCTCTCAGACACACACACAGCTGTCCCTTCAGCTGTCTGTGCTTTCTCTGCCCCATCCTCATCAATATTTCCCAGCTCATGCCCTGTGCTCCAGCTTCGAGGATATCTGCCCACGGCTGGAGCAGATAGAGATGAAGCAGAAGCTCATTTTACCTTCATTTCAGGGGCAGGCAGACAGCACCAACAAGGGCAGGGTCTTGGGGTACTGGTGCCCCTTGCCCCAGCTGCTCAGAGCTGCATCTCACCATGGGGTCTGGGTCCTGCTGGTGCCATGTGTGCACTGGCAGCACCAGCTTGGGGAGATTAGCAGGATTTGGCAGAGGAGGGCAAGGGGTCAAACTTGTTTTTTCTTCTTTTAAAAAAGAAGAAGAAAGAGAACCTTTATTTTAAGAATAATAACTCAGCTGCCTGAAGCACGGTGAATTCACTGGGCAGTGCAGTGGCTTCAGGGAGATCACCAGCTCACACTCTGCTTCACTCTGGAGCCAGTGGCGGGCGGACGAGGCCACCAGCACCACCAAACGGACATGCCAGGCTTCCCGGGACAGGGCACAGGAGCAGCTGGATGGTTCATGAACTGCTTCCCTCAGAGTCTGGGGATTTGGCCCCTGGCTGAGATCATCTCAGGGAGCCCTTCCCGTGTTGGGGGAGAGGAGTCTGGGTGCTGCCTAGTCCCCTGAGCCAGCTCATGACAGGCACCTTCCCATGTGTCTGCTCCTGGTACTGGTCCCCTCTCCCAGGCCTGGGTAGCACTGGTGTCTGTGGGCTTTGCTGTTGGTGGGGAGGGGTTCAGGGGTGCAGCTGTGTGTTGTGCCAGAGTTCCTGGAAGCCCCAGGACTGGTGGCATTGATGGAGTTGTTCCTTGCTGTCACTGTCACTGATGCATAGGGACTTCGGTGGCACACCTTTGTGTGTGCATCACTGGGCACTTGTGGGTGCTTGGCCAAGGGAGCATTTTTCCCTGGCCAAGAAAGAAATGTCTTTACAACTTCCCCATCCCACCCCTGAGTGCATTATCTGGGTGGTGGTGGTGATACAGGGGTTACCTGAACCAATTTTTTCCACCACTGATGACCTGATTTGTGAGAGTGGCACGGTGGGCTGTAGCTGGGCTGGATGTCAAGAGGCCTGGCCACTCAGGGGTGGTAACTGTGCCCACTGGGATTCTGGCAGATGGCTGCATCTACGGAAAAAGATTCAGGTATGAGGTACAAGCACTGACATCCTGCTAGTGACCTTGTAGCTTGAGAAAGAGCATCCTCATTGTGTTAGAATGTCCCCAGAGAGTTCACTGAAGACACAGACCTTTCCATGGCAAAAGGGAGCAGGCTGTGGTCAGTGCCAATGGAAGATACATCACTCACATGCTGTTGGCACCTTGGTTAGTGCCAAGCTGCAGGGAGTAGGCTCTCCTTGCTCCCACCAGCTCTGTAAATTCTCTTTCTTGCTCTTCCCCTATTCTTTACACATTTCTTGCTCAGCTCCTTGTGCAACAGTGTTTTCTCTCTGAGCAGGACAGGTAGGGACTGCCTGGGGCTCCTGGGCTGGCCCAGAGGGTGCAGAGATACAGAGCAGGCAAACTTAGTGTCTGAGGAGCCCCAGGCAGGTTCAGAGCAGGATTTCAGCCAAGCCGGTTTGCAGCTGGGCTGTGCTTGCAGGAACAGAGGCACTGTGGGGATGGGGGCAAGCAAAGCCAGCTTCCCCGGTGCCTGTTGGCTCTCCACAGGCATGGCTGAGAGAAGCTGGGAGATGGAAGAGAAAGCAGGGCAGAAAATCATCCCAGCTGAAATGTGCTCTGCTCCAGCTGTGGGTCTGAGGGGCTCAGAAGGATGGACATCTGCCCTCCATCCCCTTCCCATCCACGCACAAGGGCAGTGCACCTCCAGATTTTCATGGGACTTCTTCAGAGGTGCCCAGGGGACCCATCCACCAGCCCCTGTGGCTGCACCCTTGCTTTAGGGGGTCCCAGTCCCACGTCTCTCGAGCCACACACCCTGGGTGGTTTCATGCAACAGTGGTCTCTCCTCTCTCACTGCCCTGCCCAGCAGCCACACTGCAAGGCCAGAGCCTGTAAGGGCAGGCTGCTGGGCTGGAGGGCCCTGCCTGTGTGCCTTGGGGTGAGCATTGTGAGTCACCCCCTGGGCTTGCTGACCCACAGTTGCTACCCCACGGCGCCCAACAGACCGGGCTGTCCAGCCATCCCAGGCACGCCTTCTGCCCTGGAGCAGCACCATATGGGCAGAAATGAATCTCCCAGCATGGGAGCCCCTGCCTGGTGCCATCTCCCTGTGCCCTTGCTGGGGCAGCTGCTGTCTTGCTGGGTTTTTCAAAGGGACAGTGTTCCTCTTGCACTCTTTGAGATGACTACTGGCTCCCATTGGGCTACTTGTTTTCTCCCACAAAGGCTGCTGGGCTTTCCCCAGTGCCATCCCTTGTCCCTGCTCCTGATCACGTCCACTCTCCCATGGTGACACCCAGGCTCCCCAGCCATGCCCTACACAAACTGGAGAGTTTGTCTGGGCTTTGCATCAGAGGCTTGACCCATTCAAACACCCCTTTTGTGGGAGGGTACTGGGCAGAGCTGGGCACACCCTGACACCTGCTCAAGCTTTGCAGGGTCCTGCCACAAAATGTGGCACCCACATTTGGGCATGAACTAGCCAAGCCCTCATGCTACCCCAGCTCCAGCCTCTGTCAGCACCTGGAGGAAGGACACAGTGACCACAAGTGGGTGGACTTCTTTCTTCTTATCCCAGCCCTTCCAGGGTTTGGACATGGCTTTAGGACCACCACCTCTGCAGGTGCATTCTCCCTCCATCCCCCCAGTACCTGTAGCACAAATTTGGGCAGCTCCTGCTCACGAGAGCCTGGCCTCAGCATGACCCTGCAGCTAGCAGGTCCATGGGTTGACGCAATGCCATGCCAAAGCCTCTTTTCTTTAGGCAGCTTCCCAGCTGTTTGCATGCCATCCTTGCCAAGGAGGCGTAAGGAGGAGGGCAGGGAATGGGGTCCCCCTTCTCCTCCCAACCCACGGCATTTCCTGCTCCCTCAGTGCCCTGGGTGCTGCTCGGCAGCCAAACCCTGGCTGTGCCCCCCGGGGCAGTGACTTGCTGCTTACTCACCACACCCTCATGGGCCTCCTGCTCTGTTTCCACACCTGGCTGCCCCGGTTAGTGGCAGCACCCACGCATCGCCCCAGGTGAGGGGCCGAGTGCCCGCCACATGCCTACATGGGCTGCAGGGAAAGCTGGATGGGTGAAAATTCATCCATGTGTCCCCCTTGCCCTGTTAGCACAGCTTGGAAAGAGATGGGCTCCCTGTGGGTTTGACTTCCTCGTAGGCTGTCACTCAGTGTGACATCATTGTGCCTGGTGTGAGGTGACCTATGTCCCTAGGGATGGAGGTCAGTTCTCCAGGGCTGTCATCCTGCAGTTCTTACCTCTCCAGGTGGGTGCAGAATTACCTGTGGGCTCAGAGTGATGACCCGGGTACCCCAGGTAACCATGCATCACCCTCCTGGGGGCTTCCACAGGCTGGGATAGAGACCTGCATGCGAGGCAAGACACAGCCTTACTACTCCAGAGCGGAGTCCCCTTGACACATGGGAGTGCCTAGGCAGCAGTACCAATGGGTGCAGACCTGTCAGGTCCCACATGGATTTGGCATGGCCCAGCCACTGCTCTCCCTTGGGGCTTCAGGGCCACCAGGACCAAAGCAGGTATTTTTCACCCAAGATGCAGGTGCCACTTTTAAAAGCTGACTATCCTCTTGCTCACTGCATGGTTTTGCCAGCCTCACTCCCTTGGCTTCCTGCAAACCAGGACCCCACTGGCTCCCCTCCATAACAGTCTGCTGGCAGGGATCAGAGGTCCTGCTCCACATCATCCCCACGCCCAAGGAGAACATGGCGACTTGGCCCAGTCTCCTTTGTCCATGATTTTGGCTGGGAATGAGACTGGGACATACTGGAAGCTCCATGACTATGAGCTGAGCCGGAAAAAGATGGTGATTATGGCTCTTAGGAACCCTCGGCTCTGTTGCAGCAGGCACAGCATCCAAGGGTTGCATCAGAAGCCCCAGTGACTCCTGTTTGACGTGTGTCACTGGGACTGGGCTCAGGCTGCAGCTGTGGCAGCCTTAGGGGTACCAGCAGCAGGTGGGCAGTGGTTTGCAGACTCTTTTCTGTGCCTCAGTTTCCCCTTTCAGCAATGGGGGTTGTTTCCCTTACATAGGAGTGCTGGAAGGTTGGAAAGTGGGACTCATCATCCCATTGGCTTTCGGGGCAAGACAGCAGCCCCCCAGCAGCAGTTCTGGCAGCCAGAAAAGGGCACCAGGGGCAGGCAGGAGGGATGCTGCTGTGCTGCCGAGCCTGGCGGGGGGCTCCCAGGCAGGAGGAGGTGGGGGGGGCCGGGGTGCCCCAGGCAAGTTGCGGGGAGCCGGGCTGGCGACCCTGTTCCTTCACCAGGGCAGGGGGAGGAGTGCCCGGCGGCAGAGGTGGGGCACCTTAATTGTAGATGCGGGAGGCCTTGGAGCGGGACAAGCTCAGGCAGATCTGGGCCCTGTGCCGGAGCCCTTGCCAAAGTGGTAGCAGTTTGGCAGCATTTTTCTTGCCCTTGTCTCCCCCCATTCTCCCCCGCCTCTGAACCCTCCAAAGCAAAACAGCTCTTGGGCTCCCGGCAGCCTCCCTGTGCCAGAAAGTGGAGCCCAGCGGAAATTAATATTGCGCTGGACTTAGGCAGCCCACCCCACGCCTCGCCGGCATGGACAGAAAGCTCCCGTGCTCTCCCGCCAGCCTTGCTGCCGCCTGGACCATGGGTGGGGACCCCCGCGGTGCCGGTGAGCCGCCCACCGCCCCCCAGACCCGCGGGGCTGAGATCTTCTTCCCGGCCTGATCCAGCGGGCCGGGGTGAGCCACAGTTCAGTATTTGATCTGACGGCCCCGGGGGGCTGGCGCATCGTTTTTATACAAGTACAAAGAGTCATCTCTTAATGAAAGTCCCATCTCTGCTCCCCCTCTTCCCCACCCCGCCGGCGGAGGCAGCCAAACCTCCGCCATCCTGCTGTAGATGTTGGGAGCCCATGGTCACAAAGGACAGCAAACTTGGAGACCGACATGGAGGCTTGGATCCCTGTGTGGTCATCGTGGAATGGGACCGGACAGATTTTCCGGTCACTTTCCATGTGGGCCTCAGTTTCCCCATCTATGGGGGACCTGTGCCAGGCAAGCTCCGCAATGCTTCCCTAGCTGCCCCATCCCTTTGCAGAGGTGCATATGAATTGTGCAGCAAAGGGAAACTGAGCTGCCAGGAGCAAAGGGAGATGGGTTCTCCCCAGCAGGAGTGTGGGCTTGCCTCAGTTTCCCTGCTGGAAATTCCCTTTCCAGACTAGGCCTCTCTGTTGAGCTCTTTAACCTTTAAACCTCCAGCCAAAGCATAAGGGCTCCTTTTCCAGGCTGTGTGAGAGGGCACGTCCTCTCCAAGCCCAGCTGGGGTCTGGTGGGCAGGAGATCCAGGCAGCTGGGGAGCCTTACATGAGGCAGGGTGATCCTGGCAGGGCCTTGAGCTTCAAACAAGGAGCTTGGAGGGGGTTTGCACTGGGGACAGGATTGCAAGCAGAGTACTGCAGCCTGGTGTCCCAAACACAGCCCCCCAGCTGCACAAGAGTGAAAAGGAAACCCAGAACACAGTTAAACACTGAGATTCAGCTTGTGATTTTTGAGCCCCTGGGGCTTGGCCAGACTATAAAGCTCTGGGTTTGGAAGCAGAGTGCAGCTGATGCTCTCCAGTGAGTGGGGCTGAAGGCAGCACGAGCAGCCCAAGCACTGCTCCCCAGGGAATCCCAGGGAATGTAGCCTCCCAATCATCGGGCATCTCATGGTCCTGGGGTATGCTGAGTCCAGCCCTAAGGTTCTGTGGGCATCCATGGCCATGGAAATCATGTTGTTGAGCAGGATGAGCTCTGAGCCCACAGGAGCAGTGCTGGAGGTAAGGGTGGGCTGAGTGGGGCTGTGTTTAGGGTGTGCTAAATTCGTGTGGCCCATGGCTCCGGAGTTGCCCATGGCAGAACTGGAGCAGTGCCTGCGTCAGCACGAGGCAGGGTGCTGGCAGGCTGCGCAGCTGCATGAGCTGTGCTGGGGAGGGCACTCCGGGCAAAATGTGTGGGGAAAGTACACGAGTTTCTGTAGCCAGTGGCACACCAGGGAGCACAGCGTTGTGCTCAGACTTTGCCTCCAGGCTACCAGGGAGCCAGGCACCTCTCTCCAGCTGTGCTGGCAAGGAGGAGCTGCCTCTGACATGGGCCGAGCCAAGACTTGCCCTTCCTCACTGGCATTGGCAGAGCTGGCGATGCCACCTGCATCCCTCCCTTGCACTCCCGCGCCCGCCTGCAGCTCCATTCCCTGGACTCAGTGCCTGGATTTGGGGAGGTGAGTACAGGATCCTGGCCAGCAGCCGAGGGGCTTTATCACATGCAAGGTCACTCATCTAGTCTCCCACGGCGTAAAGCAGCAAGCCTCCGTGGAGAGGGGGAGACACACCAAGAATGCTGGCTGGGCTCCTTGCTGTGTCCACAGCTCTGGGGGACGCAGCTGCATGGGGCATCAGTCACATGGCAATGCCAGGGCTCAGTTGGGTCAGTGCCAGCCCCAAAGAGCAGGTGCTGAGTAGCACGATATTTCTGCCATCTCCCATCGGGGACACACCATCACCCCCATGGATGTCCCCAAGGATGTAGAGTAGTATGTGCCAGCATCATCCTACAGCCAGTCCCGTGGCTGGAGATCCCCTCCATTCCCTGACTGGATGGAGAGGGCAAGGTATTGCCTGGGTGATCAACCCATACCTATTGTCCTGCCCCTGCTACATACCACTCTCCGTCCCCTTGTCACCCAGGCTCAGCGTGGAGCTGGCACTGCCCTGCAGCCCTGCTCTGTCCCTGAGGCTAGATCTGGTCATGTCCCATCCACACCCCGGTGTCTCCTGGGCTTGAGTGCTGGTTTTGCTCTGCTCGCTGTCCCCTCCTGCAGGGCAGTGGGGAGCCCCCTGGTCATGGACCCCAACAGCATCTGCCGCAAGACGAAGCGGCTGGCAGGGAAGCAGGCAGAGCTGTGCCAGCTGGAGCCAGAGATTGTGCAGGAGGTGGCCAAGGGCACCAAGCTGGGCGTCCGGGAGTGCCAGTACCAATTCCGCTTCCGCCGCTGGAACTGCACCAGCCACAGCAAGTACTTCGGCAAGATCCTGCAGCAGGGTAAGGCCAGTGCTTCCTCAGCTTCCCATTTCCCAAAAAGGCTCCAGCCTGGTCATGCTCCTCCCTGGGACTCCTGGAGCAGAGTCTTGGTGTGCAAACCTCTGTGTGTGTGTGTGTGTGTGTGTATGTAGGGGGTTGCTCAGTGCTCCCCAGTTCAGTCACGCTGAGGTTTCACTGCCGGGACATGTTACTGCCGTGTTGTAATGAAGCAATTACCGATGCTCCCAGACAGTGCGGGGCTTCGTGAAGCCCAAGAATGCACCCTCGTCTGGCAGTGATTTACTGCTCCCCTGGGACCCCAGGGTGTGCTGGGGGGAGGGGCCCGGGTGGGAGGCAGTGTGCAGCTGTTGGGAGCTGCCCCTCACCCCGTGGGTGCCCTTCACATCCCTCCTGCTGTCCCTGTTTGTCTCCTGTCCCTGTCCCTGGATGGGCACCCTGATGTCACCCTGAGTAACAGGGCCGGGTGGCAGGAAGGTATGTGCAGGTCTCAGCCACCTGGATACAGTGGTCCAAGCCCAGCCCAGCGGCACCAAAATCAGAGCAGGGGCAGAGGACACCCAAGAGAGTGTAAGGGATGGGAAAGCCCTGCATGCTCCTCAGGGAGAGAGGCTGGGAGTGGATGATGCTCCAAGCAACAGGGGAAGCTTGAAGCACCTTTGGCTGGTAGGATCGCTTAGTGGGAGATGAGGTTAGTCCTTCCCCTCTTCCCATGTTGGTCCCTGTGCTATGGCAGATGAAGATGCTGGAGTAAGCCCCAGACTCCTCAGCCGTCACATCTGTTGGTACATGGCCAGCCTGAGGCAAAGTGGGTATGTCCTTGGGCCATGCAGGGTGGTCAAGGTGGCCTCCCTGGGAGGATTGGAAAGAGCGGGGTGCCCTGGGCACCCAACTGACTGCAGGTACTAGTGGGGGTCAGAGCTGAAGCCCCGAGGGAGACACTGGCCCATGGGAGGGAGATAGGCTCGTTAAGAAAGCTGATTTGCAGATGTGGGTTCCTCCCAGCACAGGGAGGTGTATTCAGTCAAGAGGCAGAGAGTCACAGCACATGGGGGACTCTTCTGCCTCTGGAGTCACCTATTTTCACCACAACCTGGCAGTGAGGCAGGTGGGATCTGTGCCAGGCAGGGATCCAGGCTGGAAGTGGGGTGGTGCCAGAATACAGGGCCAGACCAGGTGGTGGGTCAAAGGTACTGGCAGATGAGCTGCTGGGTACCCAGGAAGAGCTTGTGTTGGAGGAGGCACAGACACATCAAGCATGGGGATGCTGAAGAAGCCACCATATTGGTCCAGCCTCACTGCTGGGGTGATAGAGATAACCAGTGTTGTAGGGACAGCAGTGAGTTTGTGAGTCCCTGGCACTCCGAGGACATGGGGCATCCCAACTAGAGGTGTGGAGTTCCCCAGAGCAACAGGATGGGTGTCAGAAGCCCTCAGAGGTGCCAGTAGGCACCAGCCTCCCTGTAAGCCTGCAGGGATGGCATAAGGTATCCCAGTGTTTTTGGGGTTCCCAGCTCCATCAGATGAGTACCTCCCGTCCAATGTCCTTTTCTATCCAAGGATGGTGCAAACCTCCTGCTCCTGGCCATGGCCTCTCTGGCACAGTCATGGCTGTCCCCTCTTCCCTCCCAGCCGCCTGTGCCAGGTACGGCATGCCAGGGCAGGCTGGCTTGGGGGAAGCCACGTGTCTGGTGGAGCTGTCAGAGGAGCGGCATCCCCCCAGGGCCCGGCTGGCAGGGTGGCATGGGGACCTCTGCCAGCTTCGGGCTGCCTGCTGAGGGCTCTGCCAGCCCCAGGTGGGAGCAGGCGGGTGGTCGGGTGGCTTGTGGGGGCAGGAGGGCCTGGGGAGGGGGTGCCACCCCCTGGGTGGCACTGCCAGAAAGGCACCAGTGTGCCCGGTTCCTGCTAGCACCAGAGGGATTCAGGTGCTGCGTGGGCTTTTGGAGGAGATCCTCATGGAACTGGTGCCCTGGTATCCCTCTCCCTGCAGCCCCCTCAAGTCAGAATACTGAAGATGGAGGGATGGGACACCCCCCGGAACTCACCTTCCCCTCCCTCCCCAGGAATCCCCTGCATGCCACCACCCTGGGCCAGCCTTGCCCTGGCATTTGGGTGGGCAGGGGTTCGGCTGGCACGGAGCAGGGGGAGTGCAGGAGCCCCCCGAGCAGGGCGCCGCACCCCCGCTGCCAGAATCCCCCGCTGGCTGCGGCTGTGAGCGGCAGGTCCGGGCAGGGGAAAGATGCTTGGAATTCGTGTCCCGGAGCAGAGAGAGACAGGAGCAAATACTAATAATAAATAATCCTGCAGGGTGGAGGCTGTGCTGGTGGAGAGAGGGGGGCAGGCAGCTCCCCATGGCAAAGAGGGGAGTGGGGGCAGAGCAGGCAGCACAGCTTCATCACTGCCAACATGCAGAGGGGTGAGTGGCACCTTCTGTATCCCTCGCAGTATTTCTTTCCAGGTGCCAGTTTGGAGCTGGGGATGGGATTTTTACTGCTTGGAGGGATGTCGCAGGGTAGTGTGAGGAAGCTGTGGGTACCACCTGGTCACCTGGGACCACTCTCTGCCTTCTGAGCTTCCCTCTTTCCTATGGGGCAGCACCCAGATTTGCAAGGGGAGGCAGGAGATTCGTTGCCTCTCTGCAGCTGAGTGGAGGAGCACTGGCAGGGCCTGACCATCCCCCAGAGTCCTCAAATCTGCTTGCAAGAGGCCGTTCCTGCCCCAGGCAGCCTATTCCAAGGTGGGTGCATCACCCAGGGAACAGCACTGAGCACATATGAAGAGGGAGAAGGGGGCGTCTGAGCCCCCTGGGATGTCAGCCAGGGTGGATGGTGCTTTGCATGCTGGAGCTAACCCCACATCCCGGCCCTGTCTGTTCTCCTGCAGATATCCGTGAAACAGCCTTCGTGTATGCCATCACGGCGGCGGGGGTGAGCCACGCCATCACGCAGGCCTGCAGCATGGGCGAGCTGCTGCAGTGCGGCTGCGAGCTGACACGGAGCCGGGCCCCCCCCTCGCCCACAGCGGGGCCAGGCACAGAGGGCACCGCCTGGGAGTGGGGGGGCTGTGGGGATGATGTGCAGTTCGGCTACGAGAAATCCCAGCAGTTCATGGATGCCAAGAACAAGAAAGGCAAAAATGACATCCGAGCCCTTATCGACCTGCACAACAACGAAGCCGGGCGCTTGGTAATGCCCCTGCACTCCCTGTCCCCTGCGCCCCCTGTGCCCCACCCCCAGCCCTCCACCTTCAGTGTGCCCAAGCCGTGTACCTGCACCAGCTTTGGCTGAAATATGACCCAATGTCTTTTTGGGTATCCTTGGCAGGTGCTTTGGAACCCCTCCCCGTGCCACTCTCCACCCCCAGCCTCTCCCCCGGGCCAGGGCAGCACCAAGAGGCAGGGTTTTGGCTGGGGGTGCTGGGCAGCGAGAGAGGGAACCGAGGGCTGAGCATCGCTGTCTCTTCCCCAGGCGGTGCGCAGCTACATGAGGACAGAGTGCAAATGCCACGGGCTGTCGGGCTCCTGCACCCTGCGGACCTGCTGGAGGAAGATGCCCCATTTCCGTGAGGTGGGGGATCGCCTGCTCGAGCGCTTCAATGGGGCTTTCAAGGTGATGGGAGGCAACGACGGGAAAACCCTCATCCCTGTGGGTGACAACATCAAGCCTCCCGATAAACAGGACCTCATCTACTCGGCTGACTCACCTGATTTCTGCTCGGCTAATCGTAAGACAGGCTCACTGGGCACCAGGGGCCGTGTCTGCAACAGCACAGCCATGGACACGAGTGGGTGCGACCTGCTGTGCTGCGGGAGAGGGCACCGGGACGAGACGGTGGTGTTGGAGGAGAACTGCCTTTGCCGCTTCCACTGGTGCTGTGTGGTGCAGTGCCGCAAGTGCTCCGTCCGTCAGGAGCTCAGCCTCTGCATCTGACAGCCTGAGGTCAGGCAAGGACAGTTTGGGAGACCACCTCCAAGCTCACAAGGCCCTCCTGGGACAGAGACAGGAGGAGCCGGTGGCAGGGTCAGCATGGGTGAGCCCAGCTCTGCGCTCCGGGGAGTCCTGCCTTCCCCAGAGGGCAGCATGGGGCTGCCTGGCTTCCCCACGGCCCCCGCGGTGGGAGCTGTGGGCACAGAGCTTCCACTAATAAAGCTATTTAAAGCTGGTATGCCACAGCGCTTCCTGGGGAGGGCTGGGAAGCGCTGACTACCGTACTGGGATGGGACTAGCCAGAGAGCTGTCTTGCCCCAGCTGTGAGTCCCAATCAGTAACTCTCCTGCCAGCCTCTGTCCCTGCTGGGACCTGTGGCAAAGTCCAGCTCATTTTTTATCTACTCTCTGATTTTCTCTGTGGTTGTTGAGCCTGGAGATGTGTGTGGATGAGGGCGAGTACTCTCCTGCCCTGCTCTACTGCGTGAGCGTTCTCCTCCCATCACCCACAGCTGTCATTCCTTGGGGTGCCAGTTTGTGTCCCTCCACCATCTCACCTGGGATGTTTGCAGTCCACGGTGCTTCCACTCATGCCTCATGCCAGGGGCACATCTATCTGCCCTAACACTATGGCGATGTGCTCTGAGTTTCTTGAAGGGATCCTGTATTCTTTTCACTCCAGTCACCGTCACTGCAGTTCCCGCTGCAGAGCCTGGCACACGGCAGCCCTGGACAGCGCTGACACTGTTGGCTTGGTGGCATGCAAGGCATTCACTTGGCATGCCGTGGGCCACGTGCAACCCCACCTGGATGGCAGGGTGCCAGGCATGTATGTCTTGATAACCTGATCAGCCTGTGCCCCTCATGGACAAACACAGGGTGAGGAGCAGCCTGCCTGGCTGCCCAGCAAGGCAGGCTGCCAAGCCTCTGTTCCAGGGGCTCCAGGGATCTCTGAGGGGGTCCATCCCATGCTGCAAGGAGCCCACAGGAACTGGTTTCTCCAGCATTACCCAGCAGAAGGGTTCAGGTAACTGCAGAGGGGAATGTGTGTGTGCAGTGCCTGCTCAGCTGGCAATGCCCCACTAGGCTGAGGAGCCCCAGAGGGATGTCAGCAGAGAGAGGGCCTGGGTAGACAGGTCCATGCTCCTGTGCCTGCCCTCCACTTTGCAGTAGTGCTGGACACTGGGGGCTTTCCTGTCCACACCTCTGCAAGAGAGCTCTAACCTGAGGTAGCTGAGGTGGACAATGCCCCTTGTGCTGGGTACTGCAGGGCAGGGTAAAAACAGAGCTCACGGTGCTGGACAGACTGCAAGGCAAGGAAGGCTGCATGGGGTGCTGGAGATGCCCACCAGTGGGTGCTTCCTTGCCCGCCCCAGGCAGCTAGCAGGGAAGGGCAGGAGAAGCAGGGTGCTGGTGAACCATTAACTTGGCCCAGAAACCACTGGGGAGGGAGTCTCTAAATCTGTCAGCTGCAGCTTTGCAGCTGGAAATTCCCTTCTGACTTGGCCACAGTGGCGCTGGGAGAAGGGAGGGACACAGGGCTCCCGGGAATTGCCATCCCCACGCCCGCCCATGGGAACACATGGGTGGGTGTGAGCAGGGCTGGGTGGGTGCAGGTACCTGTGCATGCAGGCAGCTTGGTGTGTTTGCATGCACAGGAGGCATGTTTATGCTTGTCCATGACCATATGTGTGCATGTGAGCTTGTATATACACCCCTCACTGTGTGTGTGACCCCTCGCGGGTGTGTAAATGTTGGCCCGTGTGTCTTCCTGCATCTCTATGAACACACAGCAGATTGCCAGTGTGTGTGTGTGTGTGTCAGTGACACTGTCCCCACGTGTGCCTGTGTGACAGTATGTTTGCATGTTGTATTGTGTTTCCTCAGGTGTGTCTGGGACAGGCAGAATGTGTGTGGGTGCAAAAGAATCCTCCAGGAAGGGAGCTGGAGAGTTGCAGGAGCTGTGTGCTGGAAGATGTGGGAAGCTGTTCCATAGGCTCTGCAGGTCCCTCTGAATTGGATGCACTTGAGCACACCTCAAGCCCTGGACTGCCAGGAGAGGTCAATTCAGGCAGGTCCTGTGAAACTTTATGTCACTCCTGCTGTCCTCTGGAACCATGGCTGAGAACAACTATAGAGGGATTCTGAAACCCTCTGTGAGATGTTCAGAGTCTGAGCTCTAACCTTCGGCAAGTTCCTTCTTTGGATTCTGTCTCAGCTCCCCCACAATGGGCTGCTTTCATGCTGTGGGCTGGTTGGGCATGGCTCTGGAGATCTGGCAATGGATAAACCCATGGGAAGACATTTAGTACTTTTGAGTAAGGTATCTGACCTGTGCTCTCTCTGCCATCGTCCCAAATCACAGCTCCTGAAGGATGGAGATCACAGAAGCCAAAAATGTGGGGAAGCACATGGTCCGTGATTGTGGGGTAACTCCTCTGCACATCCATGAGTTACCTCTGCACTGTGTCTGTGAGCCTCTCATGGGTGTGCAAACCACTTGGGCTGTGTGTCTTGTTCTCTGTCCAGCTGGGGGAAAGGGACAGCTCTTGTGGGGGCTGACAGCTCCTTACCACAGCTCCCTGCTGCTCCTGGTCTGGCAAAGTCAAATCCATTCCCTTGATAGCCAGGAGAAGCCCTCACAAAGCCTGTCAGGGTATGGACTGGCCCAGTGGTCCGGAGAGGGCCGAACAGCCAGCAGAGTCCCCTAGAAACCTCCCAGTTCTCCAGACCACCACAGCTCCCTAAGAGCTCCCCATCCAACAGGACCTCACCCCAGATTCCTAACACACCCCAGCAATCCCTAAGGGCAGGTACTCCCCGGGTCCCCAGAAGTGCTCCAGGAGTCCCTCAGATTTCTGGAAGTCCTGCAGCCATCCAGGCCCCCAGGAGCCTGCTGAACCCCCCAAGACCCAGCAGCTCCCGGCCTGGGGGGGTGCAGCATCCTTGCCATCGCCATGGCAACCCGGGATGCAGGGCGGGGCGGGGCGGGCGGCGCGGCGGCAGGAGGCCGCCAGGGGGAGCTGCGGCACGGCACGGGGAACATGGGAGTGGGAATGGGATGGGATGGGATGGGATGGGATGGGATGGGATGGGATGGGATGGGATGGGATGGGATGGGATGGGATGGGATGG
>NW_024581135.1:15515732-15515844 GCF_017639235.1 Corvus kubaryi
GGGATGGGATGGGATGGGATGGGATGGGATGGGATGGGATGGGATGGAGGGATGCATGGGGAACGTGGGAGTGGGCATGGGGTGGGATGGAGGAGTGCATGGGGAAC
This sequence comes from Corvus kubaryi, assembly GCF_017639235.1. NCBI lineage: Eukaryota > Metazoa > Chordata > Aves > Passeriformes > Corvidae > Corvus > Corvus kubaryi. The sequence goes on from NW_024581135.1 coordinate 15,515,840, forward strand.
ATGGG
>NW_024581135.1:15515854-15523484 GCF_017639235.1 Corvus kubaryi
TGGGAGTGGGCATGGGGTGGGATGGAGGAGTGCATGGGGAACATGGGAGTGGGCACATGGTTTAATGGTGAACATGGCAGTGTGATGTTTACAGTTGGACTCGATGATCCTAGAGGTCTTTTTCAACCTAAATGTTTCTATGGCTCTATGAATGTGGCTATGCACGGGGGCTCGTGGAGGTTCACTGGGGTGTGCCAGTGGCTGCATTTGAGGAGCTGTTGATGTGGACGTGTGTGCATGGCAGGGTGTGTGTGGGAGTGCATGGGACTGTGCTTGGGAGAATGGCATGGGAGTGTGTGTGTGAGTGTGTACAACCCTCTGATTCCCATCCCCATGCTCCTGGGGGCAGTGCTCAGGCAGGACCCAGTTCTGGGGGGGCCTGATGAAAGCCAGGGGTGCACGAGGGTGGCTGTGTGGGTGCAATGTGTAGCTGGAGAGTCTGGGGGGGTGTAGTTGTACATGTGCGTGTGTAGCCCGGATCCCTGCTACTGGACAGTTTACATTGCAAAGTCTTCAGGATCTTCCCAAGGGAAAAAGAGGAAGTTTATAGTAATTGGGTAAAAAAAAAAAAAAAGAGAGAGAGAATCCCAGACCCCTGTAATGGTAATGACTTCTATTTTTTTTTTTTTTTTAAGTTTTCTTTCCAAATGGGAAGAATGCAATTTTCCCTTCAGTTTCCCAAGTTGAAAACAGCTGGACAGATTAATTCAATCAAACTTGAAAAAGAAAATCTCTCTGGACTGAGACCAAAAATAGAATATTTTTGTCCCCAAAAAAGAAGCACTTTAGGAAAGTTTGGAGTAATGCAGATAGTCCTAAGAGGGCGAGGCAAATAAACCTGGATACCAGCTCAGCCTAGCTGAGTGGACAGGCTTGGACAGTGGCACCCAAAAACTGCCAACCCCCTTTCCTGTGGTTGCAGTTCCTTTGCCTGCTCACTGCTTGTTGCTGAGCAGGGGCTGCCCAGCCAGCGGCAGAGATGGGTCCTGGCCAGGGCTCCTGCCTGCCCAGCCCTGCTCTCCCGGGAGACCTCTAACTCTCCTTCTCCAGGCTCTGCTGCTCCCTCCAGGGAGCTGCCTGTAACTGTCCTCCTCTGTCCTCACTCCATTTCTCAGTGACAGATGTCACCCAGGCAGCCATGAGGGCACATCAGTCCTGACTTGCCCAGAATGGTCTGGCTCATCCCTGCTCATCACTGGGGTTCCTCCTGGCTCTGCCCTGTTTCTGGTACTCCAGTGTGTGCAGTGGCTACCTCTGGAGTGGGGGACATGGGTACTGGGGGGTGTCCAGGCCAGCTCTGCTGCAGCATCTTGGAGCTTTCAAGCAAGGGGATATGTTGGGACCCAGGGTACCTAAAGTGGAGTGCAGAGAGTGGGCATGAGCCCTCGAGGGACAGGAGATGGGGTGCACAAGGACCCCAGATCTGTTGTTTGGAGACACTGCCTATGAACATGAGGGGTCTGCGTACTTCCTTTTCCTGTTGGACTGGTGTCTGGTCCTTGCTCTGTCCACATAACTCCAGCACCTGGGACTGGCTGTGCTGGCCTGGCACACACTAAGGAGTGTCTGTAAGGGCAGTGGGCTCTGGAGGCTGTCAGGGAGCTGCCTGACACCAGGACACCCCTTAGCCCCCTCACCCCAGAAGAAGGGCAGAGCAGAGGCTCCCTCACTCCTGGGTCCTGTTTCTGACTGCCAACATCTCACCTTATCCAAGTATATTCTACTCCATGGCCTCATTACTTACCCCGTAATGAAGGCAGCAGCCATCCTCCATCTCTAGGGAGGGGGATCTGCCTATGCATACCCTTGGAAGGCAGAGCTGCAGGAAAGGAGGTTGCTGAGGTGGCTTCATGCCCTGATCACTCCACATGGGGACCAGCACCTCCCACCTTTCCTTGTGGCTGTGCATCCCTCCCTGCAGGAGGCACCCTGCACAGGTGTGCTTAGGCACTCCTATCCGGCCACCTTCCTACTGCCTCAGCCAGCAGCTTGGCCCTTTGGGGACATGCTGTCCTTGCCAAAGGCAGTGCAAGGATTGGGATCCCCCATCGTGGTCATACCAGCTCTCCCACGGGGTGTCCCACTGCACGGCCAGTCCCTGTGGTGCGTGGGAGGCAGCATGCATGGGGGTCTGCTCCAGCCCCATGGGATGGTACTCACAGCAGGACTTCAACCCCTTCCTTGCACCCTGCTGTGATCAAGGCACCCTCTGCCAGGTGCTGGGAGGAGGATGAAGAGGGAAGATCTGCCTCACTGCAAGGATGCTCCCAGGGATGGCCAGAGGTGGCCAGGTCCTGCTTTTCCACCCTGACGCGAGGGCAGCGTGGCTGAGAGCTGGTGCTGGTGCTGGCGTGCACCCACTGCCCCGGGCTCTGCCAGCGCCCCAGTCCCAGGCAGCTGGGAGGACTGGCCAGGCCAGACCAGTGGCCGTGTGGTTGGTCCTGAGTCACATCGAGCAAACTCGGGCAGGTCGTGGGGTGTGAGCCAGCGAGAAGGCAGTGATGCTGGGGGCTCCAGTGCTGCTGGGCTGGGGAAGTTTGGCATGGTGACTAATGCTGCCGCAAAAGGCAGGGTCACCCCGACCCCACGCCCTAGCCCTGACTCACGTAGCTGTCGCTCCAGTCCCATGGGTGCTGCTGGGCAGGGGAGTGAGGAGAGTTGTGCTTCAGGATGTCAAAAGCTGGGTGAGTGGATGGCTGCATGGGCTCCCAGCAAGCCTCCCCTTCCTCCTCCTTCTCCTCATCCAAACTGGCCTGCATGCCCCACTCTGGACTGCAAGCAACACAGATCCCAGCACTCTTCCTTGCTGGCTGCCAGGTCCTGGTGGCATCAGGCTGAATGTACGTCCTGGTGCTTCCCCATCTCCATCCATTTTCCTGCTTCCCCTCACTTTAAGACTCCCCAGAGCTCCCCCCTGCATCCCTTCAGGCCCACTCTGTGTCATCAGAGCTGGCTCATGTTCCCACACCCGTACACACAGACTGGCTGCTGGCCCTGGTGGTCCCAGAGGCCATCAGCCCCTCCAAGGCTGCAGCATGGCCAAGATTGTATTTGTCCAGAGCAGGCTGTTCTCTCCCTGTGCTGCCTTCTGGTCACATCTGTGGACCCATGGCCAGTCTGTAAGAACAAGTAGGAGCAGCATGGTATGCACAGAGATCTCGACCCCTGCATTTTCCTGCCATGGATTTCTAATGGGTCATCCTTGGACATTGCAGAACCTCAGAGAGACTGCATGACTGTCCAGGACACAGGTCTTGGAAGTTGCTTCACAAGGCAGAAGGGGCTAGAGGACAGCATATGCCAGGAGGAAAGGGGGTGAGTGAGAGCCAGCAAGTCATGGGCTGCGTGCTGAGGTGCTGGAAAGGAGTTCTGATGGAGATGACAACGGGAGAGCCAGCCCCATCCTCCCAGGGGTGTGGAGCCTGTGGCATGGGTCGCTGGCAGGACCTGCTCCTGCACAAGGCAAGGAGAACAGAGCAGGCAAAGTGCAGGCAGCCTGAGGGCTGGGCAAGAGGATGTGCAGCGTAAGAGATGGAGGGATGGCAAGAGGGATGGAGAGATAGAAGGATGGAGGGAAGGGAGGATGGAGAGGAAGAGGTATGGATGCTTCCGCAGTCCCCTGCACAAAGCACATCCTGGGGCATCATGTAACCTGCTGAAAGAAGGGACCCGCCTGGGTGCTTCGGCCTGGGCAGGGGAGCTCCAAGGGGTGTTCTCACAGTGCCCTGCACCAGGGATTTCCCCATCACCTTTTGTGTGCTGGCTCTGGGGAGCAACCACTTTCATTGCAGCTCTGAGAGCATCCCAGATCCCTTCCTGGTCTCTGCAGAGTGTGGGGCTGCTGAGCAGTGCTAGAGATGGGACGGAAGCTTGGAGGTGACAGGTCCCATGACCCACTGATGCTCTGTCCCCAGCTGGGGGCCTGCAGTAATGACAAGAACAGATACAGTGCTCTCAGAAGCCTCAGCTTTTTGTCCTGAGCTTTGATGGTCCCACCAGGACCAAAGCATCCTCCACCAGCCTCGTGTGCCTGCCTACACCCATCCCTGCTCAGAGAGGCCAGGTCCTGTTCTGTAGGCCCCCAGTTCCCCGGGCCACAACAGGTGCTCAATCTTGTGTTTAAGGGCTTTGCCAGTGTGATGCAGAAGAACGGCTGGAGCGAAAGGCTCACCTGGCTCCTCTTCAGCCCCAGGACATTGCTGGGACATGAGGAAACAGGTCCCCCTCCTGCCTGCCCCCGCTGTGAGCACTGAGACTGCGGGACACAGCGGCCGGTCTCCTCCCCAAGTCAGCAGGAGCATGCGAGTGAGACACCCGCTCTTGGAAGTGATTATGTCATTAAGGACTGGAGGAGGATGAAAGTGTTTCTCCTCTGATTTTCATTGGCATTTATTTGTGCACAGGATCCTAACGAACACACAAACATTTGTGCTCCTGAAGGCTGGAAGCAAGGGTCCCTTCCCACAGGGAAGGAGCTTCTGGTGGGAAGGTGTCCTGCTTTAACCAGGGGATCTCTGGTGGGTCCAGGCCGAGGGCAGCACATGCCTGGGTGTAATCCCTGCGGTGGCCTGAGAAAAAAAGGGGTGCTGAGGACTGGAAGAGAACAGCTGACCCAGGAAGCTGCCTTAAAGAGGGGGATGTTCCTCTGTCCTATCCCTGCCTGCTAACTGGGGGTTCAGACAGTCTGTTCCAGGATGTAAAGAGGAAACTCAGCACAGGAGCCAGGTCTTATGTGGGAGGAAGTGGAGAGGGTGAGAGCAATGGCTTCTATGTTAGGAAGCATTGTGTGTCATGTCCACAGGTCTGCTGGTGTGCTCTGCCCAGCCCTGACACCACATCTCTCATCACCAGCCTGCACCTCTGCCTCCTTTGGTGGCAGGTGACTAAAGGATGTCCTGACACCACTCCCAAACTCCCATGGGACACTGCACATCACTTGCTGGGGGCTGGGGGATCCAGGAGGGCAGCAGCTATGGAGGAAGTGATGAGTGCCGGGTGATGCTGTGCCAGGAACCTCTCTGTACTCTCAGGCCTTTGCCTGAGGGATAGAAGGTTCGGCACTCTTGCCTCTTGCTAAACTGTGTGGGCAAGGAAGTTGGAGGGTAGATGCTGGCTCTGTACCAGTGTCCACACCTGCCCACAGGCTAAGCCCACTCAGGAGTAGAGCTGGGGACAGGAGAGCAACCAGCAACCTCAGGACCACAAAAGGAACCTCAGTGGTGATGCCACACTGCTGCACCCAGGGGGAACCAGTACAGTCTTAGGGCCCACCCCTAGATCGCAACTCATTTCCCAAAGGAAGCACATTTTCCTCTCTGGCGCCAACAGGAGCCAACACACGAGCAGAGAAGGTAGCCCCTGTTAGTGCTGCTGTGCTGGTGGGGAGATGCACAGTGCCCGGCTAGCAGGAGAATGTTTTGCCAGCTTCCAGGCAGCTGTTTATGGCACAAACACCAGCCTGGGGTGGGCTGTGGTGGCTGGGGGTAGTGGGGGCCTGCAAGGGCACTGCCTGCCATTCCCCATCCCCCAGAGCCCAAGTGGAGGCCCCTAGCCCCAGAGCAGGCACCCAAACTGAGGGGACACCAAGTATCCCCATGACTGGGAAGAGGCTGCATTGGGGCAGATCATATTCACTGAGAACCCAGTGAGACTGGGCTTTTCCAGGGCCACCCTCCTGTCCCCAAGGAAGAAGCAGGAGGACACAGGGATAACCTGCAAGGCCAGTGCACAGCTCCCAGATGAAAGATACCCTGCTCATTGGGACTCCATGAAGGTAAGGAGAGCCCAAGAACTGAACTGATGGTGCCAAGGAGGTGGGCGAAAACTGGGTGCCCAGCCTGGGAGAGCTCATGGGCAACTGAGGTTGGGAGCACTTGGTGGCCCTGTTAAGGGAAGGCAGAGCCACATCCACAGCTCCTCCATAGGCACTGGCCCTGCAGCACTGCTCTCCTGGCATTGGGTTGGGGGAACCCAAAACAGGGCTGACACATGGGATGTACATGGCCATTAGCCATGTCCACACACAGAGTCACACCCCCAGCATGCTTATACCCCTGTGCACAGTGACAGGCACCCACACGCCTCACAAAATCAGGAATGCCTTCCTGCACAACTACAGCTCGCGCCGGCACCCCCAGTCCCCATGTGCATACCCTGATACCTCTATGAATCCCCAGCACCCCTGCACCCCACACCACAGGGACACTCATCCCCACTCCTCACATATCCCATACTATGCACAGCCCTCTCCTCGTGTTCACTCACTCCATACCCCGTGTGCTTCCCGTCTGCCGGTACTCCCCACACACCCCACACCACACACTCTCTCCATCCCCATTAACACCCACGCCCCCATACCCTGCCTGTTCACCCTTTGCCTCAATCACATTTAATCCACGCTGTCCGCACTTGACCACATTGCACACACTTACACCCCATGCACATTCTCCTCACACTCAGTGCACACAGGCACTGGAGTTGAGAACAGTCATACTCTCAACACTCCACACGTGCTCACGCTCGCCACTCACACCTGCTCTGTACTCCATGCGCACGCACCCTGCTATGCACGCTCACCCCATGCCATGCACCCTCCTGCCATACCTAGTGCCTGCTCACATCCCCCATGCCCTACACACTTACTCCACACCATGCACACACCACACCCCACGCACCCTCGCCCCTGCCATGCACGTTCACCTGTGCGCTGCTTTCTCACCGTGCTCGGGTACGAGGGTCCCCCATACTCATGCATGCTGTGCACACTCACCCATGTCCCACACACACTCACCCATGCCACGCACGATCACCCCACACCCTGTGCCCTCACGCGCACTTGGTTCACTCTCACGCTGAGCACATTCAGTCCACACCTGGTGTATGCTTATCCCACGCCATGCACATTCACCCATACTCTCTGCACACTCTGCTTCCTTGTGCACACCACTAAACCCCACGCCCACAGCACCTTTCTCCCATGCCCTCAGCACACTACCCCCAGCAGCATGCACTCCCCCAAGTTCCCACGAATATGGTCCCACAGCATGCACACTCACCTCCCACTCCATGCACAGTCCCCCACACCGTGCACACATGCCCACGGGCCACGTACACTCAGCTCTCCCTGCGCTCTAGACCCACGCCGTACTTGCTCACCCCACACCATGAACACTTACCCTACACCCTGCGTACACTCCTCCGCGCTGAGCATTCCCACCACACACAGTTCTCAGCGCTGTGCACGCTTACCCCACACACCGTGCCCATTCACCCACGCTGTGCCCACCCCACACCGCTTTCCCCCCCAGCCCCGCGCCCACTCCTCCGCCGCCCGTGCCCGCTTGCCCCCCCGCCGCCCGCTCCCTCCCCGGCAGGCTGCGTGCGACACGCCGGCTCCCCGCCCCGCTGCCACCCTCTGCCCCGTCCTTCCCCCGCGGGCTCCTGTCTGGACGTGTCGGGACTCGGGCTCCGGGCGCTGAGTAATGCTCGGCGCAGCGCGATCCCAGGCAGAGCCGCTGCCGCCGCCGCTCCGCGCCCAGCGCTCCCGGGGCGCTCCGGCCGCGACCCTGCTCGCTCCGCCGGAGGCCCGGCGACACCAGCGGCGGGGGGCGGCGGGGGGGCCGCGGCTCCC